>NW_024884711.1:37831027-38250416 GCF_019232065.1 Centrocercus urophasianus
GGAGGAGGAGGAGGAGGAGGAGGAGGAGGAGGAGAGGGGAGGAGAGGAGAAATCTCCGCATTCCCTCCCTCCGCGCCCCGTCCCCAGCGCGGACCGCCTCCCCCGTGCATGCCCCGCTGAGGCGGCGGCGGAGGACTTTGGCATCCGGCGCGGCCCCGCCGTTCTCCCTCGCCCCTTTTCTGCTGCGAACAAAGGGGGAGAGCGGGAGGAGGGCAGAGCCCATCTCCGCGGCGCGAGCATGGCGGACCGCAGCCTCGAGAGCGTGTCGCTGCCCCTGGAGGTGCGGGCCCGGCTGGCCGAGCTGGAGCTGGAGCTCTCCGAAGGTAAAGGGGCGGCTCCCCGCGTTCGCCCCGTCCCTGCCCGGCGCCGGGCCGCGGGGGGTTCGGGCGGGTTCGTTCCACCCGGGGACACCGCGGCGGAGGTGGGAGCGGGAGCCGGCGGGGTCCGCGCGGCGGTGCGCGGTCGATCGCGGAAGATGGAAAAAGCCTCGGGGCGGTGCGCGTCCTGCCGAGAGCGGGCGGCTTCACCGGGATGTGCCGTAGGCGGTGGAGCGGGAAGCTGCGCGGCTGCACGAGGGGCTGGCATCGAGTCCGCGCGTCGGGCTCGGCGTGCGTGTGTCGGTTGTAACGAAACGCTCCGCGATAAGGTCATCTTTAAACGTAACGTTGGGAAGAACCGAGATATATATATATATATATATATATATCATAACATATATATATGTTCTTGCATTTGTTTCTCGTACCGCTCGTGGCGGTGGCTCTCGGTGCGGCTTGCTGGGCCCGCAGCCCCCAGCCCGGCCCCGTGTGCAGCCCCCGAGCGCCGTACCGAGCCGTGGGTGCTCTGCCTTGTAATAAAAAGGACAGATAACAGCGCTCATCCGCACCGACGGGCTGCAGCTCCTCGCCGCGGGTCCCTCACCAGCGGCTGGGAGCTCTGGATGCGTGCTGCCGCTTTCCTGCTGCCCGGCTCTGTAACGGTTTGTGAGGGCTGCCTGCCAGCGGTGTGCCCAGGCCCGTTCCATCGGCGGGGAGGAGCTGAAGTTGACATTGTGCTTTCCCGTAACGCTTTGAGGGCGAAGAGGAGAGAGAGCTGCTGAGCTGCTTGGGGCTCTGCTTCTCTGTTTCCATCCCGCTGCTCCCTTCCTCCAAAGGGTGCCCTGAAAACAGACGTAAGAGAAGCAAACGGCCGTGTGGCCTTGTGTGGGGTGCAGCCCTTTCTGTGCCATTAGCTGGGAGGGAGGGCTGCCCAGACCTCGTGTCTGATGCTTGCTTTATGCTTTTTGGTGTGGGGTATATTATTGACTACATGCCAGATAATAAAACCAAGAAGACCAAAACCAAACCGACTTAAATCAGTCAGAGGTTTGCTCATTCCATGTGCTGAAGTTGTGATACGGTTTCATGGTGCAGTTTCTGCTGCTGCAAGTGTAGTCCAGAAAGGCTCTGAGGAAGTGGGATGTGGTTGGACATCTGTATCTGCACTGCTTGAGCTTCCCTGGAGCTGGAATGAGTTCACCCCTCTCTCTGTGATGGTGTCTTTCCCTCTGTGCCACCAGTGCTGCATCCAGGGGACAGCCCAGCTCGTTCCCTCTGCCTGTGACAGCCCAAAGCAGGAGTGGTTGATGTATGGATGGGGTACAGGAAGAGCTGGAGTCCCCACTTCGCACCTTTCCCTCAGGTTGCTCTTGGTATGCTCTGAGATCAGTGCATAGCAGTGCTCTGTGCCTGAGGAGATTCTCCCATTGTTTGAAGCATCGAACTTTAGGCACAGGTGTTGCAAATTGTAGCCTGTTCCCCCAAACAGTGACTACACGTAGTAGGTTCAGTACTGTTATTGTTTGCTGTGGAGAACTGGCCGTAGTCTGGCCATACTAACCCAGAGTTAAGTGGTTTTCAAGGTTACTTTATGCATTTTTAGACTCTGAATGTCCAGCCCCTTATACCAGTGTGAGACCTCCCGCTGGTGTCAGAGGTGCACATAGAGTGTGAGATGCTCCAGCGTGTGCAGAAATGTCCCCAGGACAGAGACTTAATGTGCGTGGCGCTCCTGGTGTGTTTGGGTGTCCCTGCTGCCTTCTCAAGTCAGGGAGTGGTTGTAGGGAGCACGCAGGTGACCATGCACTGAGCTGCGCCACGTGCTGGGGCCTCACTGATTGCTCTGGGACTGATGTGACTGCCTTCAGCTATGTTCCCTTTTAGAGTGCTTTCCTGAATCAAATGTGCCAGGAACGTGTACCTCAAATGCTGAATGCCTGAAGTGGTGTGTTGTATTTTGTGTGGCCATAAGTGTTGCAGATGTTACAGCTGTCACTTGTACCAAAGCAACTTGGCTCTTGAGTGCAAAAAAACTTTTATGGGCAGAGGTGACTCAGAAGCGGCTTCTGAAGGAAAACTGCCTTGTGAAAGAGTGAGGGGAATAGTGGCTGGGTTATTGCAGCACAGCCTGGTGGCCAGGAGCTCAGGCTGTCTCCTGTCGAGGTCCTGTAGCTGCCCTGTGCCATGCTGGGCCACTTGCATGGTGGGCACTTTGCAGATGCTGAAATTGCAGCCTTTGTCGTCAGTCATAACACATACAAATCCAACCATGGTGTTTTTTTCCCTTGTAGCCAAATTCTGGTTTCCTTGCTCAGTTGTGTGCCAGGCAGAGCCTCGCAGCAGTGATGCTGTCAGCAAAAGCTCAGGTGGTGGCTGCTTGATAGGTAGCATGTGCTTTTCAGAGATAGGGCAAAGTGCCTTTTTTGAGAGCATTTAGGCATTTCTGTGCTGCTCATTGGTTTGGAGAGGAGTTTGTCTGAAAGGTGTTTACTTTGTGTTCTGCTGAAATGGTTTCTGTGGCACTTCTAACCCGTTGGTTATTGTGGGCAAGCCGCATGCCTTTTACCTCCCTTTTGTTGTGGTCTGAATGTGCTTTTTTGTTTCAAACATAGCTATTTAAAATGTACTATGGATGCAAATTAGGATAACCATTTTAGATTTCGTTTCTGTGATTTAGACGCTGAAGATCAGTTAGAGTCAGAAATGCTTTCCAGTGTCCTCAGAGCGTGTGTGCCTGTAGCCTCCCCCGTGTGGGAGAGTGAATTATGTTGGTAGCCTGGCACTTTGATGAGTGCTGAAAATGGCTTTCAAGTTTATGTGTTGGTATGTAATTTTATGTTCAGCTTCAGGCAGCAATAGTACACTTCTTTATGGTGTTTTCACTTCGTTTTGGGAGGGGAAAGTGCCTCTGTGTTTATCAAAACGTAGAGATGAAGCAGCACTTGAAATTGTTTAAGAGCATTAGAAGTAAATTGTGGAATCCTCCTCATCCAGCCCGATATTCTGGAGAGATTTGTTTTGCTGTGCGTGACTGAGTGTGTCTAAAGCTGGCATGTTGCATACGTGGTTTTTGACACTCTAGTAGTTTCCACTGAGTGTAGCGATGCTTGCACTGCTCCAAACTGCAGCCTTCCTAGGCTGATGCAATCAGCATGTCACTCTGCAGTCGTCGTTCTTTAGAGCTGCTTAGAATTTTACGAGGCTTTAGTTTTCTAACTATGTATAAAATTGTACTGGATGGAAATAGATGAATCATCTTGGTTTTTTGGAATAGCTTGGGGGTTGTTAACTGAAGAACTCATTTAATAATACCAGAAGTCTTAAAATATGTTGTACATTTTTTTTTTTCTTCAAGTTATTCAACAGCCCCTCCATTCTTAAAAATTCTTATGAATTTTTTTAAAAAGCCCCTGAAATACTTTCCTCATTTTCCCCTCAATTTAAGGATACACGGGGTTATATTGCCCTTCCAATTACATCCTGAGGAAAAACTAATTGGGAAAAGATGCTCTGTATTTCTTCCAGCATTTTATCCAAGTGTCAGATAAAGTAGCTGAAACAGTTAAAAGAACCACAGGCGCTACATGGAAAATGTGAAAAACATCCTGTTCTGAGCTGTTCTACCCATATTCCATGCTATACGTCCAGTCTTCTTTCATTTCAAATGCACAAGGCATAGGAGATTTTGTTCAGTTTGAGCCCTTCTTCAAAGAGTGCTTTCAAAACATATCAGCAGATCTTTAATGCATGGTTTCTTATTCCCAAAGGTTCTGGACATGAACTCAGCTAATTCATTTGGTCCTCAGCTTCCCTTATATCTGCTGGATTGATTACATGCGTTGGTATTTTTTGGGTTGATTGGGTTGTTGACTGGTCAGGTTTAACGTATATATAGTTAGAAGTTGTTTCTTCTGTTGGTGTCTGTGACTATGCAGTGCCTCCTTCTGATGGAGCAATTGGAGCCCCTGCCCTGCAGAGTGATACTGTCAGCAGGAAGATATGGTTGGCAGCCTCTTGTGTGGAGAGCAAACCTGGCAAACTGCACGTCTGGATGTGGTCACTGGATCGGGGCAGGAGAACTGCAGTTTTCTCCTATAGATGTTATTTCTGCTGATTCTTCACCCACTGAGAGGTTCCCATGTGTGAAAATGTCACTAACTGACACGGCTCTGTGATTTGGGACACAAAGTCAGCCTTTTGATTCATTGCTTGAGAGACAGCACCTGCTCAGCAAGGCGGTATAACCTGTGCAGGGACAGTGCTCGCACTTTCTGGGTTTGGGTGAGAAGTGAGCTAAGGAATTCAGTACTCACATTTACTTATTGTTGGTTTTTTGAGTTGTTAGGATGCAGTTGGCTCACGTTTTCAGTTCAGTCAGATGGGACTAAATTACTCAAAAGGCATAAGGTTGAAATCCTCACATACTAGACCTAAGGCTTTACAAAAACATATCAATTACCATGAGAATTATGATAAAATCAGGAGTGATAGCAACAGGAGCTTTCCTTTCCCTGTAAGAGGAAGCTCCTCTCATCAGCTGTTTTGTTTCTTGGATGGTGCTCGTGTACGAGAGGGAGAGTTCCTTGATTATTTTAAAAACAGATTAAATTCACTCGTGAGTTAATACCAATTTGCATTTAAAGGCGCTGGCATTTGAAGTCTGTCTTTTTTTTTAATCTACCCACTTCATATTACTTAAGGGCTTTTAATGGATACTGTTGTGTCAAAAGGATTTGCTGTCACTCATTCAGTTGAAGCACATTGTAGTGCTTGTAAAATAGACTATGCAAATCTCCAGGATGTTCCCAGAACAGCTGTCCCGAAGGCATGCTGTAAGTATACCTTTATTGCAAGCTGATGTTGAGCAGCATTGATGCCCAAGGGTTACACTTAATAGATGCTTCGAATGATCTTTACTGCATTACACAACAGACGTACTTGAACAACTTTTTCCAAGGATGTGTGAAAATTGCCAGTGGGGTGTCAGTTTTATAGGCAAAACAGTCAGTAAGCAATGCATTTACAACAGGAACATGCGTAATAAGGAGCTTCAGGGAGTGTCTCTGGTGGTGCTGCACAGTGCAGAAAGCAGACGCCTCGTGCTGCTTCTCCTTGCCAAAGCAACAACCCAGTGTGCATCTGATTGTTAGTCACCGTGCTGTTCTTCTCTGGGAGGATATTGACCTGCCTGTTGTTCCGTCGTAGGGGGAATGCTGTCATTTTGATTTGAATAGTCTTTATTCTAGCAAGCCAGATATTCTTCCCTATTGAAAAAAATCAGGTTTGGCATACATCTTTCCTTTGTGTTCAGTTTTTCTCAGGACAAAATATTTTCATGGTGTCCAAAAGGCAGATATAATGAATTAATTTGTGATGAAGGATTTGGGTTGGGAGAGGAGAGCAGCAGAAAGATCGATGTTCCTCTAAAGGGACATCAATAGACTTATTTCAGTTTCATAGCTTGGAATGGATGTTTGTGGTGTGATACAGAGAATCCTAAATGTAGCTCTTTTATACTTAAAAATGCACTGACTGCATTTTAATTTTTTAAGAGGCTATTTGTATAAAGCATCACGCAGGACATATAATTTTTTTAAAAGAACTGCTTTAATTCCCCAGCAACTGTCAGGCACGATGACTCACTGCAGTGCAAGAATTCACCACAGCACAGAACAGATTTGACACAAACTCTTAATCCATTTAAAATTATGCATGTATTCCCAACCTTCCCAGTGGGTGAGCTTCATTTTTGGCTGAGTCCTGATGATCCCATTCTGCCTTTTCTCCGCCCCCACCTCCTTTTTCTCTTTCTTCTTGAGATCCCACCTGCAACCAGCGGTCACCAGGCTGCGAGGTTGGGTGCAGTGGTGTTTCCATGGCTTTTAGCAGCATTTCCAGAGCGGTTGAGGGTGGTCACTCTTTCTCTCTTTGATCCTGGTGCCGGTGTGTTCCAAAGCATGTTTGCTCTCTGCAGTTATCTGTGGTCTTTCCCTGGATTGCTGAAGTGAGCATTAAAAAAACTGGAACTGTTTTCATGTAGCTCCACTTGATGGAATCACTCTTTTTGGGCCCGTATAAATTAATTGATTTTTTTTTTTTTCAGTAACATTAGCTAGGGTTTCTAATTGCTAGTATTATTTATCCCTAGGGTTAAATATAACTGTAAAACAAGCATAAAGCATAATGGTGACGTGATGCTCTTCTGCAGTAAAGAATACTGGGAATACTGAAACCAGATCAGCTTGAGCTAGAGATGTTGGGAAGACCACGGCCATGCTCTGGTTGGAGGCTGTGACTGCAGGTGAGGGAGCCACGTGTCTCAGCAGAGCAGCCTGTGCGTGGGGCCTGAGGGAAGGACAGCATCCATGCTGCTTGGTGGAGTGCCTTGGCTGAGCATTGGATCCATTGCTGTTCTTGTGCACTTTGATAGACATGGCAGTCTGTTTGACATCTCAGCTGCAATGTTTGGAGCTCTTTAAGTGCCGGTGTGTATATAATTGTCACAGTGTTTTACAGCAGGAGCTAACGTTGAAGAGTAAAGTGATGTCTTGTCTCAGTGGCCTCTTTTTGAGAATATTGTTTGTTAAATGGCTGGATGAATGAGAGAAGCAATACTTACAAAGGATCTTGATAACTTGAATGGGAAGGAGGTATCTGCTGTGACTTTCGGAGGTGTGAAAGTGCTGCTTGCTTTATGAAGGCTGAACTAGACCATTAGCAGGTCAGCTTTTAGGGTGTTTAACACAGTGCCTTCTCTTACTTACATGGATGGATCTATGGAATGGTGGAAGTTGAGGATAAGAAGGGATTCTTCAAGTAATTTTTTTTTTTTTTGTATGGGAACTAGAAGTGGGTATTAAGTCTTGTGTTTGACAGGAAGCCATACCTCCGGCTAACCAGAAGGTCTGTCATTTCTATCTTCATTTTAATCTAGGCTTGATATATAAATTTATATACATATATCTGGTCTATAGGAGCTGTTCAGAAGCCAGGAAAATGTTTCATAACTGTGACAAATGCTGAAGTGTTGGTACTGAAGCCTGGTGTCTCACTGGCAGGCTGCTGCTTGAAAGTCTGCCTAGTAAAGGTTTTAAGGTTTTTGGTTGACTTAGAGACCTGAGCAAAGACTACTGATGGTCTTTTGCCTGGTGTGTGGATATCTGTGTGCCCGTAAACATCCAGGCAAGATAAAGAGGCTTTGGCAGAAGTCTTGTCACGCAGCTGGCCATGGAGGCACTCCAAAGCTGGACCATCCGCTTTGTGTGGCCCCTCTGGATGAAAAATGGCATGAGCAGGATGGCTGCAAGATACTATTGCCATTTAATGGAAAAATAGACTCAGTTGATGATTGGCATCCCAGTAGAATTTTGCAAGCCTTATCTCTCCCAATCCTTGTTGAAAGAAATGTTACTCAAATGCAAAAACAAATAAAATGGCATGGTGGTGATGTGAATGGCTTTGCTTGGTTGAAAAATCTGAAAATGGAAATTGCATTTCCAGTGCTCAGTACTTTGACAGATGCCTGAGGATGAACAAGCGGCAGTTAAATAATGAAATGGCAAAATGCAGAAATGACCCAATCCTTTCCTTAATGAAATGGCAAACCCTGCTGCTGATTTCTCGAGAAAGTGCCAATTTGATTTGCTGTATGTGTTTAGTCCAAAAAAATGAAGACACTGTTTTTAAGGTGGTAAATTTTTGTTTCTAAGTGTTGTGAAATGGTGTCTGGGGGAGGAAAGCTGAAAAAAGTATTGTTGGACTGCAGAGTGGTTTTTACTTCTAAAAGGGCAAATTAATAGATTTAATTGGATCAACTTCTAATCAGCTCCATGTTGTAATGGAGAAAGTTGGTTTGTTGTGTGGAGAAATAGCAGTGGGTATAGCAGAAATTAAATTTTCTGATCCATTTTTTTAAAAGATGAAAAACTGTCTTGCCATCTGTATTCATAAATATTATACTGCTAATGCAATTGAACATTCCAGTCCCACGGTTCCATTTGTGTTTCTTACTCTGACTTTGGTGGTATAAGTATTCATATCACAGAATACTTTGGGAATTTGATAGAACAGTCAAGAAGAGGAGGACAGAGAGGAGTCAAGGAGTCCCAATGAGCCTTGGTAACCACGAGAAAGCTGGAGAGTTTATTTGGGTTATTTGACAAATCTTGTGTTGGGGAAGGAGGAGTATTTCCTGAATACTCAATTTCTGAATACTGAATACAATGAAAAGCTGTTTATGTTAGCAGTTGAGGACACGAGAAGAACCAGCTCCTGGGAAAGGAAATTAGACAAATTCAGATCGGAGATAAGACAAAATATTGGTAGGGCTCGATAAACACTGAAACACTTAGATATAAAAGAAGACTCAATGGCTTTCAAAAAAAAGTGCACTTGATAGTACACTTGGTAGAAGGCTCCTTTCTGAGGAATACTGAGTGTAAGAAGTACGTGCATGTAGGTAGATGCCTCAACCACTGAATCTACTCTACTGCTAGAAATGCGGCACGATTTGTACTTCCGTAATGCCATTGTATGGAAGTTTAGTCCAGTATAATGAACTATGATTTCCTGGTAACTTGAAAGAGCACTGCAGCACTCGAGAATTTCAGGTTTCGTATGCATTCAGTAGTGAAGATTTGACATTTACTTGCAGTAGTAATTTTAAAAAATCAATATTGAACACCGTAGAGATGTAAATACCTCACAGTTTGAGAGGGTCTCACATATAGTCACTATATGTATTGTATTAATACTTGTATTGTATTACTGTATTAGTACTTGCTTCCACACAGACTACTTACATACTCTTCTTGTAGCTCAGGTGACTTCTGTATCAGCATGAAATGGCAGAACAATAACATTTTAAAAGGTCCCTAAATACTTACTATATACAGCTTAATCATTGGCTTTTATGTAAAAGTATTGTACTTTTTAATAATTTGGATAAAGAATGAGAAAGCAGTCAAGTCATCTGAAGATTAACCTCTCATGCATCCTATTCCCTCATGGTTCAGGGAGGTGAAGCATGTACTCGCAATGGAATGAGTTGGGACAAGACAGCTGGTGTATTGTTTTCCTGGTTTAGCATGTATTTAGCTTAAGCTTTCATACCATCTTGGTGTGCTGGAAGCTTATGTCTTTGTGCTGCCCTTAGAAGATCGCTGAAAACAGTTTGTTCATTCAGTTTCCCGAGGCAAGTCTGTTTGACATCCAGAGGCCTTCCCTTCTGGAGCACGGTGAAAGAGGAGGGCAGTTCCCTCCCTCTAAGCAATACAGAAGCCTGTATGTAGAAGGAATACTTCTATGTCTGTGTAGGAGAAGGAAGACATTTCCTACTTAGCCCAAACGCTCTTTTTCTTCTTGAGCACAGTGATGCCTGAGCTGATACTGTCTGCTGGTGGTACTTGGGAGAAGGCTGGTGCTCCTGGCAGGTCTGACAGTTTTCCTCCAGCTCTGGAGGGCAGCCTGCGAGCTGCTTGTTGCTCCACAGAGTGCAGTCACTCTGCAGCCAGTGAGTGAAGAAGCCAAGGGGGATGCCTTCAGCCAGAAACGGGCACAGCAGTGTTAAGCATCCATTACTGGACCGCTAGAGACATTTGGTAGCTTCTGTTAACTCAGTCCGTAACAGTTTTCTCTCTGTAGTACACTTGCAGAACAACAAATACACGAAGGCCGGGCTTCTTTCCTTTGGTGCTGGTTTCTCTGTCCTTCTGGGGGTGCTCTAGGCTGGTTCGTGCATCAGCTCTTTGTGCTTTTCTTGTCCTGGACCTCTGTGCATCTGAGGCATAAAGAATTTCAAACTGAAGTCCTCTTGTTTGCTAATGTTGTTTATTATTCCAAGGTGGTGATCTGGTTTTCCCAACCAGCAGAATGCTTTTTTGTGTATTTTGATAGGAAAGTGTTGTGTCTAACACACATCAAATTGCGTATTTATATTGCTTCCTTTGTGCTTTGACTGTTTGTTACTGTAATTGGTCAGTACTGGTAAGTAATAAATGCAATTTCAGACTTTCTTTATGAACTGTTCTGCCTGAGGATACACTAGAAATAACTTCAGGACTCATATGCCAACCGATTCCACTAATTTTTTAGTAAAATGAGTATCTAAGACTAAGTTAGGCTGAAGTTGGGAAGAGAGAAGGCAACTCTACTCCGCAATTCCTTTTTTTAACACAAAGAGGTTGTTGATGTGAATTTTCTGTCTTTTTACTCTGTCATGGATCTTCTGTAACTCAGGTGCCCAAAGAAGTCCCTCCTCAGACTTCTCTGTAGATAAAAGGGAGTTTTGCTAGCGTGGACATTGTGGAAAAGAATAATTTGAAAATGCTGATTGATAGATGAGATGTGTGTTATTTAAGTAATAAATAAATAATAGAAAAGAAAAAAAAAAAAAAAAGGGCTCACAGGTGTACATTAGGATTAAGAGAAGCATTAAGCAGGTAAGTAACCATTTAAACACCAGAGCATCTGTTTTTCTCCAGACTCTTTGAGAACATTGGATGACAGTTGTTGTGGGTTGATCACTCCTTCATCTCTGCATTCTGAGATGCAGCCCAGCACGTGGGTAGCGCAGTCGTGCTGCCCAGAGCTGAAGTCATACGAGTTTGTAGTGAGATACAGCAAAGATTACAATAGGAATTACCATCGAGGTCATTTTGTAAGTCTCCCCAGAACAGAAGTATAGCATTAATCAATGTAAAAGCACAACCTTCGTTCCTCAGGGCTTAAATAAGGAGGGAGTTTGAGACCTGCCAAAAGAAATACTTGTATTTATTTTTTCCCTCAGACTGAAGTCCAGTTTACCTAAAAATAAATGGCAAACGATGTTGGCGTCAGGACTGCACTAGTGGGTGTACTTCCACTTAAAGCTGTGCCTGCAAACACTCAGAAACAATCTGTGATATTTAAGGATCTGTGATCGGGTGTGTGACAGAGGAACAATCTCACAGATACTCCTTGTGTCTTGTCCTTCCTGGTGCTAAGAGAAGACTGCATTTCAGACAGGGTTCTTACATGCATGGAGCAACTGGCGAAACGTACTCCCACTGGGAAAGTACAGACCCCTTAACGACCTGGAAACCAGTCTGTATTTTCAGAAGGTGTTACAATCTCCTGGAAGCTACCATGATCACAAAAGCTCCTTAGTGCTTCTGGCACTCTGTCAAAGATAGTGCCTGCTCAGTGTTAGCTGCTCCTATGTGACAGGCTTTAATTCTTTCCCTTCACCTCTCTGCACTCTTCCCCGTCTTCCACTGTTTTACTGAAATGTGACTTTTGGGGTTTCCCCCCAGAGCAGTCTTGCCCTAGTATTGCAGACCATGGTGGGCCAGCCATCCCCACCCACTGTATTTCAGTTCCATGAGCAAAATTCCCTTGACTGTCTGTCTGTCTGCCAGCCCTCCCAAATAGCGGGCTTTCATGCAAGATCACAGTGCAGATAGTTCATGCAATGCCCTTTTGCAATAACCTTTTTTCTGTGTGAAGGAATGCTCATGAGATGTGTCAGATCAAAACTGAAGTCTTCATTCTTAAGTTAATTAAAAACATCTTTGGACTTGGAGTAACAACCTCGTGAACCTGACTGTAATGACACTTGGCTGAAGTACGTGTGTTTTCCTCATCGTGCTCTGTATTTGTTTTTTTGGTTGCTGTTACAACTCTTTAATTCTACTTTGTTTGCTTAGAGCCAGATTAGGATATTTTACATGCAGTCTGGGATATTTATAGAGAAAGGTGCATCTTAAATTTCCTGAAATCTGATCTGGAGTTATGCCATTTATTTTCCATCTAAAAATGCTTTGATAGTATCACCGTGCAGTTTTTTTTTCTCCTTTTTATTCACATGAAACCCACACTAAACAAAAAGACAGTTTATGTAGCATAAAATTATGAAGGAACTATCTGCAAAGAGCCTGCAATGCTTTCTACATAGTAAAAGCCATTTGAGTTGTTCAGGCATCAAGCATGGGTTGGAAACTGTATCTTCAAATCAGCTTTGCATATGCATGAGTACACCTGTTATATAAGCAGCAGCAAGAGCTGAGATTCATCCTGTCCTGTGCCACAGCTAGCAGGGTGAAGAAAACAAGATCATTTGTCACTTTAAGTCTTTTAAATCCAAAATGAAGCCTTATCTCTCTAATAGCCTAACACCAGAGAAAGATTCTGTTTGTGTTCAGCAGGGCTGTATTCATGTGACTGTCAGCGGCTGAGTTACTGCTCCGAGTTCTATATAAAGATTCCTGCTTCTGCCCTGCCCAGCACTGCTGTTTAGCACGATGTGCCACATGGAGCATGGCTATCTCTGAAATGCTGAAGTGTATCTTCTTTCACATGTTCATATGAAAAAGTAGAGACAAAGGGCCTTCTACGTGGCTTGTATTAACTTCCTAGTTATTGGACTCAGTGCCAGCTGAGGCTGAGTCATTTTACTTGCATGTGTTTTCAGGCATGGCCTATATTAGGGGAAGAACTGGGGGCTGTATAATTGCTATATCCCACACCTCTTCTCTGTTCAGTGCAAGCATTTTGCTCAGTTGAGACTTCTGTGCTCATGTGAGTTCCCGCAGAATGCAGCTCCCTGGGTAGCCCAGCTTGTGGCAGGAGCACTGAGGCTGGCTTCTGAAAGCCCTGTGCAGTGTCTGTGCTGCTTTGCTGTTTGTGGGTGGATCAGGTGGATCATTCCGTTGATGCCTAGATATAAAAGTAAGCGAACACAGAAACTCCAAAAGAACCAACAGGTTTTTTATTTTTTTTTTTTCTTGTGGAAGTTTCTTTTTTAGCTTTTTAAAGTTGGATCAATTCAGTAATTTCCTGCATAGCGCAGCTCAGTAAACACATCCTACTGAGAACAACAGTGTGAGCAGCATGGATGCAGGAAGGGATGGATGCATTGGGAAGGCATGTGGAAAAATCCTAATCCTGGTTTGCTGCCGAATAAAATGTTCTATGTATCTATACTGTCTGAACAGAAGAAAACCTGTTTTATTGTGCGAGTGCTGCAGCAGTGGCGCAGACTGCCCACAGGCTGTAGGTCCCCTGCTGAGAAGTGTCCCACAGCCACGTGGAGGTAAGTGGCACCCTGCACTCAATGCTCTTGCTGGGGCAGAGTGGGACAGATGGGCCCAGAGCTCCCTGCCAACCTCAGCCATTCTGTGATACACCTCCAACATTCTCACCTTTCAGCGATTCGCCCTTCCTTTTACTTCTCTCCAGGATGTCACACGGTGTGTGTTTCGCTGATGTTGTAAGCCTTTTCCATGGTGGTTTGTGCCTCCTCCTTGGTAGCTCCTCAGCTGAGATCCTGTGTGGCACCGAATTCACCAAATTTCTAAATTTCAATTATAATTATGCTGTGCACACAATAATAGTCAACCAAAGTGCACTGTGACAGGAGAAGCACAACACATTGAATGGAGATTGGATTTTGAAGCCATTTCTCTTAATGTTACTGTTACCACCAAGCTTGATCATGGTGGTAAATTTACATCTTATGTAAATGCTCTGGAATTGAGGTGTGGGTAAGGCTGCTTGTGATGATTTTAATAGTGTTATTATCTTCATCAGGTGTGTGACTGTCAGTGGAATGATTCCTGTATGAGTGCTTATCTGTATGAGTGAAGTGTATGTTTCCTTATATCTCTGGAAAAATAGTTCTTTTGGTTCTTTCTGGGTCAGGAAAAACACACAGATCTCAATGGCTTTGAAAAGCAGTTTTCTTGATTACTTATTAATGCCAATTTTAGGTTAGAAGATATCTTGAGTGTTGGTGAGATCATTTATCATTTTTATTGAAACTTGTATTGAGAGTCACTTGCAGCTGGAATCGTGATGTTAAATATTGCTTCTGTTTTTAAGCCAGCAATGCAGTCGTTCATTCTCCATTCCAAGCAGGAATGCAGTCTTCAGATACTTTGGTATTGTGGGAGCAGCACAAGGAGTTGTCTGCTGTGAGCTGTGAGGTGGCTGCAGGCCTCCCTCAGCTGGGTGTTGGTCCTCGTGCTGCTAGCTCTTCCCCAGCCTCCAGGTTTCTCTTCCTCTGTAGAAGGGATGTACAAAGAGAAGGGTGATATTTTTGGGCTGTGAACACAGCTTTTAAATATGAGAGAGCTTCCATATCCACATTGTCTCCTGACTATTCAGTGAGCAGCTGGACATAGCTTTTGCAAAAGGAAGTTATGCAGGGTATGGTCCCGATTCAGCAAAGCATTTTAAGCATGTGCTTTAGTCTCACTGATGCTGACAGTTTAACTTAAACCCAACTCACAGATGGAATGAGCATCTCTGTCTTGCATGGAAAAAGCAAATCTTTGGCATTTTCACTGCTGGCTTAAAGAACAGAGTCAGTATAAATGAAGAGATCAAGAGTATTTTTTTTTTTTTTTTTTTTTAACCATCGTGTGAAAAGCAAAATGTTGAAGCATTGTTAACCAACTTATTATTTATTTAATTATCTATTTTTGGTGATGCTTTGCAATATATTTAGTGTTCTCATGTCATTAGATGGAGTGCAATGGAACTGCTCATATCTGCTTCTTCTTTTGTATATTTATCTATGAGATTTAAGAGATTATGTGTGATGACATTCTTCATGTCTTCGTATATGAAGAGAGGTCCTCAAACTGAGCTTGCTTCTGTACCGTAGCGTCTAGAATAGAAGTGTACCCCCCCATTTCTCCCTCCTTTTGGTTATTCTTTTTGGAAAAGGAACTCCTGGTGCAGTACAGGTGAAGCCATGTAACAGAAAGCTGCTGCTGTGTGCTGGGCTGTGTGTGGGCACAGCTCAGTGCAGAGGAGGTCCCGCTGCTGGGCAGTGCACACAGGTGGCACAGGAATGCCGTGTGATCCAAGACCTAACATGGGGCTCATGCGAGGCAGTGGAAGTGCTGTGCTGCAGGGCACAGTGGTAACCTCAGGCTTCAGATGAGCAGCAGAGGCACATGTAGTGTCTTGAAATATTTGAGAACCTGCTTTAAAAATCAGGCCAACCAAAGAGGGAGATAATGTGCTTGCATTTCCATGGGGTAGTGAGTGACAGGGCAGTACTGGGTAACTGCTCTGTGGAGGGTGCAGGTGATGTGCTGCCAGCAGCCATGTGCCAGGGAGCGAGTGCAGCCACCTCTGTGGCGCAGAGCAGGTCCTGGTGTGCTGCGTGCCAGCGCGGCCCAGTGGCCGTGAGGAAGTGAGGGGTTACAGCAGTTGGGTTCCCTCCTTAATAGTGGCAGGTCTAGGCACCCCTTCAATGGAAAACGTGTTTAATGTGGTTACAGTCTGTTTCTCTTTACCTTTTATAGCTACACGGTAGCAGGGCAGGAAGCAGAAGCAGAGAGGGCAGAAGAAGGCTGGAGCAGTTGTTTTGGATTTTTTTTTTGTTGGCATTGCCTTAATGCATGTGATTCATAGATCAATTTCTGTAAACACCAGCCAAGGACTAAAATGCCTTTTTCCTGTTTACTCTGTTGGAGTCTGTAACTCAGGTGTGAAAAAACAGATCTAACTGGGCAGCTTTTCAAAGCCATTCTTTCATCTTCCTTTTAGCATCCATCATGTTGTTTTCTTCAGCAAACCTCTCATCTACTCAACTTGGTCTGAAGTATCAGTGTTTTCCTATTGCATTTTGCTTCTTTGATCTGTTTGAAAATACAGTGGCTGCAAGAAGCTACGTCCTGATGTAAAATCTTACTCTGTGTTCCAGCCCTCCACTGTGGTGTTTCATGTGCTCTGAACAGCAGAGCAAATTTCTGGGTTGTTTGTGCAGTGAGAGGAAATGTCTGCAGAGCCTAGTGCAGTGTTCTTGTTTGCACCTCTCCCTGTGATGTAAGGAGGGTGAGAAGTGTCTCTGTGTATGGAATAGCTGATATTTAGGGATAAAACCAGAACTGGGTAAGGCCTGTGTTTTCCATGTAAAGCTGGTAGCTCAGTTAAATGTGATACATTAGAGAACCTAAAAATTAAGGTGTGGAAAACATCTCTTGCGGCAGTGATTTACTTCTGTTGCTATGGAAAGAAGCTGCTTTTTACACTGTTAAACTCGGGTAGTACACCAACATTATTCCTACCTGCTGTGTGTTTCTCTGTGTAGGTATGTTTAAATAAAAAGGGATGTGTGTATAGAGAAGATGGGGAAGGAAAAGGCACACAGTGACTCCTCAAGTGAGCAAACTTTCCCACTTAGGGGTATGGTATCTGCAGAAGCAGCTCCACAGCGATAGGCATGTGCAGGTTACCCACATCCTGAATCACAGACTTCTCTCTGCTTTGTGGATCAGAAGTGTGAGCCCCTTCCCCACCGTGCTTCCAATTCCTGAAATAACTGCTGAGGTCAAGAGGGACACAGGGCAGATGGCTGTCACTAGGAGGCCCTCCGGATTGAGGCAAAATACGGGGGGGTTTCTTGATGTTCAGCCTCAACTGTTTGGCACGAGGCGATAATTTTATCTTATTCTGTTTATTCCTTCTTGGTAGTGTTTTGGCTTTTGTGCTGGCTTACGCCCTTTCTAATGAATCACCAAAGTTTTGTTGTGATACTGACTTGACAAATATCTTTATTCCAGTTACTTTTGTGATCTGTATGTTTCTACTCAGTCCCATGAAGTGAATTACATACTGCTGTTGCTGGATTTACAACATTTTCTTTTGGCTTGTAACAATTAATGGTAATAACCCTTAATACATCAAAATACAGTGAATAAAGTAAACTTTATTGTGTATATTGTGAGGCTTATTTTAACATGTTGTGCCTTTCCAGTTGCAGAGATCCAGTGATCTCAGTAGGGACATTTTGTTACAAAATGCTCTGGCTCTCACTGAACCAAATTTAAAACTGGAGCAAATTCAGACCCATATAATTGGGGGGGAGAAATAATGAGAGGAAAGTTCAGTTTGGCAGACGAGGACACAGATACTCGCAAAGTCTTTGGATGGAAGTAAAAGAGCTTTGAAATCCAAAGCTGGCTCAAAGACATCTCAGCAGCATTAGGCGAAATTGAGCTGTTGGGGAGGTGAATGCTGCTCCAAACAAACCCTTTCCTCTGTCCTTGGGCTATTGCTGCAAGCACATGCCCACACCTCCCTGCCAGGGACAGAAGCAGCGTTGGCTTTTTGGGGCCTGAGCACAAGCAAATGGGCAGCAATGCTGCAGTGGTTTTACTGCCTGTAGCAGTGGCTGCACAGACAGTTTGCTAACATCCAGGAGCATTTCTTCTGAAATGTCTTCAGGTGAATGTGTGCCCTTCAACTTACATCTCTGCCAAGACATATGTAGATGCTCCAGTGTATAAATAATGGTCTATCAGTAGCTCCAGACGTGAGCAGTACTGTTTTGTTTTGTTTTTAAACTGAGATAATTCAGAGGATTGTAGGTTGATAGCTCTTCGGTTTGAGCGCTTCTTTCAGGTCAGAAGAAATCCCCAGTATCTGTGATCACACACAAGGTGTTCCCAGTTACTCCTACCTCAGCTCTAAGATGCTTTGGATGAATAACAGCACTTGTCAGATGACCATCCTTTCCTGCACTGGGGAAAAACAGTACTTTGTTTCCAGCTTGATGCTACCAGCATCATTTCATCCTCAGGTGATAGATAAGGTCCTTAGATTTAGGAAACTAATGCTGCTTGTGGCTTCTTAAGCAAGTATTAGCTTTGGATGTAAAGTGATGTATTATTACGAGGCTGAGGTTAATGTAACCTACTGTATTGAAGTTGGACTCCATTATACTTTAAGGGATGGAATCACTACTTTGGGATGTCTGTGCTACAATTTAAAGCCAAGAATCAGTACTTTTCTTTCTTTACCGTCTCTTGTAAAAGAGTTTGGGGGCATTTGATTGTGAAGCGTCTTGTGCAAAATTGCCTGCACAGAAATTCCAGGAAGACGTCCACATAGAAAAAATGTGTATTGGAGTATTGTTGCAACATTGGGTAACAGTGGTTTGTATTCATTTTCCTTATGGAAGTGTGTAGGTACAAACATAGTTTCATGAGATGTTTTTATTATGGGTTTAAGTCATATTTCAGTTGGTTGGAACTGAAACACATGCAGTTGAAATTGGACATAGACTTCAGGCTTAAATGGTTAGGGACTCTGCTGAGTAGGGTTGGATTACAGACCCATAGCTAGAAGAGGAGAGAGCATTTGCGAGAGCATGACAAAGAGTTCCTTAAAAGCCATGGAAGAAGCAAACTTGTGACATAAAGGATCTAGTGCGAAGAAGACTGAGACTGTATAAGGCACCTCAGCCATTTGAGAGGCTGCGCTGTAGCCAGCATTGTGAGTTCCAGTAGTTCTGAAGAAAACACAAAACCTGTTTTTGCAGCTATCCTAAAACCCTGTGGTCTTTCCAGAATTGACATGGTATTGAGTTCTTCAGCATCAAAAGCCTTTCACATCTGGAATAATTTTATTTGTGTTTTTAAAAGTCATCTAAACAATATTGGATTATAATGCTGTAATACTGTACTATGTGCTCTGCAAGAGCATATGTATGTTCTGAAGAAGTAACAAGCCTGAAGATCCTTAAAATTTTACCCTTTATTGGGCTAAATATTTCACTTTTATAGCTGGATAAATAGCGTTCTGGATGTGGCTATAATATTTAATAGGCAGGAGCTCCAGTCTTGAAAACACATGGTTCTTCTTATTCCCTCTTGCCTCTTTTTTTCTATCTGGCATTGACAATGAAGGAAAAACAGTAATAATCTCCAGTGGACAACAGGAAAAATATAAAGTTGGAACATGTTAGTAATGAAGCTATGAGCATCTGTTCTTCAGCACCAGAGGCTCAGTTTACCTTCAGACGTGTTCTGCTGTTCATTTGCAAATCTCTCCATGTGGCATCACCCCACTGTCTGCACAGATCCTTTGCTTATGAGCGGAGCTGGGGTGACCACACGTGTGTTTTGCTGCCCAGCTGTGTGAATTCTCCATTCTGTGCACTAATTAATGCTGTTGTTATTATGCTGCCCTGTGGTTTGAAGGACCTGGGGGTGCTCATTCACTGCCATGGGGGCAGTGGCTTTTGTGGCTGTGTCATAGGAGAATGGTGGCAGCTGAATCCCAACTGGAATGAGCGTGTCTCTGCAGATAACTTTACCAGAAAAGATGTAGCTGAATTGGGAATGCGTGGCTTGGCTTGGTGCTCTAAGATTTGTGTGACTCTCCCATTCTTTACATCAGGGATTTTGAAGCCCATCTCTAGTTTAATATCATTTAGGGGGTTCATTTTTCATGCTGGATATAGCTCTAGAAAAAACAATGATTGATCTTGTGGAGTTGATCGTGGATATTTAATGTGGGATTTTCATGGCTCACGTACATTTGGTGCTCTCATAGATTTTAGGTGTGGTTCTTCTGTCATTGAAAGATCTGCAGTGCCTGGGTTTGGAGTATGCTGGGGAGTTGAGGAGGGTCAGTACTGACTGTGCTCTGTGTGCTGGCAGTTTGGTACTGGTCTGCTTTCCGAGTGCTTTGTTGCCTTGTTTTTAGTGAGTTATCCTCTTTGTCGAGCTGTAAAAGATCGTATCCAGAAATCAGGTGGCAGTTTACCCATCCAGCATCTCATTTCTGTTCCAGAGTTGAAGTTTGTGTGAGGTACTTAAGTGTTATAGCTGATAAAGCAGTGCCTTAGACCACTTTCTCCACAATTTCTCATAGTTACCCTGTGCTGCATAAAATGAGAGTTCAGTCCATCTGTTGCCTTTCCTGCCCAGGCTGTGTTTTTTTTTTTGTGTGTGTTGTGAAAGCAGCACCTGAAACTCCAGGCACTCACTGCCTGTCCTGGTCAGGGCCTCAGCCCGCCTCACACGTGGCTCTGCCTGAATGCAGCATATGGCTCGATCCCAACTGCCTCCTGCCTCAGGGTCTGTGCTGCCTGCTGGCCCCTGAGCTGCAGCCGGGCATTGTCTGGGACGGTGCTGGCTGTCGTGGACCTGAACTGTGTCAGGGAGACACAGCACGATGTGGGGCAGTGTGTGACCCCGTGCCCTGCCCCAGTTGTGTTTCCCAGCTCAGGGACAGCCTGAGTGCCTCAGCCATGAGTGGAAATGGCTGGTTTTGAAAGGACAGCACAGCAGAAGCCTTAAAACTGAAGTTTTCCCATAGAAAAGAAAGTCAATTGAAGAACGCAATCAAACCTGGATGCTGTCCCACCTGTGGAGCTTTTTCTGTGCCCTTTGCCGTTCTTCTTTCCTAATGGGAAAGTAAATAAAGCACACGCATTTCCTAGAAGTTATCTGTTCGACAAAAGTTTAAGACTGTGCTGAATAGCACATTGCCTTGGGATGTGGAGGTTTCAGATGCTGGCATTCACACTTTCTGTTGCAAGAAAAAGGGAGAACATCCCACTGACTGTTGCTGCAGTCTCTGGGGAGTGCTGTGAGATGCAGAGTTCCTGAGCTTGTGGGACTGGTGGTGTGGCACAGGGCTGGTGGTGCGATGGTGTGGCATAGTTTCCAGAATGAGTGTTTGCTTTTAATCAGATGTGCTAAAAAAAACTTTTTGTTAAAAGCCTTGACGTTCTGTACTTTGGTCATTTCTTTTTTTATTTTTTTTCAATTTTTTATTTTATTTTATTTTTTTGCCATGAGCCGATGTCATCACTGGATCCTCTTTCCAATTTCTGAGCTATTGCTTTAGGTTGCATCATAATGTTAAAACTGTTTCAGATATCTGAGAAGACTAAGGAAATGACCCTTCAAAACCAAATCATGTCAGTTTTAAGCAATGCAGATGCTAAAGCAAGCTGGATGAAGCCATTTGTGACTTCAGTGGGTAAAATTAATTTGGAAGCTAGAATTTTCTTTTTTTCTCCCTTCTCCTATCTCTGGAACAGTCCCTTCAATCCAAAATCTTGCATGTTTGTACTGTATTTTTAAATTTCATTGGGATTTGGAATTTATTATAAAATCGCAAGGATAGCTTGTAGGAAAAATTGAGTCAGTCAGACCCCCATGGGTAGTTCGAAATCGTCATGTTGGAAAAAAAAAAGTCCCAAACAACTTAAGGCGATTCAACTGTTGTGATACTGTTTGCAAAACAGAGAGCAAACTGGGGGTTATTATAGAACAAATTATAGCACAAAGATGTACTTGGATTTAGGAAGTTATTAAAGTGCTGTTGTAGATGGGAGATGCTGATTCTGGGCTGCTGGAATACTGCAGTGACAGAGATGCACAGACATTCTGGTGTTTCTGGTATGGCCACTTCTGTGTGCTCGTATTTATACATCTTTTCTATTTGTCTTCCCTTCCCCCACTTCTCCCCCCCCCCCCCCCCCCCCCCCCCCCCCTCAAAAAAAAAAAAAAAAAGGTGGAGAAATGTATCTGGTTTCCATTCCTATCTCGGGTTTACATGATTTGCTGTATTACTCTTTCCAGTTGCTTGTGTTGAATCTCTCTGTGGACAAGTATATTTTTGGCTTGCTTTCGTCTTCTAAATGGATGCCACTTACTGCAACAATGCGCCTAATGGAGTGTAATTCTGTGATCTGCTGTTTGGGGGGTTTAGTATTATTAATGTGTGGTTTCAGATATTCCGGATATTTGTTCGCTTTTTATGAATTGTTACAGTTTGCTGTGTAAAACGATAAATAAAGTTAATAATTAACTGCGTCCTGCCAAAAAATCCAGGGCTTTTTGCTTATGGCTGAGTGACAAAGTGAGCAGCCCAGCAGTGTATCCCTGAATTTCCCTTAGTGCTCACAGCCCTGGGTGGTTGCAGTGCCCCTCGTGTGTGTTTTCCTCTGAATGTCCCCTTGCCACTTCCATTGGCATGAACTGGCAAAGATTCATCCCGGATGTACAAAAAAGATGCGGCATTAAAATACGCCTTAGACACAGCGGTACGTACAATAATATATATATATATATACTATATATATATATTATTATATACTATATAATAATATATATAATACAGGGCATACCTTGACACTCGCTTAATGTTTCTCATTAATTCTTGGCACATCCACGTGTGCGTGTCAACCTGCAATAAAGATGGTGGGCTGGCTGTGATGCAGGAAATGCAAGTTAGTTAACTGGCCTTCGTGTGCTTAGAAACAGTATGGTGAGATGACATAATTCCAGATTTCATTGTTAAATCACTTGGGTCTTGCAGAGGAATGTTCCTACCACATGTCAGTTTTCAATGGACACTGTTTCTTTTTGTGTATGAAATAGCGCATTGTGTTGCAGCAAACAGTGCCACACAGTATCAGGCCAGAAATACTGAAGGAAAAATTCTTACCGACAGTCGTGTTTTCCAGGCTTGTTCTGGGCAACGTTATCCTCCACCGAGTTAGCTATGTAAAGATCTGATGTGACACAATTTTCTATCATCCCCTTCCTATATATCTTACAGTGTTAAGTACGCATCCTGCTTTCTATGTTATTATTTCTTCCTGTATAGATTACTGCTTAGGGCATATCCACAAAGGAAATTGAGCTGTGCACAGGGAGCCACAAGATGACATGTCCGTGCCCTGCTGGTGGTGCACAGAGCTTCCCGCCGCCTTGGAGCAGCACTCTGCCTGCGCTCCGGGCGCTGGCCTGGCAGTCCCACTGGCGCAGATCCCACAAGCGGGGCACGTGGGAGGTCTGTGGTGGAGCAGGAGTCAGCTGGCTGAGAGCCACCAGTGGAGTGACACCTGGACGTGAGCACAGAGCTGCTCAAAGAAGGGCTGTGTTAACGTTAGGCCGTTCGTCGTGGGTTCCATTTGACGTGGAATTTGTGTTTTGTGGATGTGAGAACCCACTGCTTGAGGAGCTCGCCTCGGCCGTACGCAGCGAGGTTCCATGCGGAGCAGTGGGAACACCTGGACTCATTTTCCCTCCTATTTTCAGTACTTCAGTTGTCGTCAGAAATGGGTGAGATTAACTATTGATACTAGATGCTACAGCAATACTTCTGTTAAGTTACTTTTCTGGAAAAGACAGTTTCATGTGTGTTTCCTTGCTAAGTGAAGCTACTTAGGCCTAGCAGGGAAATACCGAGAAATACTGAGGAGCCATTACTGGAAAGTTCTGACTCCTACTGTGTTTCTCAGAAAATAGTTCCAGTAAGCTCTCATTTTTCCTGGGCTCTTGCTGACTGATTTATTTTTATTTGTAGCTGTGTGTGTTAACTGTCTTCACAAATGCAGTATGTGACAGTGCTACAAATAATTCCATCTTCTCCAGACAAAGGCAGGTGTGGGGGGCCCGTGTGTGTCATTTGCTAGCAGCAGTGGGGCATTGCTCTCCATATTGCATGGTGATCTATGGAAGTAAGTCTTGTGTGCATCCTAAATAACCAGTGCAGTTACTTGTAGCCTAAAGATGCAAAAATCCTTTCTGCCCGTCACTGCTGGGAAATAGCTTATACTGTGAAATACCGTGCTTCTGTCTCCCAGAGTAAAGTCTTGAATAAACTTTTTTTTTTTGGTAAGGTTACCATCAGCTGTATGTATGTTACTGATTTTCCGTACTTTTTATGACTGTTGGCTTAAAATGTTTTGTGAAGAAACTGTTTGACCTTCAGATAATTTGTCTGGTTTACATTTGGGATTTTGCTTGGAGAATAGAGAAGTATGGGGAAATCTTAATTGCCTTTTAAAATTGCATTGTGTTTGTGCTCTTGGGAGCATTTTTGATTTTGGTGAATGCAAGGCTCAGATGCTGGTGGGATGCAGTGATGGAAATACACAGTCACCTTTCAGATAGGGTTTTTAGAGCACATTTCTCCCAGGCTGAAAGTTGAATGAAGCCAGCCAAAAGCTCCATCCAGTGGAGCTTGGGGGTGATCCCAGGAGTTTGGGTGGCAGCAGAGAGGAATTGGTGTGAGCTGTGTCACTTCTACTGCTGCTTGCACTGCAGCTTCTCTCTGGAAGGTGTGCAGGGTGCTACAGGCACTTCAATGTGTGCAGCACAAGTGTGGTTCAAATGCAACAGGTTCCTCTGATGCTAGAATATGAGTGTTGCTAAATCTCAATGAAATCTTACAGAAAAGAGAATATTCATTTTTACGAAACAACAAAGAATTTCATAGGACACAGAACAAATTGTTACATATAACTGGTAATAACCTATCTTTTTTATTAAATAAGCTAAAAAAATTTGTCAAAATCACAAAAGCATATCAACGTCAATGTGAGAGTATCGCTAAATAGATAATTATTCTAGAGATATTGTACTCTGCTCTTGAGCAGAATTATGATGCATTTGATTCTGAAGGTGCATGCTTTCACACCATCGCTGTGTGCCCCCTGCTCACTGCTTCTGTATTTCTACTGCAGCAATCTGACTGTGGGGACTGCAGGGATTGCCAGCGTTTCGTAGCTTTCAGCCTTAATGAAGTTACAGTAGGCATCTGGAAGGATGGTTGAACACCAAAGCTTGCAAACCTGTTTTGCTGTTTTTTCTTTACTTAATGCGGTGGTGGGCATAATGTGTGCCTGTGCTACGTGAATACCTATGGTCAGTTAGTAGGAGTGCAGAATCTCTTGTAGAGAGGAAGGAAGCATTGATGAAAAGGTAAAATCGTAGTGAACATGCGATAAACATATCTGTTATGCTGTCTGTGCAAGGAAATGCCCTGTGTCAGGGTTGCAGTGTAGCCTGCCACTGTTTTATATTTGTAATTGCAAAAGCAAATGGAGATGCTGCACTGCAATGCTTTGCATGCTGTGTGCTGTACTTAATTATATGAAATGACTCACATTGAGATAACAGCAGAGGAGACATAATAAAAGAGCAAACCTGGAAAACGTACTGCACTTGAGATTAGGATTGTATCCATAGGCAAAGCAGGAATGGGAAACTCAGACTCTGTTTCCTCTGCAAGGCTTTGCTTGGTGCTGGAATGCTCACAGGAAGCTCTGAGTGTGTTTATTGGGTAGTTCTTAGTTTGCGCTGCTTTTAAAGACAGCAGGGGCAAAAGAGTCTTGAACAGCTTCTTATGGCCTTTTTTATTGGTTAGTTTCTCACATCTAGGAAACAAGGCTATAAAGAAAGCAGAACTGTTCAAGAAGCCCTCTAGATCCTTGCCAGCAGCAAGGTAGCTACTGCTGTGATACGGAGCACCTGACTCTAACAGGACAGCCCTCTGCTCCTGCCTTCACCATGCTCCTTTGCTTCCACTGACCACAGGCTGTGAGCTCCAGCAGGCTGAAGCATGGGCTGTGCTCTCCCTTTCTGTGAGCAATCTCGGTAGCATCTGTTAAACTAGGCTTTTTTTTTTTTTTTTTTTTTTTCTTTTTTTCCCTTTCAGCTTAAAGAGCTTAATACAATTTTGTTGAGAAAATTGCTTCTTGTTCACAAATATGTTTTACTGATGCAGCTGTTTTCCTTTAAAGGAACCTCCCTCTGTGCCCACTTTTCCATGTTAACCCATTGAAAGAATGTTCTTTGAGCTCTTGGATGCAGCCAGAACACGTAGTTGACTGCAGACAGTTGGACTTGCAGTTGTCTTTTCCTTACAAAGGTGATATCATCTAAAGATTATTCTAACAGAAAATCCCTCACTCTCTAACAGAATTTCTTCATTCTGGGATAGTCTTCTGTTGTCTTTCAATGTGCTTTAGCTCCAGAGCTCATTTGTTTCCTCTCCCTTTTTAGATGTTCCTCCAAGTGACATAAATAGAGGAGATCATGAAAATGCCACTGTGACGTATATATTAAATCTTATAAATGCATACCAATATATTGGAGAAACCTGATAAATGTTCTCAGATGCAGTCAGTTCTAACAAAGACTTACCATGAAATCCATTTCAGTCCCACTTCCTGCTCTCCTAATACATTTAATTCTGAAAGTTGCAAGTTTGTGGCTGTGAGACCTTCTCCTATTTCCAAAGTCACGCTCAAATCTGTTGATTCTTCAGTATACTTCTTTGAAATATGATCTTGTTCTGTCTAAAAGAGCTGCATCTTTTGTTGAAGACATTATCTACGCAAGCATGATATTCATCAGTATTGAGACAAACTAAAAAGCTCATTTAAAATGCATGGAAGTAGTGCACATTAATATGAAGAATCCGTTTAGAGACAGAGGTCAGCTTCTTTTTCATAATCAGAGCCTGAATTATTGGAGGAAGACCTCAGGTTACGTTGGAATTCCATCTTTGACACTTGATCAGATAGCACAGGTGAAGGAATAGTTATCTTTTCGCTGATAGAAACTCTGCCATGCAAATTCTTACAGTCACCTGCACTATTATTGTTACGACAGGAGGAGCACGTTAGAGTGATTGCATGGGGGTAAAACGCAGTGACAGTGAGCGTTTTTGCACTTTCTCAGTGAGTCAATACGTATCATTTTGTTCTCAAATAATATTAAAAACATACTCCTCTAACTCAGAAATGACAGCAGTTCTGGAGCCTGCGCTCACGTGCGCTGAAGTCACATTGACTCATTTTGTGGTTTGTTTTCAAAATGGGCAAACATCCTGCAAATACTGCGTGCTGCATGTGTGCCGTTTTGGTATTCTGTGGATGCGGCCAGCGAACAGTGGCTTACTGCTTAGAAACCCGTGATATTGTAATTTCAAGTCTGCAGAGAGAATTTAATCTTTTGAAAGACTGGAAGTTTTTTGATCCCTAAATGGATTTGATTTTATATTTCTTTTTGCAGAAGTGAGAAAGCCATAGGCTCTGCTTGAGATGTGTTGCTGGAAAATTACATACCTGGAAAACTTTTTCTTTGGATTAAGTACGTGGGATGCCACCTGAGCTCGCTGCTCTCCAGCGGCATCAGAAGAGCCCCCTGCATGGCAACTAAATTTTCATTTCCGTGAAATTTTCCATTTCTCCTTCAGTGTGTCCTTGGTGCCTCGGAAGCAGATAGGCAGAGGGAAGAGAGGAGCATCTGATACAAAATGATAAATCTTGTGACATTTAGGAGAACAGTTCTGCAAGACTCTAGTGGAGAAAATCTGCCCAAATTGGATCCGTGGTATCCCATCATCCTTATCAAATGGTATAGATTAAAAGGTTAAAATCTGAGACAATGTTTGGTTAGCACATTTTGAGTGCAAGCTTGGGTAAGCTACAAAAAGAAAAAAAGAGAAATTGAAACTAGATCAGAAAAAGAGATGCTGCAATTTATCCTGTAGATTAATTACAATTTATGTAGCATGTTTTCATATATGCAGGCAGAATTTTTATGTACTTGTTGGCTGCTCTGAAAGTAATAACTCTTATTTATTTCCATGGAAACTACGATAGATGCAATGAGCACAAGAGCACTATTTGATAGAGCAAGTTCTTAGCTACAAAGCACTGTTTTTCAGCATGGTCATCACTGATTTGTGGATGAGCTGATCGAGACACTCCTGTGTTGTGTGTGTGGCAGTCTGGGACATGGCTTGTCTTTCACCTCACTGTCACCACTGCTGAAATGCACCAGCCATCTGCTCCCTGTGCTCACATCTGCTGTTTGGTCTCCAGAAATGTTCAGCAAGAGTCAATGAATGTCAGTGAGTGCCATTTTTTCTGCATAGAGGAATTCCACTTTTGCTTCATAGCACTTCCATGTCAGACACCATTCTGTCAGACTGCCCCTCTGCTGCCATCTGTCACACAGCAGCAACGTGTAATGGGATACTGGTGGGAAGCTTCAACCTCTACTACCATTGCACCAAAATGCATCTCGTGACATCATGGGCCAACATCATCACATAGGAGGCATTACTTTCAGAGCAACCCTTGTATTGTAATGGCTTTTGGTCAATGTTTCCTGTCATATGATGTTGCCAGGTGTCACCAACTTTCAGGAGAAGAGATGGAGACGAGCTTTGAATGTAGAATTAGTTTTGTATGGTGAGAGGTATGAATTTGGGTGTTTTGGTGTCATGCACCAAAGTGCCTGAAATTATGTGGAGAGACCCTTGTTGTCTGTAAATCCAGGTAAGGAGTGCAGAAACACAGAGATCAAGTACCCAGTGTTGGTTAGCTCAGATGAGTAGCTGCTGGGGACTGAATCCACATGATGTAATCTGAGGCCTTTACAGTCCCTTCTGTCGACTTTCCTACCCGGGAGGTCATTGGTGGGTGATGAGTAGGCTGAAAAGAGGTGGTAAATTCCATGAGCTCAATCCAAAGCCTTCGGAAGCATTTCTGAATCTTTCCACTGATTTCAGTGATGCTTGAACCAAGGCCTATATTATAACCTAAAATTTGAATACAAGCCTACTGCCTTGTAATTTAAACTAATAATCTAAGTTACCTTATAGGACAGAGATCCACTGAGTTCAGCACGTTGGATCAGTTTGTCATGCATTTTCTGTATGAGTAACCATCACCGCAGTGTGATTCATGGCCTGTGCAGTGCCTGGTATCACAAGCTTGTCACCAAGCGATCCAAACGAGGCTGAAGAGGTAAAAGCAGCCCATGGGAACTGTAGGAAGACATTTGGATATCTGAGGTTAGACAATATCAGCTTCTCCTCTCAGGGGCAAGCCTTGCAGGTCAGCCCCAATTGCAGTTGGTGTTAGTGATGTGAGTCAGTAAGAGGCATACTGTAATGGTTGCAAGGATTTGCACACCTTTGAAATACCTTTGAGCACCAGGGTCTCTCAGTGTCCAGCTTTTTTACAGTAAGCACAGGTAGAAGACACAGTGGACCAGCATTTGGGCAGCTATGTGACTGGGGTGGGATTTACCCTGCTGGAGTTCCTGCTCCCTCGGTTTGAAGGAATTTGTGGGTTTCTATGCAACTTCATTAGGATAAAGCGCATGAAATGGTCTCTTAAAATACGCACACAGATGTGCTTGGCCCCATTGCCTGCAGTTGTGCCACAGCAGTGGTCTGTTGCAGCTTTGTGTCTCACTCTAACCATGGCAGCAAGGTTATAGCAGGTCCTGGACCTGCTGAAGAGACTTTTTTTCAGTCCTAAAAAATAACTGTGGTGACTTAGAGGCAACAGCACTGAATTTAGTGGACAGTGGTTTATAAAATAAAATCTGCTGAATTTATTTGGTTTATAAAATGCTCTTATATGTATGATATGTATGCAGATTGCTGCATGGATTATGCTATGCAGCAGAGAGAAGAAGGTTTGCTGACAATTTG
Source organism: Centrocercus urophasianus (assembly GCF_019232065.1). NCBI lineage: Eukaryota > Metazoa > Chordata > Aves > Galliformes > Phasianidae > Centrocercus > Centrocercus urophasianus. The sequence continues at coordinate 37,860,385 of NW_024884711.1, forward strand.
ATTAACCTGCACTACTAGATTTCCAGTTCTGTTATTTTCTGTAAACACATAATAACATACTGGGTAGTTTTAGTTCCAAGTAATGTCATTAAATCAATACAGCTCAACATTATTCAGTCAGACTTTATTCATTCAGTAGAATGGCTTAGTAAGTTGGGATTTTTTTGCTGTTAAATTTTAATAAGAATTTTTCTTTTTTTTTTTTTTTTTTTTTTAAGGACCAAACACTTCTCATCCTTCACCATTTTATATATGCAGATAAATAAATGAGAAGCCAGGGCTGGGCAGGGTGCACTGTGAGGCTGCAGTCTGTTGGCAGGCATCCTTACAACAGCGAAGTCCTCCTGGAACTGGCAGCCTTTGCACTTCACTTCCAGGAGACTTTGTTTTACTCCAGTGATTGAGAAATAAAACGAGGGCACAAAAGTGGTACAGGAACTGGATGCTGGTTGCTGGTTTTGTGTTTCCATATGGTACACGTGCATTGATCTGATCTTTAAATTCCAGTATGCTAAGATATTTAAAGGTGTAAATTCAGTCTGTTTGGGAACATTCTTCCCCTTCTCTTTGAGACTTCAGTGTTTTTAAAGGAGTCTTCTATGTTGTTCATTTTATTTACAAATGTTTGTCAACACCATTTACAGTCTCCAGTTGTATTCTCTTGAATTTCTGTAATGTTATTGCTTTGTAAAAGAAAACATACTGTAATTTAGAGTATGGATTATTTAATATGCTAGTTTTCTTATCAATCAGAGATGATTGAGAGTTGCCAAAGCAGACTAGTTAACTTGTGAAACGCATTTAGTGGTTGTTTTCTGAGATGACTATCATGTAGCACAGCCCATTTCTCCATCACTTGCCATGCTCTCATTTCTCTGGAGATGTATCTCAGTGGGTGTGGAGAGATCTGAATTCATGCACATGCATTTTGTGCTGCATTCCTACCTTAATTTAGAACCCTCCGGAGACCAGCTGCAGCCTTCCTTCCTTAAATAAGGAGCGGGTGGGTTGTTCTGTGACGTGTCCTGTGGATGCGCACAGGAGGTTGCAGCTGTGTTTGGAGGGGCTTGTTATCTTGTCTTGACAATGTGGACTATAGAACTTATTTTTTTCTAAACCAAGCATTACCTTTGTTTGTATTTGTTTTGAAAATTAAAGCTATGATTTCAGCAAAATTGTAGCGAACAGGAAACCTAAGTTGAGGCAGATATGTGTGCCAGTCACACAAGTGATTAGAATTTCACAACTGCCTATAAATTGAATAGGTTGTCAGTAGAGGTAGAGGCAGTTATTGAAGGGGCAGATATTGAGTACAGCGTGTGATCCGTGGTTCTGTTAGAGGTGCCCTGACACTGTTTAATATGTCATGTGAAGAAACAATTTCGGTAATACACTTACTACAATCAAACGGAGTCTGTAGGACATATCATTTCTGGACTGATTTCATGAAAACCGTGGCAGAGGTTGAATGATGTTGTGCTAGGTGTTTGCCTATCCTTTGAAGAAAACCTTTCAGTCAAAACAAGAGAAGCATGATATTCCTGTAGATGCAAAGGTCGCTTTTTGCTGCTTGGTTTCTAAACAAACATTGCAGGACTGCAAGCAGGACATGGGTTCTGGAGCCCCGTGTCTTCACTGCTGCCTTTACCCTCTGAGTTCTCTGGCCGCTGGGATTTTACTTAGAACTGCTGCTTATTCAGAACTGCTTGCAGCTGTTTGTACCTTTTTCTACCCCCCACCTTTTCCAGTGTTATTTCTCGGTGCATGACGAACCAGTTCAAATGAAGTAGTGCAGAAACCCTTCTCCCACTGCGAGGGAAATGGAGTTGGCTTTCAGAACTGAGCTGGAGGTTGATCTCCATGGAGCTAACATTGCTGGGCGGGCAGACCTGGGATGGTTTCATCAGCTGCAGCCCCTGGTGGGGGCTGAGCCCCTCCTGATGATGCTAATGGCTGCCCCTCAACTCTGCAGGCCGCTTGCCTCCAAAGCACCGCGGGGCCAAGCCTGCTGTAACCAGGCTGCAAGCACATCTATTTCTGCAGCTAAGGTAATTCAAAGTGATTTTTCTTTCCTTCTTTAAGTAATGGGCTTACTTTGTACCTGTCCTAATCCTCAGTGCTGTGGCTTAAGAGAGGAGCTCTCCTCCTTGGGTTTGAGTGATGATGAGGGATTCAGGTGTCTGCAGATGTAAATGGCTGGATTATATTTGGGGCAGATGATTAATGATGGGAAATTACAACCTGGTAAAGATGAAAAGATTTCAGATGCACTGTCTGCTTCCATGCTCTGTTTTGACTGTAAACTACAGCAAAGGCTTACCAGTAACTTGACATACTTAATTCACATGTTTGAAAACAAGAGTGTGATATTTCTCATGCTTAGTATTTGAACCTGGTGCTTCAGAATTGCTATTCTTACAAGCATGGAGTTGTTGCTAATTGTTTGTTACATATGAAGTAAGCAGATGCCATGAAATGTAATTTTGAAGCTGCCACTTCCCATAAAAATTCTTTGGAGTCTGCTCAGACCTTTAGGGCTGGGTTGTAGTCACTGCACAGAAGGAGCTGGGGACAGAAAGATCAATGCTCTTGGGAAGCCCTACAAAGAGCCAACCAGACTGGAGTTGAGTGATTCGTTAAACAAAGGGATTTATCCCCAAATCCGTTTTCAGTTCTGCAATCTATGGTTTGCTCCTTTGGTTGCTTTTCAGATTGTGTTTTAAATGGTAGCACAGTCACTTGATCTGTTTCATCTCAAACTGGCCTTTTTGGCTTCTCCAGGGCGATCTCTCTCTTTTTCTCTCTCTCTCTTTCATTCTTTCTTTTTTTCTTCCTTTTCTTTTCCATTCTTTATTTTTTCTTTCTTTTCTTTTTCTTTTCTATTTTTTTTGTTCTTTTTTCCCTTTCTATGAGGGCCGCTGTGAAAGTAATGCCTCCTATTTTATAATGGCCCATGACATCAGAGGTAGATGTTGGTGCAATGGCAGTAGAGGTTGAACCTTCCAACTAGTATTCCACTACTTGCAACATGTTGTTGCCATGTGACAGGTGGCAGCAGAGGGGGAGTCTGACAAAATGGTGTCGGATATGGAAGTGCATATGAAGCAAAGGGATGCAATTGAATTCTTCCAAGTGGAAAAAATGACATCCATTTTTGGACACCTAAGAGTGGATGTGGGCACAGTGAGGCACTGGGTAGTACGCTTCAGTAGTGGTAACAGTGGGTTGTCTTTGCTGATGCAGATTTTTACCAGTGTGGCATGCAGATTCCTGTTCACCAGCTAGGCAGGTGGTTTTTGGTAGGAGTAAGTGGGAGAAAAAGTCATTGAATTTTTTTCTTTTTTTTTTTCTTCCTAATATTAAAATGATCTAGAGCAATATTTGCATTCTTCTGACAATTTCCATCCTAATTCCCAACTGCACGCCTGTCACTTTCCTCTGCCTCAGGACTGCAGCAGCCAATGATAACGAGGCAGGAATCTGTTCTTTTTCCAAAAAGCCCTAGGCTAACTTCTTTGTCCAGAGCAGGCACACAGGGTATGGATATTTCAGGTCACATCTGAAAGCTGAAGTGCACAGACTGCCATGAGTTAGAGGTAATTAAAACCACATATTGAGGTAATCGGTCAATTCAATTCTTCCTCCATTGCACTCTGTTTTCTAGTGTTGGGGAGATGTTCTTACTCTCTTATTTTACACTAATGCACAGAAGAGGTGGCTACGTACAGCCTGCTTGTGCCAGCAGAAGAGAACTGTGTCTGCAAGCGTGAATGATAGGCATGCCATCATTTGTAGGGTGCATATGTGAAGCTTTGTACAGACAAAAGGGGAATGTGAAAACCTACTCTCAGGTATTTTGGTCTTTCTGAAATACAGGGCCTGTAAACTTGTAGTCATTTGGAAATTTCCATGGGGAGGATTCTTTTACTGGAATTGTAATACCAACTTGTCTCTCATGCCCATGCAAGCGTGTGACTCAGTAGGTGGTAATGACAAATGTAATGAAGGGCAGGATGGTAACAACCAGCTTTCCCAATGGTAAGACTGTGTAGAGTGGTTCCTTTAACAAACCTGCTTCCATGACTGTTGTTTCAAACCGGTGTTTTGTGTGGGACTTAGAAGTATTTTCATATGTACTGTAGGACAGACAGGTTTTGATTTTCTCCTCTGAAGAATTTGGTTATTTTCTTGAGACTTATCCATGGGTTTTTGCGGTGACCTGCCCTTCACAATGGTGTACATGTCCTGGCTTTGAGCCTCTTGCTGGGGAAAGGCTTTGTGACCACCAGCCAAGGCTCTGCTCAGGCACAAGGCTACAGTGAGGCTCTGTGGAACCATCACTGCTTGCTCCATCAGTCCCAGCTGCCTTTGCTGTGGTGTTTGCAAGCTGTGGAAGGTATTTCCCTGCATTGGCAACACCTGCTGCTGGAAAGAATCCTTGAGAGCCGTCTATCGCACTGGGATTCCTCAAAGCTCCTTCTGTTACTTCATTCATGACAAGATCCAAATTTGTTGGATTTGCTTCATTTGTATTTACCTTGTAAGTGAAGTCTGTTTTGCTTTGTCCGTAGTTCCTTAGTGAATGGCTGCTTTTAAGGAAGCTAGACCTTGTGTCTCAGAGGAATTAATGCAGAAGTAAGAATAGCAGCAATAGCTGGTGCCACTGTTAATGGCTTAGGCTGATGTGGGCAGCACGTCACTGCTGCCTTTCCCAGGGTGCGGGAAATGAGGTGAGGTGGGCCAGAGCAGCGTGATTTCAGTCCTCTGCATAATGAAAGATAGCGTGATAGCCACACATGAAGGATTAATTTTTGCTTGGGAAGTTTAATTAATGACTTGCAGGAAGTCAATTTCTGTCCTTCATCGGTTTGACTGAAGACAGAAGATCAATTTTCCATCTGTGTCTTGTTTTGTCTGTTCTAGATCTCCAAGGGCCTTTTTGTCCCCTTGGTACTTGCTGTATTTTAAGACTGCTTACTCTAAATGTGCATTTGAGCCAGAGCAGGGCAACAGGTGAAACTGATATTGTCAAATCTAATCTCTACTCATTAATCTCAAATAGCGTTGTGTCACAGTGGTCTGTATAAAAGCAATTATCATAACCTGTCTTTCTAAATCAGCATGCCATGGCTAATGTTTTGGCCTCCTTCCCTCTGATTCTGTCATGCTCTGGTGCGTTTTCACTTTGGAAGACTTCATCCTAGAAGAAAACGCTTTAGGGTGTTTTATTTTCTTTTTATTTCCTCCCACCCCAAATAATGGCTTAATTCTGTTTAACTGGGTTAATTGCTGTTAGCTAGGAAATAAGTCTGTTCTGGCAAAGAGGTTTAAATAAAAACTGAAGCGATCTGTATTGTGGTCATGAGTGTAACTCTCAGATAATAACGATGCTAGAAATTTGTGTACCATTGTAACAAGTCTCTCTAACAAGGATGGGTTTTGCAGTGTACAGGACTGACTTTATTTTCAGACTGCTACTGAAAGACCAGCTTATTCTTTAATAATAGCATTGTTGATAGTATTTAATAAGAACTTCTTATCTGACAGAAGGAAAGCTCTAGGAATTGCATTTTACACGTTACTACAGAGGAAGCCTTCTTCAAGTCTATGCTCCATTTTCCTTCTTTGGACACATGGTACTTTTGCAAAGAAGCAGGTGATACAACATGCTTTATTTTCCTAAGAGACTGATCTCCATAAATCTGAAACTGATCCCGTTTTAGTTAATTTTAAGCTTGCCATAGGAATATTCTGCCTTATGTTTAGAAGTATTGCAATTCCTGATTGCCTCATCTTTGTGGCCATAGGATTGTCTGTGGTGTCACTGTGGACTACTGCTGAAGCTTAACTCCTTTGGTGAAGCTAATGTGTAGTTTGAGTGACTAGTGCCTTTGGGCTACTGCCCCATAGCTCTTTTAGCTATGCCCAGTGACTGCAAAAGAACATCCAGTTTATTCAAAACCAGTAACTTTTCTGAATAGAACAAGAAATCAATCCATAAATAATGTTCAGTTTTCAAGCTAAATTTTGTTTGTGGTAAAATAAGCAGGATGCGTTTGCAATTCAGAATGGGTAAAAACTGCTCTCTTCTCACACTCTCTGCATTGCTTTTTATGCTGTTTTACAACTTCTTAATTTGGTTAACAGCTTTGCTGTTTGTGCAGTCAAGCAAACAAATGACTCTAGTGTGTGATTACAAGGAATGTAACAGATATTTGAGTTTGAACAGAACAAAAATCTGGGACCTTGTAGAGTTCTGCAAAATATTGTATCCTGTTAAAAATTGGGCATTTTCCTTCAGCTGGCCCAGTCACTGTAGCACTGTTTCCTGTATATATCCTTCTAGTACTCTCTGCTGCTGACTTTGCTGGTGGAAATAGCCTTATGAGCAGCAAAAGAAACTTCCCAAAGCCTGTGGGCATGACAACAATGGGATGTCTTCTGTAGGTGTTTGAGCCCTGTGACTGAATGCACAACCTGAGCTATCTACCTCCATGTGCAACACAGCTGTTCATGTGGCCTTAAGTGGGAATTCGGAAATTCTGTATACGCCTTACCTGTTTTATCTTACCCCACTGATAGCATTCTTTATTGATTAAATAATAAATAGCATTGACTCTTGTTTAAACAAAGCAGTGTATCTGAAATCCCACCTCCTCAGAGCTGATTTCTGCAGTCAGGGGGATGCAACGTTTCAGTCCCATGCAGTCCAAGCCTTACATCCTTTCTTGAGTTGCCTGCAGCTCTTAACTTCCAACAGACGTTTGGTTTGGATCTATTTGACAGAGTACAGTAAATGCTGCAGGTGGTGATTCTCCATAGCTCTTGTCCTTCCCTTTATCCGGACTCCCAGTTTGCACTGCCTTGATGGTGCTGGAGTTCTGGTCTGTGGCATGATGATTCCCAATCTACGTAGTGCAGACTGGAGTAAATACTCCCGAAGTGCCATAAAGACAGGGTAGGGATGCTAGAACTGAGAGCATAGCTTTGCTGAGCGGTTTGCATCCTTCTATTATCTTTTTCAGTACATGGCAGCAATGAATTAGCTTACTCTGCAATTCTGGCTTTCTATTTCTAAAAATATCTTCCTTAAAACATAAGATTGGATCTTGAATTCATGTCTTTCAGAATATGCTAAGTGAAGAGTATCATCAGTATTTTAACTGTTACGGAAAAAAAGGAGGAGAAAGTTTGAGAACGTATGGTTGTTTTCCAGATAGGTATAGCGATGATATGCAGAATTTCAGTGTCAGAAGCTCAGTGGTGCTGCAATTACTAATATGTGAAATTGCAATCCCTCCTCTTTTTCCCTGAGAGTAAATATTTAAAGAGAAAAAATGCATTAGGTTGTGGCGATGCTGGATGGCACCCTCAGGACTGGTGTGGTCCTGGGGATGTCCTGCAGCACCATCTGTGCACAGCAGTCTGAGTGTCTCTGATCAGAGTGCGTATGGGAACTGCTGAGTCACGGCCGAACCTCTGATGATCACCTGAGGCGAGCACTGAGGCATGGAGCACAGGTGAGGGCAATTCAGCCGTGCTGCAGGAAGGGCTGGAGCCTGGCTGTGCCTCTCCTAGGGCCATTTAAGGGCTGACTGCCAGTGGGAAAGGATCCCTTCTGGAGATCCCTCCTCTGGAGTTTTGCAGCGAGCCCAGGACGCGGGTAAGCTTTCTATCTGTTCTCTTTTTGTCATTATAACCTGCTTTGCGTAACTCTCTTGTTTATTTCATAATTATAACATCTTTATATTCATTGACTATACAGAGTGGAAATTCTCCAAGCCAAGTGTGTGTAGCTAATAATAGAGGTGTTAGGACTGTTTTACCATGCTGAACTGTGCAACTGGAATGACCTTTGCTTTCCTGTAAACTGGAGACTGTAATAATGACTTAGGTATATAATCTTTTTCCTTAACATCACTAAGAGGCTGTCACGTGCACCATTCTGTGCACTTTGTTTAGTACAAACCATACCAAAGGATGGGACTCAATGGCTCTGCCCACGTGATTCAGAAATGAACAGGGAGTTTCCTTGTAGCATGAGATGTAGTAGTTAGGAATAACTCCTGAAGTCCATTATTTAATAGCAGGCATTGGAGCCATGACCATTGCATGTTCCAGACTTTCTGAATGGATAATACAATTCTGTAACGATTCCAAATAAAAATTTTCAGAGATTCTTCTGTAAAAGATCCTTGGCTCAATGGTGTGTGAAAATTCCTTTAGTTTGTTACCTTAATTAGTCATGGCAGACAAGGTGCAAACTTTTTTATTTCTTGATTTTATTTTTCCCATGGCAAATGTACACTGCTTCTGCTTACAACTTCAGAATGACAAAACACCCTGCGCCGTAGGGTCTCTAAGGAGATCGTTACATACAGGTGGAACGAGCTCTTGCATTTCTGCTGCTTAACTGTTCTGAAGCTACTCCCATTTGTTTCTGAAGATGGCATCCTTAGTGAATGTAGAGCGTAAATGGGATTTGCATATTTCATAAATAGATTACTTTCTTGGAACAGATCGTGGATAGAGAGCCTTCACAGGCGTGTTCTTAATTCCTGTCTGAGATGTAGGCTTCCTTCAGAAGTTGGGCTTGTTTCGTTTGTGGCATTTTTTCCCATTCACTAGCTCAGTGTAACATCACAAGTAGAAGTTTCATGAATGACTACTTTTCTCAGGTACTGTGATGAAGTAGATCTGGTAACTAGTTCATTGACAAAGTATTTGTGCTGCCTTTGGAAGTTAGTGGCAGCAGGTTCATGGTGGAATAAGAAGCTCTTTCCAGAAACATTGAATTCAAGCTTTGCCTTTCAGAAAAGGGAGATTCGTGTCCATACTTTGTAGATGCTGATAGATTTACATCAGGTTCTCTAAGTGAAACTAGAATGGCTGAAGCAAAACTCAACATAAAATTGAGAATTTTTCTTTGTTAGGTTATTAGGATGTGTATCATGATGCATGTAACTGTAATAAACCTTTCCAATTAGCAGAAATCCAAACTCCAACAGTGCGGTGTTGGAATTGTCTAATCCAAATGATTATATTGAGTGGAACCATGGTGATTCAGTTGTTGCTTTCCATCTCCTGTGAGTGCACTACAGTGGTTTCAGTCAGTCTAAATCTGACACCATCAACACACATTTAAGTATTTCTACCTCTTGCTCTCAGAGAGCTGGCTCTGCTAGTCTAGAACAGGTCCTTGCGTTGTCAGCTCTGGCATGTGTGTGTGTTAGCAGGCAAGGAACCCCAGATGAACCCTTTGTGGCAAGGCCACTCTGACAGAAGCATGGTCAGGCCAGGACTGCTGCAGTGCTTTTGCCAGGCAGTACCAAAGGGTCACTCATACCATATTGGTAAAGGGTTGCAGGCTCCTTGGGACCTCTGTGAAAGGATACAGTCAGCCTTGTGTTCCATTCTGCATATTATTCCTGCCATAAAAAGTAGTTAAGTGACAACATTTCCCTCCTCTTCATCATTTCATTAGTTTTAGATGCCACAGCTGGTAGCAGACCTGAAGGCAGATAGGAAGAGCAGATCTGCTAAAAAAAACTGTTTTATGAAGTGGAATTGATATCTGCGGAAAGTTGATTCTGTTGTACTTTATTCTTTTTTCTACAAATCCGATGAACTAACTTCCTCAGTTTAAGTCATTTTCCTTGTTTCATCTTTTCTTTTTAAAAATAAAAGGTTACATTTTTGTCTTCTTACACCTACGCTGCAAGGACGTTTTGGCAGAAGGTCTGAATTGGAGATGTGACGTGGGATGTTCTGAATGGTGTGGCTGCCTAATGCCAATGACTGTTGGTTGCCTCAGTTGAAAGCACATTGGGAGGTTTTTATTGCAGGATCTACTGAAGGAATGGCACCATCCCACATCTCTGCGCTGAGTTCAGCTTACAGCATTATCTGTTGTGAGTTGTATCAGAGACTATTGTAGGCTCAAGAGATAAGGGAAAAAGCATTTGAATTTTTATTTTTCCTCTCCTAATTGTTCTCGTTGTGTGCTTAGCACTACATTAGGCTTAGTTGTACAAATGGCTTGGAAGGGCAGGCTCCATTGGTTTGCTGGGTGGCTGTTATCAGGTCCTTCTCAAGATCTGTCCCATGGGTGTGGGGACTCCACAGCTTTGCCCGGCACAGCAGCTCTGTCCAGGCCACAGCACTGGCTCTCTCCCCTCTTTCTCCTCTCTCTTCATGCTTTGTCACTGAGTGTGCTTCTCTTCTGCACTTCAGAGAATGTTCCAATCTTGTATCTTTAACCTACTGATCTAGCAGTGCATGTCCACTTGTTCCTTCAGAACAAACAGTTACACATTTCTCTGAAGCTGGTAGATTCAAGGTATTCCCATCTATTAAGACGAAACATGTCATGCACTTGTGATAAGCTGTGATGAAAAATCTGAGATGTAAGCTCCTCCAAAATAGAAACTTCATCTGTTTAAATATTTTATCTGGTATTTACTGTGAAGAAGTTCTTTGCCCAGGCTCAGGTTTAAATGCTTTTAGGCATTTCTAATAGCTCTTCTTGTCAGCACCAGCATATGCACACGGGCTAAATATAGAATGCAAATTACCTGTTCTGTGCTGCAATCATTTTCCTAGGTATTGTATTCGTAGAGCTTCATTTATCATCGTTTCTAAGCAATCAAATGCAGCAAAATAAGAGCTAAGACTTGAAAAAAGTGGCTTTCAGTGCTACTTTTTGAAGCATTGGTATTTGATTGTTATTTGATGTCTGCATCAAATTAGATGCAAACCTACCCTCTTTATTTTGATTCCTTTATATTTGTGGTTCTTGGTGGATCTTATTAAAAGTGAATGGCTGTTTAACAGCAGAGCAGGCTTTAATATATGAATCAAATGAAGTATGTGAGCCCACAGAAGCCAGTTATATCTAAGAAATTCAAATCTCATGTGAAATGGGAAGGAAAAGAAATGAATTGAAAATGCATTATTTTGAAAATAAAATGATATTAGAAACAGTGTGAAATCGTGTTAGCTGTAGCGGCTGTAGGTATGTCCTGAAGAGAGCAGCAATGCAGATTGGAGGTCAGCATGTGTTGAGTTGGTGTAGTCCTTGTTAGAGTCCACTGCTGCACCTGAAGTGAATACAGTGGCTTCTGTAACAATATGGCAAAGTGACGGAGCATTTGGGCGTTCTGCTTTATTTTCTGCATGAGCCAATCTTCCGTGGCGGTTGCACCATTTGGCTTTGTGTCCTTGAGATTCCACCGCAGGTTAAGGATGTCTGGAGATCAATTTTCTATTGTACCATGCCATACCAACAAGCTATGTTTCTGGAGTGTAAGGCTTAGAGCAAAGCTGTGCTTTCTGAGTACTGAGCTGCTGTTCTCTGGTCCTGTGGTGTCTGAGCCCTGTGCTTTTCAGCGAAGGGAAGGAATCTTGATGGAAGCAATGTGGCTGTATTGGCCCCTTTCGGGATACCAAGGGCAAAATGTATGCATGGCAAGGTAGATGAAAGCGAGCTCTTGAGTAAGGAGAAACAAGCACCCATTTATGTCAAGAGTTTTGGTGATGTACCTGGTTTGCTTGCTTTTTTTATTCAGAGAGAAATGAAATATGTTGCAATCCAGAATAAGCCAGCTGCTCCATTCATAATGTGTCAAGCAGTCTTAAGTGTGCTTCCATGTGTGATAGTCTGAACACATTTTGTGGAGCAAGTTTCTGAAAACATCCACTTCTCTCCTGTGTTTAATGCCTTCCAAGTAACCTCTGTGGCTGAAGGATGAAGTTAGTTTATACTCCTCTTTCAGAGCATTACCAACGTTAGCAGTTCTTCACTGCAGTAACCATAAACTTCTTTTTGGCACAGTTGTCAGATAAACACATACCTGTTTGTTCACCTCTTAGTCTGCAATAAAGACTTCACTGTAATGATTCAAAATGATATTCTATTACTTTGTTTTGTGTATTGTTCCAAGCCTTATAATTAATGTTTATTCGGCTAGAAGAAATCTCTTCTGTGGGGATACTGTTGCAGTGATCTGAAGTGTATTTGTTGTATGTATGAATTAAATATTAAAGTTTTGAAATGCCTTTTAAAGAAAAGAGGCATAATTTGTTTTTCTTGTTATTGCTCTCTTTTCTTTAGACACAAGTCATTCTTTTGTTTGCAGACTGAAAATGCACCTGGAAATGACAGAAACTAAAAACAGTTAAAAGCATGAGTACTTAGATTCCCATCTCCTTTTCCCATTTTAGCAGTTTGGACAGTTACACAGTGAGTATTTTAATCAGTGCAAAGAGCATTTTGGAAGAGCTGAGGATTTAGTTCCACAGTAAGATTCACTCTTTGTTAAACTTTATATTTTTTTTTTTCTTTTTTTTTTTTTCTTCAGTGATGAATGTATTTGTTTATGTGAAGTAACCAGTGCTTCATCTGATGATCCTGCTTAGGCAGAATAGCAGTTCTGCTGCTCCATCCCAGTGCCTTGAAAACAGAAAAGAAGCTCTTGTATGGCTACTAAGCTGCTGGAAGGGTTTGGTGTGAGCTAATTTGGTATTAAAATCTCTTGGAACATTTCCTGTGTATTCACTGTTGGTTACTCTTTCTACACAAGTCCTGTTACAACAATAAAAATGCAATGTGGGGATGAGGCTCTAATTAGGTCTGAAATTGAATTTTTGCCTCTTTCATTTCAGGTTTGGGTGTTCCACGCTTTGCTTTGTTAATCACAGATTTATGGAAGTGAAAATTACTTAATTTTCTTTAAAAATGTGAATTTTTATGGTCTCCCTGGCTCTCTGCTTGTTGCATCACCCCTCAATATTAATTTCCTTTTCAGAAGAATCTGGACAAGCCACCATTTTAGACTTACAAATAGCTCTATATTAACTTCTTTAATAAATCTCCTGCATTGTCTTTGTGCAATTCTGGGGTATTGATCACTGAAAAGATGAAGTAGGTCATTATGTTTTCAGCAGTTTTCAGGAATTATTTGTACAAGGTACAGTGAACCAGTTAAACCGGAGTTCAGTTTATCATCTAAAATGCCCAAGAGTTGGTCAGAGTTAAAGCTGTAACTTCACCAAATGTGTTTGAGGAGATGTTTTTCACCAGTGGCTGTCAGGGACCTCCTGTGGGTCAGCCGTGCTTTTGCTTTATGTCAGATCTTCGCTCCTCAGGAAAGAAATGCAGCCAATGTGCATTATCCATCTCATTTCCAAAAGCAGTGATTCATATTGTCCAGCCCTAAGACATCTCCTAGCATTTGGTGTGAGTGAAGGAGGAGTTCAACAAAGGGAGTCCTGCAGACAGGAGCTGCTGACGCTTGCTGCTTTAATCATTATTCCAAGTGCAATTTACAAGCTTAAGCCTATTATTAGCTTGCATACAAGAAAATAAATATATAATTTGACGACTAACTCCTACAAATTACCCATTATCCGTTTCTCTAAAAGCTGTGAGCAGTTGAGTATTCGGGCCAGTTTCCTTGCTCACTGTTAGTCATGTCGTGGGACCTGCATTAATTGGAGAGGAGCTGGCAGGTGCAGGGTATGCTGGTTACTCTGCTAGCCGGAGCCAATGAGAGGTTAGTTTGAAAAGGAACATTGAAGAATTTGTTTTCAGAGGAGCAGACTTTGGGTCCAAGTGTTTTGCTTTCTCTGCATTCACACGGTGGCCAGCTGCACAATTGTCTCTGCGATTTTAGGACTGTACTTCTGCTTGGATATCCAGGTGTAAACCTCAGCCTGAAAGCTGTGATGTCTGGCTGTGATTTCAAAACCCATTAAAAAAAAAAAAAAAAAAAAAGAAAAACAGGAATAAGTTTTCTCTTTGTTTTTCCTTTCTTACATACAGCTTATTCTGTCGGGAATTCGTGTGTGGCAAAGGAGAACAGTGCTTTCAGAATGTGCCTGTTGAACAGGGCTGAATAGGGCTGGGAGACAAAGTGGGGCACTCTGCTCTGTCCAAGGAAAGTGAAGGGATACTTCAGGGCGGTTTTTCCCATATAATGGTATGAAGGCTTTCATTTACAGTCCAGGGTTTGAATTCTGGGCTTCTCAAGAACACGTTTGGTTCTGGCCTTTCACTTTTTGAACATAAATTCAAAGAGGAAAGGCATGAGGGAAGCTTCCTCCCACAATTCACTCCAAACCTAGAGGTAGGTGCTCAAAGTACAGCAGCCTCCTGTGCCAGACTCCAGCTCATGAGGAAGTGCTCTTTTCTGGTTGAGAATCCTGGGCTACCTCAGTTATTATTATGGGCACAGACCGCGAGGTAGGGACCACTGTGTCAGCTTTGTGGCCAGCTGGTAGAGATGAGCTGGAGAACAACTGGTAAAATTGGACTATGCATTAAGTAGTAAAATGTAACGAGGAATCATGAGAAGGCTCAGTTCTGGGGGAGAAAATTAAATGTCTTGTTTTGGAAAAAAAGGGAAAAGAAGCACCAAACACAATCTCCTGAAGGAGATGTCAGGTATGAGACTGAACTGTCAGTGGTGAGAGAAGAGCAGAGAGAGATCCAGAGGATGACAAGGCTTCAGTGGGGAGCTGAAAGATATTTTATATCTTTGTAAGTAGTGTCTTGCTTCAAAAGAGGAGGTTGAGTCCAGAGATTCACACTCGCTGGTGTTTTCGGATCACTGAAAACATCAGATGGATTGTGAGTGCGTAATGTGTGCCAGCTTTAGGACAGAATTTCTGCATTTCTTACGTAGGCAACGTTGCCATTTATTTCAAGTGAAGTGCTGGCAGTGATGTGTGAGAAAGCCATCAAAAATTTGGGTACAACTGAGCAAATAATTGCGTAAGGAGCAATCATTCCAAATAAAAAAGGGAACGTTTGAACTTGAAAATGCAGATTGCTCTGTGCAAAGTCTCTCCTTGTTTGTTGATCAAGGATTGACATTACTATTGGATTACAAAGACTGTAACATTTCTCTCTGATAATTTGTTTTGCTATTCAGTGCTGCGGAAGTAGAGGGTAAAATAAGTAAAGCAAAATACAGAACATAACCAGCAAAATCCCCTGTTAAACATGTATTCCAAGTAGAAAGTAATAGCTTCCAGAACTCACACTGGATGATTTTTGGAGACTTGCTTCAAGTTCTCTGTAAATGTGAACTAAATTAATAAAAATATTCTGTTCGGGTCTCACCAGTAAGATTCCAAAGAGTGAATCATATCCATTTTAATCAAGTGAGTGAATTAGACTTTTGTTTCTTCCTTCATTAAAAGGCTCTGAGCTTGTAAGTTGGTTGTTGGCTTTATTTTAGAAGGAAGGTTAAAGTAATTGAGAGTAGGAAGAAAACTCAAGTATGAATGCGTGGCTGATGCAGATATTGCGGTGTCCGTCTCAGGCCGCCAAGCAGCAGCTGTGTGCTTGCATTGTGTAGCAGGTGGCAAAGTGAAACAGTGCTTTTGGAAGTAACAAACTGTGTGATATGGAGGATGGCAAAACATTGCATTGAGTTGGAAAGCAGTAACAAGGTGAGAAAGGACAAGCAATAGTGTAGGCTGCAGATAGTGCCTGCTTGTACTGAGCAGTTGGAGTGACACGGTGAGAAGCTGCTGCCTGCTGGAGAGTACTTAACATGTAGTGCGTGGTGCAGCTTGACTTGCAGTGCAATGCCCTCTGCATTGTTCTTAGTCCAAGGCTTTGTGTGAGGAACCACTGCCTGTGGAAACAATTCTGTAAAAAGGATCTGTAAAGCTGCTTCCGACAGAGGGAATTGTTTATAATCCATTTACACCTGATTTCCAGTTTTATTAAGCAGAAAGTATCCCTACGCATCATATACTCAAGAGCTTTGTCATCAAAGCCTAAATAGAACCGTTGCATTTCTGAAAGCTTGAGATTTTTTTTTCCACCCATTGCGTTATTTACTGGCCCTATGAGAAGATTCTAAAGATGACTCTATGAAATGAAAACATTCAGGCATTGTGGTGGGGAGAAATCATACATTGTTTAATGATTCAGAACCAACTAGTGATGAATTTTGTATGCAGGGAGCAACTGGCGTTAGAATACGGCCTTAGATTGAGTCAGTGGACTCTCAGACCTTCTTATAATGACTGTCATAAAACATAGCACTTTTGTCTCATTACAAAAAAGCAGATTGTGGATAAAAGACTGGACTATTTCAATTTGACCTCAGTATTTGATCTTATTTTCAACAGATTTAGAGAAAAACTGAAAGCAAGGCTATAATTAGAGTGGACCGTGGTGATGAGATCTGGTTAATTACTTCCATTTGCTTGCTTTTGCTGAAGAGGTGAAATTTGCCTAAATATTGAGTTCTTCCCTTCTTCCCATCTTTCACTTTATCTTTCATATCCAATGCTGATGTATGAGTGGTAGGTTGGATTTTTAATCGTTTTTAGAAGGCGCTGTTATCTTTTCTGTTGTAATCCTAATTTGTTTTCACTTTACTTGAGGGCTCAGTTCACAGGGAAGCAGGTTGCAGTCGCACTTTCTAGGTATTGTTATTACCTTGCTTTGTTTAATACGAACAAGCTCCGGATTACCTGACTTTCACACTCATCAACTCGTGTGTGAAAATCTTCTTTCAGTGTACTGTTTATGTGGGATACAAGCTAGAAAATGTGTTTTGGGTGTTTCCAAATTAAAGGTGCGATTTCCGCATGCACGGAAGGGCAGCATACCTTCAGAAGAACCACGCCGTGAGAGGATGGCAGTCAATATTGTTCACTCATATGGCTTACATGTCATCAATTGCTCTGCAGCCTCAAGGCCATTTTATACGGTTGGACAGTTGAGCGTTTAAACTGATTTTTGGGAAGGGCCAAGAGCTAGGAGTCATTGGATTTCTTAGTATTGTGTTTGAAATATTATAAGCAGCACTTGTGTTTTGTGCATCTAAGAAATGTGGGTAGGTCAGCCTCGCCAGCCACAGACTGCCGGGCAGTTCTGCAGTTCAAGTGACAAGACCTCGTTAGCAGGACATATTTCAGCCTCTTTTTAAGCCTGGTGGCAAATGTGCCATCTGCTTGCGTGAAGCCTTGGGTTCTCCCCGACTTTGGTTCCGAGCCATTCCTGAGGTCTGCCTGAGCATCCAAACCCTGAGGATGCCCTTGCAAAGATGATGGCTGTGGTCAGTGTGAGCATTGAACAGGGAGCACAGGGCTGTGTGCAACCTTATTGAGGAAGCAACAGACAGTGCACCAACATTACGCTGCGAGTTCTGTGAAGTTATTTCAAGGAAACGTTTATCCCAAACACAGTGAAAGTAGCGTTCAGATGGAGTCAGTGAAAAGAGACACCAATTAGAGCAAGTGAAGTAAGCTGAGGAGATGATGGATATAAACTGATGTCCTGGGGCTACCACTAGTTGCTGATGAAGGAGCAGTATGGAGAGATTACTGCAATAGCAGATTACAATAGCAAGTTATTGTATAATGGTTGCTTGAGTTTTATGAAGCATTTATAAGGGATAGGATATTGAATGAACAGCTCATCGGTCTGATCTGATATTTCACATCCCTTTAAAAAAGAAACTGAGACTGAGCAGAAAGATACTGCAATGTAAATTGTGATAGCAGAAAATTGCTTTTAATCAAAAAGTTATTTAGAGATTGTACAGGAAGAACATGAACCAAAGCATTTTTATTTCAGATAAGAAATGCGTAAAACAAAGAACAGCATTGTTTGACTGTGTGGAAAATTTAAGTTGAGCAAATCGAGATTTTTAATGAGTCAGGGGTACGGAGTACAAATACGCTGATAGCTCAGCTTAGAAATGTTTTTCTGCTTTCCTTTTTTGGTGGAGATGTAGTGTGTGTGAATTCTAAAAATACTGTTCTCCAGTACTCTTTTCAAAATAGATCTCTCTCCCTTTAAAACGTTTCAGTATCCAAGCCTAGGCTCACAGCTAGCCATGTGCAGGAAGCTGTGCAATCGCACCTCTGTGTAAAAACAGGTGAAAAGCATGTTTGTGTGGTGGCATCTGTGTGTGGGGCATTGCTTGGCTGTGGACACCTGCTCTGCAGGTTAGTAAATGCCTGTACTGTGGGAGGCTGAGCTGCACTCTGCATGACAGCAGGGACAGGAGTTGGAATGAAGTAGGCAGATATTTAAGTAGTGACGTTTTAGGGTATTTCATGCTTTCCTTCTGGTTATTGCATGTGTGGAGGCTTGGAAGACTGGCTGTGCTGCTGGTGGCGGTCATTTGGGCTGTTGTGTGTTGAGGGTTGGGTAATCCCAGTTAGATTCTGAGTTGTGACCTTGCACATAAATCTGTGACTTCCATGACTCGGTGCCTGCTGCATTATGCACAGTGAACAGAACAATTATGTTTTATGGGTTTGTAGAAGTGAGTCTTTATGAAAGAGAATATTTCCACGGTTATTCCACAGACAAGTAATTTCTTACCCAAACACCACAGATGTAATTTTGTCCTTATCTGTAGATGTGTATTGAAAATACTTCTCTATATTGGAAAAGAAAATATGTTTTTGTGAGGAAAAGTATCTCTGGTCATGGAAGGTTCTTAGGTAAGAAACTGGGCTTCAGGTCCACTTATTTCCTCCTTTTTAAAGAGTAATGTGCATTGTCACTCCTGATTCTGTACAACAGCTCCTTTTTTAGTCCTGCTCACAACAGTAAGATATCCAATTTGCCACTAAGCATCATGACACACTGCCTTGTTTTCCACAACCTCCCAGTGAGTGTAAGATCATGCAGAGTGGTATTTGTGTGTCAGCTGCAATTTCATAGATGTTCTTTACCTGGTAAGTATATAAGAACATTAGGTAGCAAAGAGAAAGTGTTGGTGTTGTCTTTTGGAAAGAAAAGCAATTCAATATGTACAAAACTCCCACGTCAACCAGACAGAATTGTAGGTACTTTATTTTTTAGGAAGTGAGACTTGAAATTGTTTCTGTTTGAGAACAGAAGAATTACATAGTAAAATACTGACCCAAATTAGGAAGGGATTATACTGAAGAGAAAGCCCCATTCATTACTTAGAAATCCTATCATGGACAGAGTGGCAGGATCTTTATCATTGAGTGAATGGATTTGAGATGCTTTCCATGATGTTCGGCACCACTGTATGACAGATGCTTATCGTCTAATGACTTTTACACTTTGGCAAAAGTTGTACAGCTTACTTTGCTAATGAAGATTATTTAGTACTGTTAACATGCCTTCAGCATTGTGCCGCATAGGTGTGCTGGTTTTGACTGCTTCTCTAGCATTCTTCACAAAGCCAAGGCTTTTTGTTGAGGTAAGAATACTTTCCTTTCTTTCACCTTCAAAATAGCTAAGCAACAATTCTCAAAATGCGCCAGAAAGTAGGAAACTGGCAGACTTATCCTCTGAAAGAAATCTGATTGTTTACTCCTTGCACACTGTCTAGCACTGTGCTTGACAATCATAATTGGTCTTTCAAACAATATATACAAATTAATTGATGTTTCTATCTGGCATTCATCTAAGATGTAAATATGCGCTATGATTGCAATTCAAATTAGTCTCAAATGTAATATCTGGGTATAATCAGGATCGCTAAAGATGTCTGGCTAATCTAATTGACATAATCGTTATAAAGTCTCTAATTCTATGCTGAAATCTATGGTAATGACTGCTGAGTCACCTCTGCATTGGGAGACTTTTAAAATAAAAATAAGGGATACGTAGGGCTGGGTTGAAAACTTGCAGAAGAAGAGAGTATCTACCAGTTTTTCTCTTTTGGTAGTTGCCGAGGGGAATGAATGACATCTGCTTGTGTACAGCAATGGACCAGCCCTGTCATTCTCTCGTAAAGATCAGCGCAAAAAAGCAAATGGTTCATTTATTGGACTGAATCATTGTTATTTATGTACAGGACCAAAATAGTTTTCTTCATATAAAAAGCCTTCAGCAAGTTCTTCTTGGATAGGATTTATTTATGAAGTCTCTCTGGGATAATGTGGGATGATTCACTGTTTCTACTACTTGCCAAAAATGACTCCAGCAGATTAATAGAATTTAAGCTATTCAAGTGTTGGGTAACTTGTAAAAGTAGCTCTGCTTAAAACGTCAAGCAACAGCTAGAAGTTTGCTGTAGAGCATAGGTGTGGGGTGGCTGCTGCCCTGTGCTCCCCAGACCCGTGGCAGCCCCTCCGCCTGGCTGCCATAGTGGGGACGGTGATGTTCCCAGCCCTTGCCATTGAGAGAAGAGCTTACAAGTTTCTGTAAGCTCACTGAAGTGAAGCTGAACATGGGTTTATGTGCTAAAATTGTCTTGATTACTTGATTGTGGAGATCAATTTCCTGACTTTGCCTTCACCCTGCGTCTCTGTGAAGACAAACGCTTGATTGTGTGCGGAAGATGAGACAGAAGGCTGACTGCTTAATTCAGCGTGTGCTGACAGACTGATTCTGTTCATGGTTTGAGGGAGGAGGGAAGTGGGGAGAGCTGGAAAAGGACAGGAAGATGGGACAGCTGCCAGCAGTGGGGCAGCCGCGGGGCAGTGCTTGCTGCAGGCTGCACTGAGGTAATGGGCAAGGCAGCCTCCAACAGAACGTGTTCTCCCTTTCAGAAGGAAGGAATTGGTACAGAAGTAATGATTGCCAAGATTCACTTCATCTTCTGCTCTGTGTGAAAGAAAAATGTGTTTGTTGTTGTGAGCTGTCTGCGTTCCATTTTCCTGAAGTTCACTCATTTCTAATAGGCTACCTGAGCTCAGGCAACACGCGTTGCTCTCAAAATTAAGTTGGTCTCTGTCAGCGTAACGGCTATCCAACAAACTGTTGGTCCTGCTGCTCTTACATTTTCTGTAAGCTTTTGAAATGCCTGAGAAGGTCAGACTCTATCTCCTGGCAGGAAATTGTGCATCCTCTCTTGTAAGGCTTTTTTTTTTTTTTTTAAATTGTTATTTGATAAATAAATGTCAGCAGAAGGTGCCAAATGTGAGAAGATGCGTCTTCTCCCTTGTCAAAGAGGATTTTTTTGCAAATGAGATGTATCCAGGTTGCCCTCCAAAAGCGTGTTGAATCTCCTATGGCTGGGTAGGATGAGACTCTTGTAGTGCTAGACATGCTGTCCTGTAACTGTTTTATAGGTACAGAGAAAGGCTACAGTGCTGTCTTGTTTGAGTATGGCCTTAAGAGGAGCAAAGAGGGTTTACGTTCTCTGAAGGACGGAGTGGCCTGGTGATGCCTCCATCCACCCTTTTCTCTCCCTGGAGTGAGTGAGGATCTCAGTCTGAAGATGAACTTATAAAGAACCTTGTTGCTTTTGGGAGCAATGTTTCTACAGAGGATCCGTCATCGCTCTGACATCAGATATCTAATAATAACTTCAAGCCATCCCCTCTTCACCCACTCTCACTCACTGTACCAATTTCTGTAGGCTACAAGCAGCAGGCTACTTATTAAAAGCAGTAGCTAGTGAAAAATGGTTTTCTTAATCAATTGTCTCCTGCCAGGAATGTAAAATCAGCGAGACCAATTTTAGGTGCATTGAATCCTGTCCAAGTCAGATTACTCGACAACTCGTGTTACCTCAGCTGCTTCCATACCTTCCATTTGCATTCCAGTTGCTAACAGCAGAAGAATTATTTCAAAATTTGTGGTTATTAAAAATGTTGCCTTAAAATACTTTGTAAGAAAATGAAGGTATTTGGCTCGTGTCCTTCCTGTGCCCCATCCAAATCCAGCACTGGGCTACATGATACAGAGTCTTCATTTTCTGTGAAGGAAAGGATTAAAGTTATCTAAGAATAAATCGTCTGCTTCTGTATCCTCACATAAGCATTACCCACAGAGTTGTGCCTGGAAATTCCAAGGGCAAGCATGAAGCTCTGGTGAAAATCTTGTCTGGAGGCAAAGATTTCTGCATTTTTTTCTGACCTAGTTGGCTTAGCACCTCGGTAGCTATGCTTATGCCAGTTTTCTAGGTAAGCTGCTTTGTTTTCAGGTTCCTCCTGGAATTTCCCTTTTTTTTTTTTTTAATAATCAATCACTGATTCACAGGCGCTCTGCATGTGGGAACTGTTCTGATGCAGTGGAACAGCAAATCCCAGCACCCACTTCCTCCCATACAGACAGGCTATGTTTAGCAAGTGAAAACTTGCAGTGCGTGGCGGAGAGACCAGGAGCTGGGAATACCCTTGAGACCTGCCTCCAATGGGGACAGTGAAGCTTGGGATTTGTGGCAAAAAGTGCCCTTCTAGTTTCTTTTGTTTCATTCACAGGTCAGCATCCTGTGAACAAAAAGCTGTCGTAGGAGAGGAGTTTGACAGATTAGAAGTAGCACTATGGAATGTTATTTCTGAATAAAAATCTGGCCCTGGTGTAACTCATTTCTCAAAAGTTATGACAATGTTTGGCACCATGTGCGAATTCATAGTGAAGGCTGTCTGATGAGATAGGGAGTAAACTTATTTCCCTGTGTTCTACAACAGGAGTGAACCCACCAGTGTGATGAGGATTGTTGTTTTGCTGTTTTCTGTAGGTAAATTAAGCTTTTAAAAAATCAGTTGTATTATCAAACTTATGTTTGGTCAGTGACCAGTTGCATTTTGCTTTTTCCTTTCAACTTCCCATTTTCTTCTGTCTTTTCTTTCCTACTATGCATTAGTGGAGTATTTGTCTCCACAAATTGAGAGATATCTAAGAGGTCTTAGGGAGATCACATTTTTGAATTTTCAAGTAGTTTTATTCTACTGGAAAAATACAGATATCCACCTTGAAGAGGTGAAGAGGTGGAGCTGAAATTAAAGGCTTGGAGGAGTTCTTTTGCCATCTCACTACCTTCCAGCTGCCTTTTGTCCCTTTGAGAAGCAAGGCTGTGCTTTGGAACAGGAAGGTTGTGCTTAACTGCTGAGTTGGTTGATTGAAAGAGGTTGGTTTTAAAAAACTATCCATCCTGAAACAGCTGGAAAACATCTTTCCCATTACAGCTTCAAGGAAGAATAACAGATGTTTGACAACATTGCTATTTCACTACTGATTTTCATTCATCAGCATTAGAACTGAAGCAAAAAAAAAAAAGTGTAGGGAAGCATTGGGGCACAAATATGGCTTAGTTAAGCATCTGTGTGGGAGAGAGAGCTTCTCCAAGGATACTTGACAGTAAAACAGTTAATTGATTTAATTCTTTTTGTGAAGGGCTGGTACATTTTTATGCTGTGCGGTGTTGTAGGACCATGTTGTAAACTGTTTATAGGAGAGCTGAAATCCGTATGCCAGTAATTTCATCTTTCTGAGTTGAATACTTTGTCTTCTGAGGATACTGTGAGGATACTGTAAGTTGTTGCTGGTGGTTTTTTTTTTTTTTTTTTTTTTTTTTTTTTTTTTTTTTTTTTACCTTAAGGAAGATCTCAGAAAGGCCCCTTGGGTCACTGTCTTTTTGTGGCTAGATAAGATGATGCCCAGGGTTCCCTGCTGGCATCAGGGGTTCATAGAATCATAGAACAGCTTGAGTTGGAAGGGACCTCAAGGATCATCAACCTCCAACCCCTACGCTGCATGCAGAGCCACCAACCTCCATATCTAAAACTAGACTGGGCTGTGTGTCTGATACTAGACCAGGGTTGTGTGACTGAATAAGTAAAGATCTGCCGTAAGAGTGCTAGCCATTCACTTGGATCTCATATAAGCAAAACAGTTGCAAGGATGTTACTTCGTCATTTGGCAGCATGTGTTGGTACAGCCTATTTGTACGGCACATCTAAAACACTTTGAGGATCTTCCCTCACCTTGGTCAAGTCAGCTGAAGCAGAAGTAGGAAAAATTCTTTCCTGTGTTTCAGAATTAATGGTGATCAAAGTAAGGAAGATACTTCCCACTCAGAAATGTTTTGTACTTGAATGGGAGGGATGAAAAGCCTTTTCCTTGTGAAGACCTAATTGACCTTCCTAGCACCTTTGGCTGCCTGTGTGATACCCCACAGGTTTATTCTCACTATTAAGAACTTGAGAAAATAAATCCTGGCCCAGGACTGTGTAAAAGTAAGATGGTTTACAGTCCTTCGAGGGGAGCCTCCTTGGTGCTGTGTTCAGCTAAAGGAGTGGCTGAGCAGGATCGGCCCATCCCAGCATGTTCCTGGCCAGTAGCTATTAAACAAGGGATAAGCCCAGGGTGATCCCTTCCCCAGTGAACCTCTGAGCCTCCTGCCCTTGGCCAGCCAGAGCTTTGGTGTAAGCTTCATCATCTTGTTCAATAATCAGTAGTGAGCTTATTTCCCCTGAGTTTTTTTCCATAAGACCATTTATGCTTTTGGCCTCTGCAGCGTAGATTTTCAAAATTTAATGATTTTGTTTGTGAGGAAAAGTCCTTCCTTTTCATTTAGTTGGATGCTTTTTTAAACTTGCTGAAGGATAGTTTAGTTGAGTCCCTCTGAGTTTTCTGTGTTTACGGGAAGGGGAATAATAATTCCAAAAGTAAGTTAAAGTATGAAATTGCTAGAGAAAATAATCTCAATTAGATGGACCTTCACTTTCATCCAGTATGAGAGTTCATTTGTTCCTGTAAATGATTGGGCTGGAATTCCAGTGAAATCCCATAAGTACAAAAAAAAAAATGATATTTCAGACAACTGTGGAGCTCCAGTCTCCGGTTTCCCCGTCCCTTTGAGAGGATGCTTGTTTGGTTTTTGCCTTTAGCTAATCTTCGGTGTTCTAATGAAGTTGCTGGCACAGGAAGCAACAGAAGTTCCTGCTCAGTAAGCTGCACTATCTGGAATGGAAAAAAGCAGTGAAGAGCTAGGAGAGCAGTGATTTCTGAGCGAGTCGGTACATGTGCCTGATATATCCAAATTTTATTTGAACAACAGAATCATGGAATCATTAAAGTTGGAAAAGACCACTAAGATCATCTAATCCAACTGTGAAGATTAAAATACCCCAATTTTTCTGTGTGTTGTTGCTCCTTTGAGCTTTGTACAATTACTTTGAGATACAGAGAGGAGGAGTGAGAATGCAGTGCATTTGCACAATATCTCACAGGTTTAAAAAAAAAAAAAAGCAGAGAGATGTATTCTTGTTATTTTTTCTGTTCTGACTCCAGAATGACTGAATTACATGAGAACAGCAAATTAGGAAACTGCATTTAAGAGCAGATTCATCTGAAAAGTGGTGAAAATTTCAGTTTGCTTTCTCTTCTCTGTAATATATTTTCACAGAGATGATACACTTCCCCTCCCCACGGTTTTTATTACAGTTGTTTTATTACTGTACTTGGTACAGTGGTGTTACAGATTTATTAGCTAAATTACTATATGGAAACTGAACTCTTCTAAGCGTTACATCCTAAGATAAGTTAATAAGCAGGTACCAAGAGGGTTTCAGCAGTGATGGGAAGGGAGTCTGAATTTGTTTGGGTTCTCTGCAACCTGTTTCCAAGCAGAAGAGAGTATGTCTTTTTATTTATTCTTTTATTTTTGGAGAAGGATATTTTGGTGCTTGGGGTTTGAAAAGGCTTGAAAGAGAGTCTCTTGAAGACCTTGACAGAACAAAAACCCTTCGTGTTTGATGTAATATCTCTGTTACAGCCAATGAGTCCCAGTATATGGTTATCTGATGATAAAGAAATGTAAGTGTCCTGGTTTTTTATTTTGACTTGAGGATGGAAAAACTGATTAATGTCTTGGAGAGGAAGCATAGTGCTCTTTGTCCTGCCTGCTGTCATCCTCCCAGCCCGGCCCCCAGCTATGCTTTTGTCAGGGTTAGCTGGGTGAGAGGGCTTATTTAGTACTGAGATTTTACCTTAGCGTGGCAGGTAAAAAGAATATGCAGTATTTGAACTGAGTCTGGTGTCTTTACAAATTCACTCGTACTTTATAATTTTATTCAGGTAACCAATTTGTTTAATGACGAGTACATGTAGGTAGTTTAAGGCTGCGGTTCAGATGCACGTTTAAAACAGCTGTCTCCTGTGAAGATGGTTTTGCATTAGTTCGGGACTGTATCTGTGTCAGCTGTTTCAGTGCATACATTTGTAGTGATGTGTGCATTTTAATAGGCACTCTACTCCTGTAGGCACTGGACCTTACTACTTTTTATTTAACCGGGCTGCTGATTTCTGCTAAACAGTAACAAATGTTTATGCTGCAACTTTTCCCTCTAGAATTAATTATAGGGTTCTTTGTAATTTATTTATTTATGTATTTTAAATCTAACTTCAGAGAGTCCAAGTGGCCAGCAGAGGACCAAATAAGAGCATGCTTTATAGGGTTACAATGCAATTCCTCTGTTTATCAGAGTAAGGAGCACTATGAGTAAAGTTTGATCTTGTCAGGGTACGAAGAACCTTCCTGATGAGGTAACTTTGGTTGCTGCTTTTGTGTGTTGTAGGAATGCTGTATCTTGAAAATGAGCTGTTACGTTTTCAAGATTATTTTGAAGCATGGGATTAAGACTGATTCTATATGGAATCAGTTCACGTGGTTAACATGAACCAACTGAGCTTTCTGAAAGTGACTTATTTATGTGTAGCACGCTGACATGTATTTTCACAGACCCTTTGCGTTGAAGTTCTAACTTATAATTACACCTCTTTTCCATCCGTCATGCCATCAACGTTTGAAAAAGATTGGATCTAAATACAGGATATGCTCTTCATCTGAAAATGAAGACATGGGAACAGAAAGGTGTAAATGATTTCTGAGGCATGGAGATGGAGGACTGCTGAATGGTGCACTCTCCACCTCCCTGTTCTTTTCTTAGCTGCCTTGCTGCCTCTTCAGAGTGAGCCTTGTGACTCACACTGATGTCATTCCTGGGATTTGCAAAACAAAACTCTGCAGATCCATGGCTGTGTTTCTATTCTGAGATTTACAGATTTGGGTTTGGTAGCGTTGTAAACATCCGAATATAAGAGTAACAGTTTTACTGAGTCCCTCCACCATGACTTCATATGTCACAGAAGTGATCACTCTCCCACTCAGCAGCCCATAAATGAATCCATCTCCTCCAGGTTTTCTCCTTTTCTTTTCCTCCCGTAATTAATACTTCTCATTAGAGGTGTTAAGATTGTTATCCATTAAATGCTGTCAGTCCAGCCAGAAGTCTGCAGGTTGCACGAAGGCTCTTTTAGAGCTGTTTCAGACCCCTGTGCACCATTGGAACATCTCCTTGCTATATGCCTGCCTGAAAGGACTATTTGCCGTATTTAAGTGCAGAAGGTCCTAGTAGAACTAATAACTTCTTTTGCAATAGGCTTTTCTGTGGAGGTTCATGATATTATGCTGCTTTATGAAAGTAAAATCAGACATGTTACTGAATGTATTGAAAGCAGGAGTGCAAGTTGCTGAAGCCTGGCTTCACTCATCATGATGTAAATGGATTTCTCTTCAAGAAGAGCAGTGCTGTCTTTTTTGTGGTGCACATGATTTAATGCCTGATGCATCATCCACCAAACATCTTCACTTTCCAGGTCTGCTGGAAGTTACTGCCACATTGCTAACTAGTTTGTACATCAAAATTCTAACTTCTCATTTTAAACTAGCAATGGATTGCCATTATTTTAAGGGTGTTCTTTTCAAATGTTAGAAATGTAGTCTGTACATGCAGGCAAATGCTGGGTAGCATCCCTATTGGAAGAATGTCAAGCTCACTTTTGCTTAATGTCTCAAATTGTTGAGCCTTCTGCTTTGCTCTTTGGAAGCCTGACGGTAGTGGGACCCCTCAGGGGTTAAGTGTGCTCACAACACACAGTGAGGAGGTTGCAACAGTACCTGAATATTAAAGGCAGTGTAATAAAACAAATGTTCTTTCTGCTTTTCATTACCCTTGTGCATATTGCTCTCCTGTGACAAAATTATGTTCTATTTCTTTCTGAACGGCATTTTGCACATAATAAAGACATTTTAAATAGGTTAAGAATGTAAATAATTGTGTTTTTCTGGTGGCGTATATGCCATATTATAAGCATTACTGCTGTCTTAATTTTTGAACCTGTAATAGAAGTTGTGAGGCATGAATCAGAAGCTACAAGCCAAAGTAATATAACTAAATAGTTCTTGTGTTTGAAGGTTGTAATTTATGGAGGTATAAACATTTCAGTCTTGAATATTGTTACTTGTTTTTCATTGGCAATGGAAAGCTTAGCTGAAGGTGATGTGGCTGAAATTGTGCAAAAAAGCACGTGGTGGGCAATGTAAAAAGAAAGGAGTGAGTTAACCAGGGGACTTCAGCAAGGTCTGAAAAATGGCAGAGGTATTCAGACAGCACTGTTGTAACCTCTGAGTTTTGGTTGCTGTTCTGCACTTGACTAACTTCTTTCATCAGTCTAGGTAAAATTCAATGTGGAAAAGCATCTTGCAGTACTGTATTAATAAGAATGTAACTGGGGATGGAGCCCGCCAGTGTTTAAGGAGCACCCTCTTGATGTAGGCTGAGGAGGAGTTGAGAACTCAGACATCCACATGCTGTGATTGCTGCCTCCTTGGTGGTAGTAGTTCCACGTATGAAGTTGCATTGTCCATTTCAATGTAGATGAATGGCAGGAAAACAAGGAAAGGTTTATGGTGCACTTGACTGATCACGTTGTATGGAAGCCATCAACTCTCATCAGGATACGGGAATGCTGCAGCAGCCTGATCTGTGGCTGTGATCCTCTATTTCCTATGCTGCCTGATGCATCCCATGGGCAATACAGATCTGAGCTGTGCCATTTCTGAACAGAGAAGGGAAGGTGGGGCCTTTTGTCGTTCTTTGTTTATGTACGTACAGGACCACACAGTTGCTTAGAAGCTCCTCGAGTGTAGCTGAACAGAGCTGAATTCTGCTCAGAATAGTGCTTGGTGCAGTGAGATGTGATGGGGTGAAAAGTCTCCTTCTTATCCAAAGTAAAGTAAATGGATTTTCTTGTTAAGAACTTCAGTGTCAGTGTTAGAACTAAAATATTTTCTGTGTGATTAAGGAGTTTCTCAACAAAACTTCTTGTTACTAAAAGGAAGTTAACAGTGAATTAACAGCATTGAAACTAGGACTGTAGAGTAGACTGTAGAATAGTTTTAATACCAAAATAATTGTTTAAATAGTGTTTTAATTACAGTGATTAGTGGGGTTCTTAGTGAGTGATAATCCCACTCAAAATCTTTTGTGGGCATTAAACATTGCAGTGAAACTGGGCACTGAAGAGTTATTTAGTTTGAAAACAAAGCAAGAACAGTTCCTGGTTACAAAGTAAAAGCCTAATTTGAGTCAAATGCATTTAGCATTTTTTCTCATCAGTGTGATCTTGAGAATGGGATGCTTGGATATATTTGTAGGGACATTTTTCTGGTAGTCCAGAACTGAAGGAAAATGTCATCTTGTTTCAAATTGCTCCTTTGTAACTCTGCTTCTACAGATATAGTGTATCAATTGCTTAGAAGAGAAAGGACACCGGTGTCCCTTCTGCCAGAGGTGCCCCTGTGTCCCAAACGGGATCCTTTTGCTTGCCTTATGCCAGTTTTTAAATATCCTAAATTGCTTGGTTACTCACAACTGACTTGTATTTTCTTCCTCTAATTACATTTCTCAACAGTCTGGCTGAGTACATTCAGGCTTAAGAACATATTCAGCGCTGTACTTAAATGATGATGTCGGGAAGACAAATGCTGCCTTTGTTCGTACTGCACACTGGAATCGTTCTGTACATCTGAAACAAGTCTTGGGCCTAAAGGCGATGGGATCTGGGGCAGATGAGGTCCCCGGCCCACGGCCAGCAGTCTGCAGCGATAGCAGTTTTGGCAGCAGTGAAAAATAGTACAGGGATTTTGTAGCGCGCTCTGATTTATGTGCTGAAGCGTGGAGCCTGCGTCAGCTTCAGCGTGCAAGGATTCCCACTGCGGGCAACGGAACGCCCATGGGAGAGCTCACCGTGGGCACTGCGGTTGGCAGCATTGGAATGCCTGGCAGTGCCTTCCTGTGTTCGCTTTGTCATGCTGAGAGGGGGACCGTGCTTGCTTGGGAGCATTACCAGTGTGCTGTAACTCCGTTCAGGCTGAACAAAAACCATCTCAAGTAATTCTATATACTGAATGAAGTTGATTTATGTCAGAAAGTATTTAAATGCTGCATTTTTTGATCTGGCCATTTGATAGTTATTCAGAGTCCTTTGTTGTAAATATGCATGAATTTTCTGGTCATTTTTTAAAATTTAGAAGTGTGCGTACTTTAATCTCCTGTCTTGTACTTCGTGCTGGGCATAGCTGACATGCTTTGGACTCTGCATCACAAGGTGCGCTTGTCTCCCCTGTGGTTTTGTACTATGTAATAAAAGAGAAGAAGGTTAAAAAGATTCAAATTGTAATAATAACATTTTGGATGTATTCTCAGAGAAATGGTTTCAAAAGAAAATTTGAAAGACATTGATTAGTTGAAGCTCAAATATGAAAGAAACAGGGGATATGGGAAGGGATTGATCTTGGCAGTGTTTTTTCTAAAAACCGAGTGTTGCAAAACCCAATTAGTGACCTGGAAAATAAGTAGTAATTAAGAAAGGCTGGAAGGGTCAGAGCTCTTCAGGCAGAGGCATGAAGAATTGTATGGCAGCAGTGAAGTCAAAATGAATGGGAAAGTGACTGTGGTGGCAGCTGATTTTCCCTATTAGAGCCTGGAAGAAGCAGGTGAGGCGATGGGGCACAACACTGCATGCAGTTCAGGTGCAGTCACTGTGGCTTGGCGAGGGATGCTCTGAAGGTGAGCAAGTCAGAAAGGGTTCATATGAAGAACGAGTCA
Organism: Centrocercus urophasianus; assembly: GCF_019232065.1. Classification (NCBI taxonomy): domain Eukaryota; kingdom Metazoa; phylum Chordata; class Aves; order Galliformes; family Phasianidae; genus Centrocercus; species Centrocercus urophasianus. The sequence goes on from NW_024884711.1 coordinate 37,891,027, forward strand.
GAAAATGCACCCTGAGATTGGAGCTGGTCTATCCTGATAAGCGATCCCAGCAGGAGAACCTTGCCGTGTCTTTCTCTCTTCCTATGGACGTTGTAAGATAAAGAAACAATTAATGCTGTAAATGGTGGTAAAATCGCTTCACAGAATCTTGTATGTTCTTGAGTGTAGAGCTTGCCTGTAGCCGTGTTTGATTTAAATACACCCATGTATTATCATTTTGTATGTTGTTAGCAAAACATTTTTTAGGACAGATTGTATTTGAGGAGCTCAAATGACCTGATTTTCACGTAAGACAGACAGATGACAGCTTATGTCCCAAGAAATATTTTCAGACCTGCCAACCGTGCACAAAAAAAGTGTCTCAAGAATCTAGCAGTGGAAAAACAATATTCAGCTGCCAGCTGGGAATGTGAGGGGAACAATGAGCGCTGCTCCAACGATTTAACAGATATAAATCAAATTCTCTTGTTATCTTGGTGGTTAGCGTTTATTTAACACTAGCAGGGGATGGCTGATCTGCACATTGGCACTAGGGGAGAAGTCTTTGGCCCCGATTGGCAGCTGGGGAGTTCTAAGTTGAAACATAGCAGGTATAATGGGTAAAAGCTGTCTACATCCTCATAATTACATGAAGGATGCTTAATTTCTATTTCTTTGATCTCTGGGACAATAAAATCCAGGATTTTACAGTTATGTAGATTTAACTGTGCCATTTTTACCATCAGTATTTTGTACGTGGTTGCAGGAGGCCCTAGTGTTTTACCTAGCTTGTTTGGCTTGTTCCCTACCATGAAATATGATGGCTTTGAAGTATGAAGGTGACTGAGCAGCAGGTCCCCAGCCTCTTCTCTCTTCCCTTGGGCCACCTAAAACTGCTGGCTGCTCTCTGTGCAGCACAGATCCAGCTGATCCTCATTCTCTGTACTGAGGGCAGTAGGAGCACTGCCTCTGATTGGGGCTTTTTACCAGCTCAGTGCCATCTCAGAGGCCTGCAGACCAGAGGAGGCTGAACTTCTCAGGTACCGAGGTGGGGCATGTGTCCTTCAGCACCATCTTTAGTACCATTTCCTTGTCACAGGTTTCTGGCATTCAGATCCCATTGTTTATGAAGGTTTACGAAACACTTGGATTTCATATTCCATGTGGTAAGACACATTTTTCTTTTTGCCTGGCTTTAACTGCATAGATCAGTGTTTCTCCAGGTATTAGTTCATTAATTAAGGGGAGCTGCTACTTCTGTAATGTATTCCAGCCAGTGCAAGACCTGTTGTTTTAATGCTATCAAATCCTGTTGTGTGGTGATGAACGCGTTCCTAGACAAGTCTTCGCATTTCTGCCAAGATTGATGTGCAACCCAAGAATTTAAATTACCAAATCACCACGTTGGCTGCCTTTGACCTCTCTCAGGACTTTGGGAGCGAAGTGCTAATTGTTACATCGAGTGCTGATAGTTTCCCTCATAGGACTTGCAGGCAGACTGGCTACTGCGTTGGCATTCTCTTTCTTGTTGCTGCCAGTCTTCCTGCTCCATGTTTTGCAGTTTTATCATGGCTGTTTGCTCTGTTGGGACGTACTGCTGGAGGGGTGGGAGGCAGCTTGTCTGTGGGGCCTCTTGGGTGTTTTTCTGATCTGGTAAATGGTGTAGATTCTTAATTAATTATAGTTGTGTGTAGTTGTAACCACTGCTGTTTTGTGTTTTGGGAAGCAAAAGTAAGAGGCTATGGCTGTCATAGTTGTTTAAGTATAAGCAGATGTGAGAAATGGAAGCTAGTGCATGAGATACAATGCTATCTCCCCCTCCCCCCAGGAATGAACAGGTAGGGTGGAAAGTAAAATGGTGTGTCTGTTTCCAGCCGTCTTGAGGATGTTTGAGTTGAGATGAAGGAGACAAGCCCTGCCATAATCTGAATTGTTCTGAGGAACCATATAAATCTGCAATGCTGATATTTATTGATGTTTAATACAGCATTTTTTAGGGTTGCAGTCAGAATTCAAGTCCTTTTACTCTAATTTATTATGCAAATATTTAAGAATAAACTATTTCAACCCCAAAGACTTTACATTCCAGCTTCAGAGAAAGCCCTGGCAAGCAGACACTGCAGGAGGAGGAAGGAGGAGGTGTGTGCTGTAGTGCTGACAGATCTCCTGGCTGCACAAGAGTCACTTTCAACCCACAGGAAGCACTTGGCATCATGCAGGATAAGCCTCTTCAGGCCATCATGCAAGGAGAATTCCACTTACGGTTTCCATTGATCTATTTATTTTATCTAATGTGTGTGTATAACTTTACCTGTTTCTTAGAAGTGTATGCAAATATGACATATACTGACTTGCCTGTTGACAGAAGCATCGTTCTGTAAGCTTTGGGAGCAAATATTCTGCATATACAGATATGCACAGGGATGCTGCCTGATAAGAACAGGTCATGCTTCTCTGTGTAGCTGACTAACTATGTGAATGCAAACTGCTTCAATTTTGTAATCATTTTGTGTCCAGATCTGAAATTCAGTAAGAGGTCGTGGTAAAATATAAGCATTGATAAGAAAAGCAAAATACCTTCATTAACACTACTGATGGATGAAGTCAGTGTGTAGGCTCCTGATGTCCCCAAGCTGGTCCCATTGGTATCATGACAAACTTGAAGTCATTGCTGTCTCCTGTATTTATTTCACTGACTTTGTCTCATGCCCATCACAGGGGGGCAGTAGGCCCCTGCTCCCCCACCCCTCCCTCCCTTCCAGCCCCACAATGTGGGAAGGGAAAAGGGACATGGAGATGGGAGCTGGGCTCAAGGAAGGAAGAAAAAAACAGCGACAACGATCTATGGAGGAAAAATCATTTTACTAACTATGATATTGGAATGCAAGATAACACAATATAATACAATCTAATTGAAGTCGAGACTAATAAATCAAATAAGATAGGAGAGAGAGAGAGAGTTCCTGAGACCACTTCAAACCTGAAAAGCTTGGAAGGGCTAGGAAAGCACCTCCAGCACCCACAGCCAGGCAGTAAGAGAGCGCCCCACCTGGAAGGGCCAGATCCCATGACTTCCATAGTGTATAGGGATAGGTATCTGAATTGCAGCATTAACACTTCAACTCCCAGTGCACTACATGATGTTATGATGCAGAATACTGAAACCAAAAACCATAAAACCGTGAAAGTCATATATATTCTCGTCTGCTGTGTGAGTGCTGAGTGCCTGGTTTGACCTACAGGTTTTCTCAATACCACTGGTGTGATGGTTAGGTAACAGTACTAAGCTGTAGGACACTTACCAACCAACCAAAAATAAAGATGGCTTTTAATAAATTTAGGAACAAAAAAACACAAGCAGATGTAACCAAAAGAGCATGATGTACAGGTTCTGGTGAGTCCCTCAGCAAAATGAGGGCAGGCTGGAGGTAAACTGCTTGCCAGCCCTGTTAAGTCATTCTGCCGTGCGCAGTCACATGAGGGAAGAGACCACAGCGTGATCTGTCACAAGCTGGGATTTTCGTATGTTCCAGCTACTCAGCCAGGAATGTTTTCTCCAAGACCCTTGATTTTGGATTCTGTATGAAATTTTATTTTTAAAAATGATATTTGAAAGAAAATGCTTGTGTTTTGGCATTTCTCTTATTTGGCATTTCTATTCTATATGACATCTTGAAATGCTTTTTTGTTCTAGAGCACAAAGAGACATTTTTCTGTGAGTTGCAGACTTGCCATAGGACGAAACGCTGCAGTTGCTAGATGGTTGTGATTGCTCAGCCCTGACCTAGCAAGAAAGCTGGAGGAGTCTGTCCGGTTGTTATTTTGCCAGCCAGCAGAGTGGTCCTGGCAACTGAATACAGGATGTTGGTTAATTTTGGCTGAAGGCTGCACAGAGGTACGCAGCCTTTGAGGTACACTCTGTCAAAGCTACTGAAGCTGTGAATTGTGTAGAAAGTTAAATAGAATCACAGGATAGCTGGAGTTGGAAGGGATCTTAAATATCATCGAGTTCCAACCCCCTGCCATGGGCAGGGTTGCCACCCATGATATCGTGCTGCCCAGGTCCCATCCAAACTGGCCTTGAACGCCTCCGGGTATGGAGCATCCACAATTTGTTCCGGTGCTGCACCACCCCCTAATATAATCCTTCTAACATTTAACCCAAATCTCCCCTTTTAGTTTAAAACTCTTCCCCCTGTCCTTTCACTATCAGACCATGTAAAAATCAGTCCTCTTTCAGATTCTGTGCTCCCTGTAAGCACAGTAATGCCACAGTGGGATCTCCCCAGAGCCTTCTCATTTCTAAGCTAAACCACCCAGCTGCTTCAGCCTTTCTTCACAGGAGTGGTGTTCCAGCTCTCTGATGGTCTTTGTGGCCCTCCCCTGGACCTGCCCCAACTGCACCATGTCAGAGGGGTAGATGTGGGTAGATGTCTTCTCTGTTTATATAACAGAATCCATGTGTGATCAGTGGAAAGGTATGGGCTTTCTGTGACAGAATTCATCTGTTTGCTTTTTTAGACATCTGAGGACTTGAGTGAATATGGCCCAGGCGTGCCTGTGTGCATCTCTTGTCTAGGAGTGGATAGCAGATAGTTATGAGACAACTAGAGAAACTCAGTATTGATTTTGATAAGATTTCTGATCAGGCCTTAGAAAGACTGACTTAGTGTCCCTTTCTATGGCTAAACAATAGAAAAATGGGATGTGATTGGAACATTTATGTATACCAGAAATCCAAGTAACTTGTTACGTGGGTTTTTGTCATGGTTTTTAAGTACTGTATATAGAACTGGCAAAGTAACAAAGGATTTTATTTGAATTTATGCAAGAAACAGTGGGTTACTGTTACAAGTGGGTTACTTGTTACTGTTGGAATAAAATATGTTTCTTATAGTTCTTTTACTTTTGACTTCAGAGGCCAAGTTTTTACAGTTAGCCAGCTCCTAGTTTGTGCATCACAGGGACTCCATCATCCATAGCTCATTCTCTTTCAAGGTGTGCTTACTAGAAGAGAAATGACAAAAGTCAGAGTATTTGTTCATGGCTGGCCTGCATCTAGGATTCTTGCCAGTATGTTCCACTTTTCCTGAGCTCCTGACAAGTCCAAAACAGAAAAGGAATGGACCAGCAGTTCCTGGTCCCAACCTGGTTGGAGCTATTCCCTAGCAGTGTCCCTGCAAGCTGTGATCCCGGCAGTCGTGCCGCTGGGGTCCTGTGGGTTCTTGTGGGAGACAGGGCTGCTGCGAGTCCCTGGGGCAATGGCTGCACATCCCCAGGCATGGCTGTGGGAAGCATTCCTCTGGGTGGAGAGGGTCTTCAGGATAGGCGTTTTGGTTTCAGACCTAAAGGTCAGTGCTTACTGATGTTAGTAGGACAGTCTTAGTATTTTGCAGCATTTTTGTCTTGTGGGATTGATGTTTTATTGTTAGAGGAGCAGAATTTTCTTGCAAGGTGTTTCCGTAGATGCTGGTCAGAGAAATCAGCTTGGTCCCTGCCTGGGCTGCAGCACAACCTTCCTGAAGCTCTGGAGGCCACATCTGTAACTGCTGTGTGTGCTCTTTCTATTGTGTGGCCCAGACGTGGCTGAAACTTCAGGCAGGTTGGAAGTGCGTCTGGAGATCTTTGCTGTGTGCCTACTGATTAGCTGGTTTACGTCTGAGGCCACGCTTGTCCCTGGGGAAAAAAGAGATTTCGAGATGTATCCAAGACTTTGTTTTGCTGCCTGGACCTCGATATCTGTACTATCACTGCTTTCAGCTGTAGCTGGATGTATTGTAAGTGTGAAGATACTGAAAGGAGTAACAGAGTGTACCTCACTGAATTAACAGCTCTCCCACTGGACACTGAGGATGTTTCCATTATCGTGCAAGCAATAGTCTCTGTTCCATGAGTGGCATGAGTGGGACCACAGATTTGTAAAGCAGCACTGCAGTGAAGGTCTGTTACCCTTTGCCCAGCGTGCTACCTTGTTCTTAGCAGGTGATTTTGATGACTAATTTGAAAGAAACCCTGCAATTTGAATTCTGTAAATACAGCAGATACTCTTTATCCTTGTCATTCTAAAAGGAGGGCAGTGAGGTGCTGGCGCAGCTGCCCAGAAATGTGGTTTTTGGATGCCCCATTCCTGGAGGTTGGATGGGGCTGTGGGCAGCCTGATGTCATGTCTGATGCAGTAGCTGGCAACCCTGCCCATAGCAGGGGGTTGGAACTAGGTAATCTTTGATGTCCTTTGATGTTTCAACTCGAGCCTTTCTATGACTCTATGATTCTTTGATTCTGAAGGGAGCTGTTGGCTGCCACTATGATACTCTGGCATTGCATTTCTCTTCCTCATGTCTATAGGAGGTACCCTGGCATCTTGATGTGCCAAATTGAACCTTAATCCTCTTCATTTAAATGACATGGTACCAGCCCACTGCATCATTTACATTTTGGTATGATGTTTAAGGAAAATGTTTCTTCCTGGATGGAGAAAACTTATCTGTAAGCTGAGTTATTTCTATTTTATCACAAAAATAAATATATCGATTTCATTGGGACTTTGATATCAGTGAGGCATACTCTTTGCCTCCTGAGCAGCTGAACTGAGCATGCTATGCAATTTAAACAAAAATGCAGATTCTTCTTCCATTTGCCCTTCTGAGCTCTGGAGTGTGCTAATTTATGGAGCTAGTGTTGCATCCTGTATGGACTGTGCAGCCTTAAGATTTAATGAATGTTTGCACGGTTAGTGTTTCAGCTATGGCAACGTTTCAGCAAATAGTTCAAGGGTTATTTGTTTCTTTGTTTATCAAGATGTTTTAAAGTCAATCTTTCAGCCATTCACAATTGGTCTTTGAGCTGGCATCAGCTGAACACAAGAAATTGCTGACAGCCATCTGTATCTTTTCCTGCCTTACCCGGAATCCTTTTTAAGAGTTTCTGGCCCACCTCCTAAAAAAGAAGGTGGAAGACTGAGACAGGGGAGATCAGAAGGATCAGATTTTAATTGGTGCTTTATGAGTCCTTGAGAGGTTTGTGTAAACTCTATAGCCCCAGTGGGCCAAGCATGGTTGGGTGGAAAAGGAACAGAAGAATATATTTTGGATAAAGAAATGTTACATAATTTGCACAAAGAAAGGGTTGGCGTTGGAGATGCTGCAGCACAGTGATTTGTTTATGCCTACATCGTAGTGTTTGTATATAGCTTAGACTTTCTGGATGTGTATCTGTCTTTATGTTTGGACTTTCCAACCATGCTGATGAAATGCTAGTAAAATACTGGACTCAGAATGCCTCTTAGGTCCTGAACTACACTAAAATTTGCCCTAAATTTCCCTGAGAAGAATCAAACTAAGCTAATGAAACCAGAGAGGCTTAGAGGATTGCTGTAATTGAGCGTACAGAAATGGAATCGACATGATGGCAGAATTTCTGAAGATAATGCAAATTCTGACCAGTTGGAAAAAAAAAAAAAACTGAATTTGATGTAATTATGTAAATTATTTACATAATTGGAAACATGTTGAGGGGCTGACAGAGGAAATTATATGTATGGGAAAGTGTAGTAATGTACCAATCTGTGGTTTTTAGTGGTCAGTGTAATTCATTTTCATTTTTCTGCTGGCATTGTTCTGTTTTGAAGATACTGCATAGTTCTGCTTTGTGAGTCAGGAGGGAGAGGGAAGGGATTCGGATGATGAAAAATATTCTCCTCTTCCATATAGATTTTGCCCCATTGGATGCATGTGGGAATTCCTTCACATGTTTAATAGCATCCATGAAGTTTAGATTAAGAAGATTGAGCCCACTAGCTTATAAGAAAGAACTACAGGTTGTAGATGCCAAGGCTTCACAAATTTTTCCATGATGGAAAAAGAGGGAGATGTATTATGGAGCTATTTTGGTGAATTTGTTGCTTCAGCATAGTGTGAATGTAGGCATTGACTGACCTTGGCTATGCAGCTTTCCCCAGAAATGCACACCATCAATTCAGCTCCCATATTTCCCACTCCCCAGCAGAGGGGCAGGGGGTGAGAATGAGAACCCAGAGGGCTTGTCAGATGTGAGCTCCGAGCTTCATTTAGTAGTGTGGTGCTAAGGTGCCTCTCATTAGGAAGGTGTTGGAAATTAATTTAACTTTGTGGAGCCAGGGGTTGGACTTGATGATCCTTGTGGATCCTTTCCAACTTGGGATATTCTGTGTGATGAAACTGGCGCATCTTACCTGTAATGCCTCTGACAAAGTGAGTGTATGAAGTGAAAGCAAAGTAACAAAGGGAGCCAGGAGCTGGGTTTGCAGTGGAAGTGCTTCTCCTAGGGCTGGGTTCTGAGCAGCACTCAGAGGTGAAGGTTTGCTGCTTCCCATGGCTGCACTCACCATGGCTAGAAACAGGAGGGCAGTATCATTGGAAGGGAGGGCATATTGACTCTGGCAGACCATTGCAGAGTCTTGTAAGTTTGTGTTTTCTGCACCTGTCTTTGTGGATTAGTGCCTGTAATTAAAGCGAGTCCTAGTGTATCTAATCTGCCTTGAAAAATCAGACTTTCACCCCAGAATGCACCAGGCTCAGCAAGACCCATGCGGGCTGTGGCGCTTGGTAGGAGGGAGGAATGAGCTGTGGGAGATATTGCTGTGCCTGGCATCGCTGCCTGTCTGGGTGCTGTGGGCCTGTCCAGCTCAGCGGAGGAGCAGCGGGGCTGTGTGTGCTGGGTGTGCATGTGCCCTGGGGTAGGTCCCGATCTCTGTGGCGGTGATGCCACGAGGCAGAAACAACAGAAAGTGTGTCTTGGCAATAGGCCTAAAAGCCTTCCTAGAAAGAATGAAATTGCTGGTCACACAGCAATGGGGTTTAGGGCAGCTGCAGCTCAGTGGCATAGGGGGCTGCCCCTTGGACCACCAAGGCCTGATTGCTTGCTCCGCAGTGGTGACTGTTGATGGGGGCAAGGAAGGGGAAAGGAATATGGAAGGTGCTGGAGAGCTGGGTCTGATTTTTTCCAGTGAGAATTCTTGTTACCACTGATTGCAATGCATAATTGATATGAATTTATGAATACCGTGAACTTATTCAGCAAGAGATTAGCAAATTAAGAAATAATAGGAACCGTGACGCACACAAAACAGAACAAATTACCAGGACAGATGATTAGGTAAAAAATTCCAGGTTATAATCTTGTATTTCAGTTTTAAGCACAAGATTTTTTTTTTTTTTAAATAGCTAAGCAGCAATAGCCGTGCAATACTTGAACAACAGCTTTGTCTCCTTGCAGAGAGCACTGAATGCCAGCTGAACACTGTTGATTGTAATTTTATGCTCTCTGGGAAGAGCTGAATTGTGAGTCTGCCAATCCCTACAGACTATGTGGGTAGGATTTGTTTTCCAGAACTGATTTCTAGAAACAATGGTCTGGAAAAAACAAAGTGCTTATCGTAATTTCATAATAAGGGACTTAGTCTGAACAGGATTTGTGGAGCCTACATAGGAGAATTAAAGGTCACTACGGCCTCGAGGTAATGAGGTATTGCTCTTGGTTTCCTTTCAGCTGGGATTTCACCATGTGAGTTAATTAGCGCATTTGGGGAGGGTGGAATGGTCACACAAGTACCAACTACATGGAGCTTGTCGGAATCACACTTCATTTTACTTAGGCATCATTTAAATGCTTGGGTAACTGACTGTTAACCCCATTTACTCCTCACCCACAGCAGCTGATGGGACTAGAGCAGGGGATTGCCCTGAGCTGTTCTGTCACATTTTTCTCTGTCTCTATGCTGCAGTGTTGGTTTCAAAATCAGCATGAGCTGGGGCTTTCCCCATATCACCTGAGCTGCGAAGAGGAGGCAGAGTGATGGAAGCAGCACAGCTGCTGAAAGCGCAGTGAGCGATGTCGCTTGTAATAAATGTAGCTAATTAGTTTGCTTTTAGTGCGAAATTAATATAAACTGCAGTGTTGATTCAGACAAGTGCAGTTGTAGAACCAATGTTTTGTTAGGCACAAACCTCCTCGTTAGGAGACGAGTGCACACTGACGGGGAGGAGTGCCAGATCCCTGGTCTGAGGCACAGCGAGTGTGTGCTGTGAAGAAGTGCTGCAGGTTTGGGCTGCTCATCTGTCTGTTCCCACAGATAGAGGTGTCCATACTGCTGAATAGCCTTTTCTTTTCCCCAGTCTGCTCCCACACGGGCAGTAAATTAGACTGCAGAAATGGTATCATCGCTGTCATGATGACAGCATAAGAAGTTATCTGAGTGCTAAGGATGTTAGCATGCACATAAGCCAGTCCCATTTCAGTCCTGTCATTTGGGATGAAGGTGATACATGTATAGGCCCCAGAGCAATAGGACTCCACATACTCACGTGTGTTTGCACATCTGTGCTTGGAGGCCTCACACTGCCCAGCTCTGGGTGGCTGCTGTGAAGCCCAGCTAGATGTGGGGCTGTGCTCCCAGCTGGCAGGCCTGCAGAACAGGGTCACACTTGCAGCCTCTGGACCAACCCCTGTGCACGCTGCAGTATTCTGGAACAGCTCTTCAGTGCCATTCTGTTACGTATCGGATGTGCTGTCTGATAGCAGACCTCAGGATGGCATTTCCCTCCCAGTGGTCAGCTACCTGTAAAAATTTTGCTTCCTTCAGCTCACATTTTTGTTTTCATGGTTCTGATCACATCCAATTTAAACATGCTTTTTGCATGATCAGAATAGGCTTCTCCCTTCCCCTGACACTCATTCAAATGAAGAAGCCGATGGTTGTTACAGCTGAAGCAATTCAGCTGTGCTGAGGCAAAGAAAAGGCTGAATTCCAAATAGGGTCCATCTGAATCAGGATCAAACGATCTGAAATAAAATCTCAAATCCATGAAACTGTTGTAGAAGCTGCCTGACTTCTTGGCTAAGGTTCTTCCTTCGGGGCTACTGAAATAATTTGCTCAATATTCAGTCACTCTGGAAATCTCTGTGTCCAAAGAAAAAGGAAAAACAGCCTACCTTTCTTACAGACCCAAACTGTTTTACTGGAACTAAAATAAAACTTTCATTTGTTTTGCTTGATACAGGAGCAAGATCCACATTTTCTACAAAGTAACTAGGAGGTTTTCTTATATGATATGTGTCTATTGTAAAATTCCACTTCAATTATAAATGAAATTGAGGAAAAAATGATTTATTAGCAAAACAGTACAATTTTTATTTACTGGAATCTTTTATCTTGCATATCTTATGCTGTCAAAGCATCAGCCAATCCCCTTACAAATAACTCCTGATTGCTCTCCTTGTCAGTCATCCTTTCCATTCAGAGAAAGACTCTACTTGATTTCACCTCAGTTCTGTGACCACCAAGCTGATTTCATCTTGCTGACAAGATGCTATGTTATTTCTGTGCCAGAAAACAAATTCCGTAACTCTTTATGTAATAATTATACTGTGTTTCCCAGGATTATCAAGATTTATTTTGTTCCTTTTGATGGCATGCATTTAGTAATATGTGTATCTCATCTCTGGTGCTACCTAAGAATAACACCTGAAAAACACAGCTGGTGAAGTTGACTGGCTATAGCAATGAAGTGTCGGAACAACACCACGCAAATAATTGGTATTCTCAAATCTCTTGGTATCTAAGGCAGAAAAATTATTTCACACTAATCTCTGGGCAAGTTCTCTTGGCCGTGTTGAGATGAATGGTTATAAATCTTAATAAAATATTACAGTCTTAAGCTCGGATTTTGTCTAGAGCAGCACTGAACTAAGCATGCTGTGCTGGATCTCCTCGCTGCATTCAGATCCGAGGGGAAGGCAAAAAGCCGGGGGCTCTCAGCATGCGGTGAGTTATTGCCCTACATGGCATGGCAGGGGAGGAGCAGGGCCCTGTGCTAGAGCCTTCCTCATCTTTCTAATTGTGAGACAACTGTTGAAACCAAGTTTCTTCTCAAAACAAACAAAGCTCAAATGGCCCTTTATGGCCCATTGCTGTGTTTGTAAGATTAGTATTTCTGGCCATTTGAAGGTCATAGAAAACTCCTTTATGTATTTTCTGGCAATATCTTTGTGCAGATTAGGAACCTGTATGTTTTGATGTCAGTACAGAAACCATTAAATACTCGTTTTGGAGTAATTCAGCTTATCTTCTTTCTGAGGTGGATTTAGGTTTCAAAGAGGAAAATCAGGAATCTGGGGGTAGACATGATCACTGAAGGTCATATTTGATTCTGCTGGATCCTAAGGATCCTTCTGTCACTGTTCTCTGAAAGTAGATCTGCTCTGGAACAAGAGATCTTATTGCATGGAAACTTTACTATTCATCTGGTCTTTTGCAGAGGTTTTTATTTCCTTGACACAGTAAATTTTGCTTGTGCAATAGAAAATGTAGAGAATGCTCTGGGACTGTCATGAGCAGATTTCATACGCGCATTTAAAATATAATTTCATTGAGTAAAATTTATGTGTTTTAGAAAAACTGACATCTGTGCTTTCTCAACACTATAGCCAGAATGTAGCAGGTATTTCAGCCTGTGTTTGGCTGTGCTAGTATGGGTGCTGTTGTTAACTGGCAGTTTTGTTGAGCTGTTGGCCTGCTGCACTGCTGTACGCTGGTGGTAGTGCCTTTATCTGGCCTTGGGCATGCAATGTAAAGTGCTTAGAGAAGTGTATCATGCACATTCTCTTCTCATTCCTAAAGAAAATAATTCATTTCAGTAAGTGTAACTTTGCATAAAGCTGACGTGGAATCATAATTTCCTCTTCTGCTAATAGCTTATGTATAACCAAAGCCTGGATACAAAGAAAATGGTGACTCAGTGCAGAGCGGAAGTGCAATAGAAAGAATGCTGAGATTTGTAGAAAAATGCTTTGAGATCTGTACATTTTCTAAAATAAGTATTTGATTAAAACCCAGTCTCTTCTATGTAGATGGAAAAAGGCTTTTTCACCCCTTTCTCCCTTTTTTGGTAAACTAAGCAGTGATTGGAAAGAAGTGAGAAAGCTGTTCTTTACTATCACAGTTCCCCCTTTTTTCTCTTATCTTGTTTTCTGGCCAATTGAAACAAGGTTTTGTCAGTGCACGGTACCAATTGGAGACTTCTGAAGCTTTTTATGTCTTGCAAATGTCCTCCTACATCTCTTTCTTCCCCCGCGAGCACACAAGAGACAGGGAAAAAAAATGAGCAGTACATTTAGGTAGAGGATGATTAAACAATCATGTTTCTGGATAAAATCAATGTTTATTTCACAGAAAATGGCTTTAATGTCTTTCTCTGTAATATTATTAGAAGTATAAAATAATGTATTCTTCATTTAAGCTAGAACCCCACCACTAGACTGGTTAATAGATCAAGGCAGTCAGCTGATGAGCCACATATGGGAGAAACTGCTGCATATGAATTGTTAATGATCTTTACCAAGGAAAATAACCTTCTTCCTGTTGGTATGGAGCCCAACTGGAGTGTGGAAAAATCCATTAAATGTATGAAGATTACAGTGAGTCAGACTTTATATCCTCTTTCAATAGACTGTTGTGTAAAATGATGATTTAGAAATACTTTCTGGTTTTTATTGTATTTCCTGGCATCATCTGACCTTAGTATTGTAGCTAGTTGATAGACTGTACTGAAGGCTGTGCTTATCTTATGTTGAAGGCAAAACCCAGGAGCTGGTTTGCCCCGTAGCCTCAAGCCAGGCGTTTGTACCTTAGCATTTCACTCATGCCATCAGGGCTGAGCATAGGCTGGGTCCAGCTGAGGAAACCCTGAGTTAGATGCTGTTCCCCTTGAAGACAGAAACCAGAAGGCTTTGGCCATTTGATGTGGGGGCTCTTGGAGAGCAGCCTGGAAGTCCTGCTCGTGTAGGCAGGAGAAAATGTGGTGTTTATTAACACCTTTGAGGGGTAAATGAGTTGGAAAGAGTTGTAGGTACTCTTAAAGCTGAGACTTGAAGCATCTCTCTGCTGTGCTGGTAACATTCCTGGGTTTGCAGGGGGTGGATGTGGCCGACAAACCACGAGGATCCCTGTGGAGCTCTCAGCAGCAGCAGATTGGATACTGTGGCTTGAGCAAGTTTTGCTGAGCCTTCCTCCAATGGCAAGAACATCATGTTGCTGCTAGCCCTTGCCTTGCTGCGTGCCATAATTCCTCACTGCATAGATGTAGAAGTGAAGAGAAATGTGAACTGTGAGGGGTCTTGTTTGTGTATTCCTTTGGGCTTGAAGGTAGCTTCAGTCTGTGCTGCTGAACATCTGCAGTGGTGGACATGAGGACACCAGGACAGGGGGACATGGATAAGAGAGACTCAAACAGCAGTTGTGTCAGCAGGTAACTAATTCTACTTACCAAAATATTTGAAGTACCTCAGATCTTTTAAATGAAATGAAATTACCACAACATCAGTACTTCAAAGAAATTCTGATTCGTTGTCTGAAGAACACTTCAGTTAAAACTGCTGGTTTGTACTTGCGATTCAGTTTAAGGCAAAACTTTTTTTCTGGGAAAGTGAGTGAGAGAAGATTGGCACAAAGGGGCCGTAAGTGCCAGTTTTCATTCCAACTTAGATCACCAGGTACTCGACATCTGTCAGTACTATTTGAAGAGAAAAATATTGGTGCAAACTTTTCTAGTTTTAAAAACTGAGAAAACAGAAAGCATGAAAATGGAATACATTATTTCTAGAGCTGTATTGTTAGTCCAACTCAGTGCTCAGTTCTTCAGCCCTTTCTTACATAACAGTGCTGGGGAGCTTCAACCCTGCAGAATTTCGCCTTTGGTAAATATTTTTAAATCTATTTATAGTCCATTAAAATGACAGGACAAAATCGTTACAACAGAATTGCTTTCTCCATGCAACTTCAAGTATCATCTACTTATTTTTGTCACTGGAGCAAATTTTAGCACGACTTCTACTTCCCTTAAGACTGCAAAGCTCATGCCGCATTAGTGATGGGGCTGACAGGCTGTGCAAACCAGGCAGATCACAACTTTTCCTCTGGTTCTGTTGATGGAGGTTTCAGCCCTGGCAGCCAAATTAAATGCTACTTTTATCTTTATCACTGATGACCAATAAGCATATCCCTACAATATCATTCTGAAGTTAATTTTCAGAGTAGATCTGCACTCCCATTAAAACGTAAAGTACTCTGTCAGCAATTGTTTTCCTTGCATAAATTCTTTTTTAGAAGGCCTAAGGACTATTTATGATAAAACTGTCAAATTTTGTATCTTCTATTTCTGAGATTGCTCTTGGCCAGAATGTAATTTTAAATCCTTCCTGTGTACAGCCCTACAGAGTTGTGCAGCCTCAGGTGAAAAGCTGGGGAGGAACCATGACTCAGAGATGACAAGTAGGATTCATCTGCCTTAACTTGGGCATCTGACTTCCAGCTGCCTCAGACCCAACTCGTTATTCTGGCTCTATTTATAGTCAATGGAGAGAAGTAGGGACCTGCCAAGGGTGACACATCTCTGCCTCAGTGGGATGTCCTCTCTGGGACAGGGGCATGGCAATGGGACAGGGTCTGGCTCCTTCAAAGCCAGCCCTGTGGCAGTGGGTGTGGAGATTTGGTTGGGGTGGCCGGAGGCAGCCAAGGCTGTGGTCTTCAGCTGCCATCTATTGCAGGTCGGATGGCCAGCAGTAACCAAGACAGTGGCCTTCAGCAGCCATCATGTGGAGATCCAGCCTGGGTAGACTGCAAATCAGGAGTTTAGTGGTGTGGTGAGAAGAAGGCTTAGAGCAAAGCTGAGAGAAGGATGCCATGTAATGGAAGTTGCCTGCTGATATGCTTATGGATTGTAACATGTGCGTAGAGGGTTGCAGAAGAATTGGCAGCAGTGCATTGTGAAGACAGCACCTTTGGGTCTGGAACCCAGGGTTCACCCATTGGCCTTGCCTACCTGTCTGCAGAAGAAGCTGGAGGCTGCCTCAATCTTCAAGCCTCGTTTCCTACAGCTGTGACTTGGATTTCAGAAGGTTAGAGAGGGAAATGTGCATGGGTTTAGGTGGCTGGATTACATTCTAACTTCTATATGGTACTGTCCCTGTAAGAGGGACTGTGTATTTTATCTTTGATGCTTCCCCACATCACAGAGCATTAACATTTGTAAGGTAATAGTAGCTAGTAGAAAATGTAGGATGTTACAAATTTTTATCTGTTTTTGTTATGTGGCAGTTCAGGTATGTGCAGATACACTTTCAGGCGTTCAGTCTTTGTAACAGATTGAGTCCTTCTGTCAAGGTGGAAATTATTTACCGTTTATATTCATCATCAAAATTCTAACTGCTCTGTGTGTTACCTTTGAATGTTTTTTTTTTTTTTTTTTCTAAATCTGAGTTCTGTTACAATTACAATTCATTATGACCTTCATCGTCTAAACAGTGCTAAAAATTAGGTTTTTATAAGCAGTCAGATGCAAATTTCTGGCTAATTCAGACTAAGTTCATGTCTGTGGCATACAACTTGTTCTTAGTGACAACACTGACATTTTAATAAAAATACACATTTTAGAGAGTTTCTGCTGTCTCCAAGGCTTCAATTGGGTGTTAGGAGTTTTAACACTAATTCTGGTTCTGCAAAGAGTGATTGCTGCAGAGGAACTGTTCAAATGGAGCTGTGCAAGTGCATTGTTTTGTTCCACTTTGCTTCCTTACTTGTAGATTGGTCTTTGCAGTGTATTAGAAGTGGTGTGAAGAAGTTGCTCTTCGTGTTTATAATGCGATATTTCCAAATAAGTTATTTTTCACAATTATTATCAATTACCAGTAACTCAGAGATGAGAGGCTTTGGAGAAGTGCTGTAACTGGTAAATTGCTCAGTAGCCATTCATTGTTTTCTTCAATTGAAGGTCTCAATGCTGTTGTGCCTAAACGTGTTCTCATGCAGGATGGAGGAGCCCTGATGTGGACTGCAGCAGAAGGGAGAGCGGGCTGCTGGGCCTGCGGCCTTGGCATCTGGAGATCGAGCAGAGCGTTGGCCTGGGGCAGAACGGTTATTTTAAGGCCAGTTGTATGAAGCTGACTTGCCACAGAAATCACATTTTATGTAGATAATATTAATTCATCATGACACTCTGTTGTCTCATGGGAATAACGGAGCAAACATAACTTTCTTCCTTCTCTTGGCATTGTGGATGTGGAACTGTATGCTCCTGGTGTGGCAGTGGCCCAGAAGGGCTCATGGCATGGCAGTGCGGTGCTGGCGCGTGCACTTTTCTTGGCAATAAGATTGCTCTTCAGTTGTTTCATCAATTCATTGATACATTATGTTCAGTTAAGAGCTGTGCTCCATTATAGAGTGGACTGATTGCTTATCTGAGTGAAGGACGTACGAGATGCCATATTGTTAATTGTTACAGCTACAGCTTAACATACGTGAGATACAGCAGCTCCAGTGTGTTCCTTGTGTTCCATTTTAGCAGCTCTTGCTGTTTGAAATAAGCATCTGTTTGAGGGATGAGGCTACAAAACTTCATGTAGTTACGTTTTTGTAAAAATGTAATTCTGAAGAGTGTCAGAGCCATGGTTAAATAACAGGGTAAATTGTACTTCATGGGTGTGATCTCCTGGTACCAGCAATGTCATCTCAAGGCAGAGTTGTGCTAATTAACTATTGCAGAGACAAGTTGTGAGCTCAGTTTGTATTTACGCCTTTCTGACTAATTCCAAGCTTTAGCAGTAACTACATCTGGGATCATTAGATGGGTGCTGTGCTTGAATTACAGTGAGTTCTACTCTGTTCCTGTGGGATGTTTTTGTTTTTTGTGTGGGCTTCTTTTACTCTCTAATTATTCTTCATAAGTGAAATTAAAAGAGGGATGTAATTAAAATGTTCTATTTTTGAGCTTGTGTCATCTTGAGTTCGTGGGCAGCACTGATGTGTCTCTTTTGGGGACAGAAGCACCGTATGCAGAACTGGTGGCTATGGAAGCTGGGGGGGAGAGGACTGGGAGAAGTAATTTTTTTTGTGGTGGGAAGAGGGAGTGACTTCTATATTGTGCAGAGAAATAATGTAATGGATCTGAAGTAGCATATTTTGTGTTTTTCCTACCCTCTGATTGTACTGCTCACCTGGGCTTTCAGAGCAGCATCTACTGTTGATGAAGCTTCCTGTGCCATCTATTTATTTATTTGCCATAGAACTAAAGAGGGAGTAATTGCTGCTTTCATTCCTGTCTATTCAGCCCACTAAGATTAAGTGGGGGAGGATGGGATGGGCAGAGAATTCCTATTGGCCGTGCTCTAGATTGCCGGTTCCTGGCTGACCCACATATGTCGTGCCCACGTTGTGACATGTGATTTTTCAGCTCTTTGCTGGTAACCGATAGTGCACAAAGCCCCCTTTGAGACGTGGATAGATGAAAGGGGATGAAACAGCTGGTTTGGTTTTATCCCATTCAGGTCGGATTTTTCTAGTCAATGTGCAGCATTAATAATAATAAAAACAGCTGTTCTATACCAGAAAACTTGCCATGAAAGGGACATGATTGCTGGGGGGCTGGTACTGTCATTTAACCTCTCCTCACTTCAAAGCAGCAATCCTAGTTTTAATATCAGGAAAGATTAATGACTTTCACAGTGCTTTTTAAGTATTTGCATTGATTATTTTTGTATTTGGAAGGAGAAGGCAGAGATCATCCTTGATCATAGTATAAAATTCACAATACTTGGAATACACTTGGAATAAATACATAAAAAAAACCCCTAATGTCACATATATCATCCTCAATAATTAACTTTTCTCTCTTGAGGTTTTAGTAGGAAGATGAGGAGCCTCAATTAGTCAAGAACCAGCAAAAATGGGCAGATGGGAAGTAAACAGTGAAGAGAGAAAGTCAAACCTGTTAGGTAGAAAAAGGATTGATGAACTGCAGAATAAAATTGTGACTTTGGGCCAGTGCAGTGGGCAGGTTCTGCCTTCTTTCTGACTCCCCAATGAAGATCTTGTTCAACAGAAATGTGAAGGGTTACTGCCACCATTTACATCAGGATAATTTTTTTATGGAAAGCATAAACAAAAAAAAATTGGCAGTTGAGGATAGTTGCTACTAATGGACAGAGGAATGCAGATTCCTGTGAGCCAGTTGGTGTAGATCAGTGGAATTTTGTCCAGAGATGATGATTTAGGGAATGATTTCTAAGGTAATCCTCAGAAGTGAAGGGAGATGAAAATCAACATTTCATGGTAGATGTTTTTTTCAATCAGTATTAGATGCATTGGATATTAGGACAAGTTTCTTCTCAGAAAGTGGCAACATGTTGGAACAGGATGCCCAGGGAGGTGGAGCTTTTCAGGAACAGTCTCTACTTCTACTTGAGATAGGGGCAGACTGGAATCCAGAGCATTCTTGAGGTCCAGCTCTGCTTCCATGTGATTTTAGGGACAGTTTGAGCTCTGTGTGGATTGGGTTGTCAGTACTCGCCACCTACCCTTGTGCCAGGTGATGGGGGAACCCCTCTCAGATGGTGCTGAATTGCTTCTGTGTCTGATATTAGTCATGTGGAATTGAAAACAACATGATGTTTAAAAAAAAAAGGTACAATTGTTGACAATTCCAGAGAGCTGTTTGATGTAGATTTTAAACCTAATATAAAATGATGCTAGAACTTTCTTTAGTTCATGATTTATTTTAGATCCGAGAGTAGAGCAGTAATTGCTAACTTTTAAAATTAAAATTAAAATGGGCCTTTTAAAATCTGTTGCATGATGCAAGGAAGATACACTGAGATTATTTCTTGTATTATTTGTCTTACATGCATATAGTGATTAATATAACACAAACTGGACTTTATTATTTGTAGCTTAGTTCTGTGATCTGATTCCTCGGTCTCCACCTGTCTTTCTTCTAACCTCCATCTCTGGTTTGAGGCTGTTGCAAGCCTTCCATGCTGGGATCTGCAGTGATGCTGATGGGACAGGAGGCTTTTCTCCTCCAGAACCCAGATGGGAACTGTAGCAAATGATGTGCATGGCAACTGCAGCACCTGCAGATATTAGCTGTATGGTTGTTTTCTGGGCAGCAGCTGATGTTTCATGTTGGTTTCCTACATCTGCTAAATAGATACTGCAAGCTATAACTCAAAAAATCTCTTTATCTGTAGATTGGTTATACTAGCTAGTATAGCTACATAACCTTTGCCACGTGGGGAAGGTGTATATGTATGTATGGACAGAAAGTAAATACTGACACTTGCAACATCCATTCAGTTTCAAGTAGAGTTGAAAGATAAAAGTTGATTTGCCTCTTATTGTGTCTGTGACATTTTTGTAGAAGGACTTGTAGTTATATAGGACCTTTCAGCCCTAAATATAAACCAAGTGACTTGATGTGGTTCAAGGAAAGAAAGAGGAGACCCAAGAACAGATAGGACTGTTGGGCTTCAGATCAGAAGAAACAGAATCTTTCAGTAACTGGGGAAGTCCACTTTGCAAAATGGGCTGCAGGTGGTCAATCCTAGCCATAGCTGGGAGTAAAATACAGGATTTTAACTGATTTTAGTCTGATTGTGCATTTTGCTACTAGAAGAATTAAGTGATGTTTTGCACCTTTCTTCCGTAGACTTTTCTCCATTTTATTAAATTTCTTCCCATTTATTCTTGCTTGGTATAAATTGTTCTCTAACATGAGTACATTGAAAAAATAAATGTAGATTTGCCTGAATTTTCTAAAGATGGTATTATTTCTTTCTCTAGCACAGCCCATTTGGTAACTGAGTATTTTTGATCACTGCATCGTACTAAAGATCCAGTCTAACCTCTGGAAGGGTTTAAACCAAATGTTTTAAATGTATCTATTTGTCCCAACTTTAATATTCACAATTCTGACTATTTTACATTCCCTACTCCTAGGAACTCTTCTCAGCTGGAAAGCTTTATGGAAATGTTTGCAGAGAAATATTTATCCAAAACATCCAGTGAGCAGATTGCTAGAGGAGAGTAATCTATAGACTCACAGTGGTAATGCTGTGGGATTGGTGACTATAGGAAAGTGCAGCTACATTCTATAGTAATCATTCTTTACAAATTTTGTATTTTTGTGTTAGACACTGATGTGACTTCAATTTATTTGCTTTATGGGTTCACTGACAAGGCACACAAACACAACTTGCTCATCTGGGTGCTGATTCTGCCGCACATCTGAATCTTTGTATATGTGCAGCTGAGTGGAGCTCTGAAGTCTTGGTTTGATGGAGAAGGCAATGCGCTCAGGCAGAGGTCAGGCTGCAGGCTAGGAATGCATGTGCTCTGTGTATTAACCTCTGGGAGGGTGAAAGCAAATTGCTGCATGAGTGTTCGTGTAGGAAAAAAGAAAATAATAAGGTTTTGTGTGTTTGTGTCCACTTTTGCTGGACCAGTATGCTTCACAAAAAGATAATTTCTCATACTTTCAGTTTGGGTTACGGTTGTCCGTGGGGTCTTCTCACCTGTGTTAGCAAGTTGCATGGGAGGCCGGTTGCTAAGCATTCCTGGTTTTCTGGGGCTGATAATAACACCTTAGCAGCAGTCACCTGCACCGCTGCGTGGCTGCATCACGGTAGGGAAGCAGAGGGAATGAGTGCACTCAGGTATCTGCCATGTGCTGCAGCATGCTGCTAACGTCCTCGTTGTCTGGGGCAATGGTGTTGCCCTGGCAACACAGAGCATCCCTGCTTCTGGGGCTGATCTCTGCATCTCTTTGGGTTTTACAAGCTCTGTGAGATATATGTGAGCGTTTTACCTTGGGAGCTGCATGCTCTGCAAGCTGGTCATCTCAGAAGGCTCCCAGCAGAACAACAAAGAGCTCTCCATCTCAGAAGATGGATGGCAGGCTGCCTCACCACATGTGCATCACATTTGCCTGCCAGATACTGACTGCTTTGTACTTTCTTCTCAAAGCCGTTTCATGTATTGTAGCCTTCCTTCAGTGCTCCCAAATGTAGTGATCCCAATTAAAGCCAATTCCTTTTTTGTTTCTTGTTAGCTAAATGTTTTGTAATTTATTAGTAGTTACTCAGTCTGAAGGTGTCACGCTGATAGAGCAATGAGCAAAGTCACCTGTTTATTCTCTTGGAACAGTCAAAAATAAGAGAATCTGGAACCAGTTGGGGGAGTTGGTTAATGTTTCAAGTCCTTAAAGAAATCACAATCCTTTGTAAGTGAAATAAGCACATAAATTTTCTCAGAAACTATTCATTTGACAACATCCCTGTAGACAGCAGTCCAGATTTGATTTCTTATGACGGCTCTTTCTACTAGTGCAGTGTAAGAAGTTTAATTATCTAAGAATGTCTTTCATACATTAAACTACTTGAGGTTCACAGAAACGTGTGCTGCAGGTCAGCGCCTATAGAGCTGTGCATTTGGTTTCTTATTTTCAAAGCCATTGGCTTATTGTCAATGTCCAGCGTTCTGGCCAGCATGCTTTCTTGGTTGCTGCTACTTACGGAGAGAGTTTTGTAGCTTGGAAGAGTACTTAACATGTGACAGAGCCCTGACTCCTGGTTCTTTGGAAACTGCATTGTGGAGCTCCTTATTTGAGACCTTTTAGTCATTTTTAGCTGAAATATGCATCATCTATGAATAATTGTCATAGTCTGCAGATGCCAAGGTGCCAACCCTGTACATTTAATGTCAGCCCATGTTTTTCATGGCTCCCACATTGCAAACGGGAATAGTTGTTCTGCAACTGGAGTTGAACAAACAAGCATAGTGACGTATGAGCCAGAAACAATCCAGTACATGCTTTTATTTTGCACTGTATTTTGCATTGCAATGAGCTGAAATGAGTAGAAAAATCATTTCAACCCCTCAAGCAACCAGAGCTAATATGGATGTTCGGAAGGGGCAGTTTCCTCCATCACTTTTCTGAACACTGGCACACTGTTAAGATGGTGAGACTGGTTTTCCTGTCGCTGGTAACTTCCCACCTCTCCAAAACCCTAAAAGATAAAGTAGGACTTTGCTAACCACAAATTTTAAAACAATTCTATTTTTTCAACCCTGAAAAATGTGCTTAAATGATTCCTGCTTCTGCTTCCTTAGGTAGAATTGCTTGTCAGAGTGTGCTCAGAAGTCAGCCATCACTACTTATCAAGACATAAAATGTTGATGTTTGCCCTTGCAAATTTGGGTTTGGGCTTGCAATTCTGTATTTCATCTCAGATTAGCAATGTGCTAATTTCTCATTCTGAGAAGTTGGGCTTTAGCTACTGCTTGTTGTACAGCTGTATTGTTGAGGTCCTTAGGTGTGGTGCAGCAGACACCAAATTTATAGCAGCAATAGAAAAGGTTGGTTTTGTTGACATTTAAACTGCAAGCAGTCTTAGGTCAAAACAATTCACTTAGGATTGCAGGAATTGATTTATTTTTACTTTTAGTGTTCTCAGAAAATAGGGTGTGGGTTGACCTGGGAAGATTGAGCTTTGCTGCTCCTTTGTCCTACCTGGGAGCAGCAGTGGATGTGTTTTCACTGATGCGTAAGGACTACAAGAAAGACAACAGAGGCCATGGAGCGTGTTCAGAGAAGGGCAACAAAGCTGGTGAGGGGCCTGGATCACATTTGGAACATAATTCCAAATTTTCTGTTGGTTTTCTGAATATTCCTTGTGTTTTCTGCCTTTACATATTCCACTTCCCCTTTCTTCTTCATTTTGTATGTGAAACACTGAGTTACAAGTAGTGGGTTTTTTTCTTTTTCTTTTTAACGTGACAGAGGCACTTAAGTCCCAGTAAACTCATTGGGTTTTGCACAAGACTCTTTATTCTTACTGATATTAGCAGGAAAAGCACCAGCATGTCTTAGCAGATTAGATCTCTATCTTTTTTTATGACAGCTCTCCATCATGTTTTATTCATCATAAATGAATGAATCATTTTAAGACTACTACTGTTACAGTTGTTTTCCTATTTAATTATACATTTCTGTAGATGGGGTGCTTTGGAACATGGGAAAGAATTCCTTTTTAGTTGTTGTTTTGCAATAGGATAAAAGTAGAAATCTGCTCTTTTTTGTTTTGTTTTTAATAAGCGTGACATATCACAGCAGAGCTATTGACATGTGGGCAGAAATTAAACACCATTCAGCCTTGGAACCCTGTGTACACTCTTGAATCTGCGAGGTATAATTGTAAGTCAGCTT
The DNA here is from genome assembly GCF_019232065.1 of Centrocercus urophasianus. Lineage (NCBI taxonomy): Eukaryota > Metazoa > Chordata > Aves > Galliformes > Phasianidae > Centrocercus > Centrocercus urophasianus. Next base: position 37,915,077 of record NW_024884711.1, read on the forward strand.
CCCAGATCTGCAGGCTTTGTAGTTGAATAGTTTTAAATCTGTAACCAAAAGGTGGGGGGAAGACCTTCGTATTTTTTCATTGCGTTTGTGAAGCCTGATGTGCTTTGAGTCTTACTACCTACTGACAGTACCATGCCAGCTCATTGCTGTACGGTTGAGTCCATTATATTCCAAACATGAAAAACTGAAGCTGAAGTTCTTACATCTCTGTACCACAGAACACAGCCCTTAACCTGCTATCCGTATCTGCTGGAAGAACACCCAAGGTCGTGAGCCCAGCAGTCCATGCATGGTGCTTCCGTCTCAGTGCTCTCCATGTTCATCACAGCATCTGCCCTCGTGTCCGTGCCCCAATCCTGCTGTACAAGAGGGTGCGCCATCATTCTGGGACACTTCTGGGAGCTGCTGTGTTACAGTGGTGATGGGTGATCTGCCACAAAGGGGAGAGAATGAGCTTCCAAATCTCTGCTGACACCAAAGATTTCATTTGAGAGCTCTGTTCCTTAAGTGCTGAAGGCTGAGAAATGAAGACTTTTTCCCCCAGCCTTAAAAGCATTAGGTTTTGCTTTGATAGCTAACTCTCCACGCAGCTCTCGTATAAGGAAAGAACTGAGCTATTATTGACAGGACTCGCTGAGCAGTGCAGACGTGGGAGTTTTGTTCCCGGTTCTGTTCTGTTGAATTCCTTCCTATGACTGCAGCTTCATGTGCCTCGGGCTTTTGCATATATTTGTCTGCGCAGGCACAGCATAGGCATTGGTTTTGTTTTTAATTGCTGTATGGTGAACTGCGCAATAACAACCTGGAAGATTTGGTATAATGAAAAAAAAAGCTGATAATTTTCACCTCTACTCTGGTCTAGTTCTGGAGAATTTCTGGGATTAGGTCCAGTACTTCATTTGGGACAGGCGATGGCAAACCTGGCAGCTAGAGACTGTCAGGCAGTGTAGGAAAGGGGCAGGAGTGTGACTGTGCTGCCTGCACCCTGAGGGGGGTGCAGCAGTGCCTGGGGCTGGCAGGGCAGCAACGGGGCAGTCGGGCCCATGGCAGCTGCCCAGAGTGCATCGTGAGCCGTCCCCTGTGGGAAAGGGCACTGAGCTATCGAGGGCACAGGTGTCTCGTGCTACTGAAGCAGTGGGAGACTTCACTATAAGATAAAATGGAGAGGGCATGGCACAGCTCTTTGCTGCGAGCATTGCCTGTTGCTGTGCCTGTAACGTGGTGGGTTACTTTGGCATGGACTTGGTGTGCAGTTCTCTGCTGGGTCTTCTTCAGTCTTAGCCCTACAGGAACGTCTCCCAGGGACCCTGGAGCACCCTGCAAGAAACCTGGTTCTGTGTTACAGGAGTACATCCACTGTGGTGGTTTTTACAGCCAGCAGCAGAATAGCTTTCAAGTGTTGCTTTGCACATGGTCTTTCTTTTACCTTCGGAGATAAATTTCCTCCTCATCTGTGATAAAAATAGCGAGCTGAAGGTGCACACAGTGCCAGTTCTTACTCACACAGCTCTGCAGCAGCGCTCGCTGCTCCCCCTGCTTTATGTAATGCCATGCTGCTGTTGTGCTGCTGGCTGCGATGCTGTCAGAAATCTTGATCTTCCCCCAAACATTTTTCTTTGTTTGAGCAATGGTGGGTGCCCAACCTGTGCCAGCTGTCCGTGGATCCCAAGGGATTATCCAGCAGCTGTGAATAGCTGGAGCGGCTTGGGCATGGGCCAGTCCTTGGCTTGCTTGCACACTCACAGCTCAGCAGGGACGAGCTGGATAGGCGGGATAGCTCCGAAATCCCACGGAACCTGGGGTTGTGCCTTCTCTGCCTGCAGCGTTGGGCAGTGCTGAAGAAGCACTGCTGCTGAGCACTTCCATTTCACACAGTGCAGGTAGCACCTGTGAAGCCCTTCAGTTGGAACCCACTGCAGCTTTTTATGTTGTCTTTTGTTCTGCCAAATTATACGTACAACACAGAAGTACTGATGTGGTTAGTGGAGGACAGAGCACGTATATGCATATGTCAGACATGTTTTCTTACTATTTTGGGAGTGTGTTTTCCCTGCCTGAAATAACAAATTTTGCATAACTTTGTCTCTCTTGCTACCACTCCAGTTTCTTTCCTTTTCTGTTCATCAGTTTTTAGATTTTAAAGCTGGAAAGCAATCTTTAGTCACCTCATTTTCTCTCTTGTGTTGCACAACTCAGAGAATTTCATCTTATTCTTCATTAAAATGGAACTATTCAAACAGCTTTAGTTCTAGATGACTTTAGGATTCTTTCTTCCTTCCTTTCTTTTTTATTTTTCTTTCTATCTATCTTTCTGTATCTTTCTATCATTCTTTCTTCTTTTTCACATTTTGTACGTTCATCTTCAGGCTGAAACTTTCCTTCATGTCACATCTTTTCACTTTTTTTGTCTCGCTGTGTTTTCTTATTTAATATGAGTTTCTCTCTGTTTCTGTGTATATACTCCAATGGGATTGTTGATGGACCAGGAAAAAGGCTTTAGCATTGTTCCATAAAATAAACTCCAGCTGTTCATGCTGTTGCTCCCACTGGTTAATGGATGCTTTGCTTGATCACTGAATTGTGCTTTAAGTATAGGAAGGAGTTCATATTTAGGACATGTAAACGTTACCTTGAAATCCCAGGTAAAAAAGATAGAGCTATGTAGGCAGTTCACTCTCCAAGGCCTTTTTTCCATGTGAGCATAGGGACTGTGGAGTCAATCATTGTGAGCTCCTGGGAAAATACACAAACACAAAGCCCAGCCAGCTTCCAGGCACTGGTGGGGAACTGTTTCTTATGAAGGCTGTTTCTACTTGTGTCCCCATACCTAATGCACTCCTGTTTGTGGGATAACAATGCTCATGCACAATTTTAGAGGTTATTTACCCTGCTTACGTCATTAAGTTCCTGCAGTAATTCAGTGTCAGGTTTCAGATGTTTTCTTCATGCGTAACCTTAGTTTACTTCTGGGGATGATGGGAGTCCTGCCCAGGAATAAGCTCTCTCCTGCCTTTTCTGATCACTGCAGCTGTGACAGAAATTTATGGGCTCCGCTGTCATTTATATAGTTTTGCTCAAGTGCTCTTCACTGCTCTCAGCAATACCAAAATGTGATGAAGTGCATTTTCTGTTCCAGGCCTTGTATAATACTGCAGTGCATTTGTTCGGGAGCTTTCACTCATAATCAACCTTGATGCCCCCACCACTGATGTACTGAGGAACACAAGCCCAGGCAGTTGAGCAGAGTGTGCTGGCGTCCAAGTCCTCCTGCACTCTTCTCCCCTTTATCAGCCGTACATTTAGCAATAAGTTTATGAGATCGTTTCTCTGAACGGGATTGGCAGGACTAGAGACATAAGTCTGACTCCAGATGAATGCAGTCTGTTGTTAGTTGTACATATGAGCATCTCATGATGTATGTCATGTGAAAGTATAGATGGTAGCTCTGATAGAAAGGTGGAGAGGGTGATTCTGTTGCTGAAGTTCAGTGGTTTCTGGTATAGAAGTATGCCTATTTGGGAAGAAACACATGCCTTGGTCTTGATTTTCCAAGGTAGGTGATTTTAGGCATGTGATCAATATTGACTGAGCTGAAATGTCAGAAATTTTGACTTAATGTTTTGTTTTAATGCTGCATATTATACAAGGAAGTTGTTCAACTAGTTGGTTGTAACCAGGGAGTACAATAATACGTACTGCTGAGCAGCCATGTTGAAGGCTTTACTGTTTGTATGGTCATTTTGTAGGTTGAAAAGTATTAAGTCAAACTTCTGCTGTCATGTTTTAAAAAGCACAACTTTCCAGTCATAATATATCACTTAAAAAGGTGCTGAAAAGATTAGTTCTCATGTTGGTCTATAGTCCTGATAGGGTTAGCACAGGTCAGTGCAGGTTTTGAGTATGACTGAATTCCACACTGAGCTGTTAAGAAGAATTAAGTAGGAAGTTTTGGAACATTTTTCTTAACACCTTACCCATGTTGTGAGTGATGAGATTGTGTCTGTTTTCATTATGAGCAAAACAATTTTTATGTTAGAACTTCTGAAAACATTACCCAGGTTTAAAGCTTATAGTTCAAAACCACAGGAGAAATAAATTAGTTGGATTTTTTTGTTAACCTTCATCATTTGGTGACCTAAACTTAAGATTTTGGTGGTTAATTTGTTATTTCTGGATCCTCAAATTGGCAGGACTCTCAGAACTTATTTTTCATTGCTGTTACTTTGTGTATCTCAGATGAGCTCATTCAAGACTAAAAACATTTGCAGAGGTCTGAAGGTAGTTCCACTGTCAGTTAAATAGTAATGAAGTATCTTAGTACTTCAGTAAGATTGAATTTGTTTAGTTGATGGTCCATTTTCAGAGGGAAGTACATTATGTGAAGGCAGTAAGAGATGTTCTGCTGTATTAATTGCTATACATCAAAGAATTGCCTGCATGTTAGCTTTCGAAAATTTTGTTGTCTGTGAATCAGTCTTGGTTCAGTTCCAAATAATTGAACATTTAAATTCCAGGATTTCTAAATTTTGGACTTTTTAATCCAAACCTCACTTTCTAGCACCTGCTCTGCAGAGACTGATTTCACTGCAGCTTCCCCTTATCGCTCCAGAGCCTTTGGGGAAGAAATGTCACACTGCTTCCTTGCCAAGTACAGCAGCTTCAGCGAGGAGGCAGCGCTCCCTTGGGACGGTTATGAAATACATTTATTACTCTTGAAAATGAACTTTTCAGTATCTCAGAGAGTTGCTGACAGGAGTGAGTGTGTTTCCCTAGCTACCTTGCTGTCACCTGGAAGCTCAGGAGGCCTTAGAAGCTGGCCCAGACCGCAGTGTTTTGTGGCACTCACCACAAAGGTGAGGGCTGAGGTTTGGGATCCCCAGGTTTGGGTACACTCTGTGATGGAGTTATTGGCCATTTGACTGCTGTCTTCAGTGAGAGTAAGGTGCTGAGCTGTGCCATGCAAACGTGGTGGGCCTGTCAGTGGAGAATTTCAGGTTTGACAAGCAGTGCCTATTGCTTTTCATTTACCCACACTGCATTTCATCCTCCAGCATCACTGCAGCTCCATCCTCCCCGTGCACTCAGGCTGATAAAGGGTAGCACACAGTCACTTGGGATTTCCTTTGTGCAGAGCCTTTTCTTGAAAGAACTATGCTACCATAGCGAAAAGCTTGTCAAAAACCAAATACTTCCAAATGACTCCTGAGCTTAAAATCAACCTATGTAATATTATGACTATATTATTGATGCTTGCTTCTTTCAATTATTTGGGATAATCATTAGTTTCTTCAAATTTCTGTTTCCTAGAATAACTTTCCTAGAATAACTCTTATCTGATCGAGGCCTGTGGTGGTTACTGCATTACAAACAACCTTAAAATACTGGGTAGGTCTGATATAATAGAGGGCAACATAGAGAACCAAATGCTTCTGCTGTGGGAGTTTCAAAGGATCCGCAGTTCCTCCAGACTCTTAGAAGTGATTATACTGTGTCACATTTATGAATGGGGTGCAAAGGCTTCTGCAGAGGGGGAAGGGTTTTGCTTCCTTAACGAGTACATTTTCAAAGAAAAATTACACTTCCTTGTGACATGAAAGAAAGTAATGTGTACACAAATGCTAGCCATTATTTGGCAAATGGCTCATGCTCAAAAATTCTGGCTGGAAACCATTAGGAAGAAAAACGTTCTTCACTGTCAATTAATGCATTGTTGGGTTTTTTTTTTCCCTTTTATGTTGCTAAGCAGGCCAAGAGATAAGGGCCAGCTGTAATCCATCTTGTCAGATGAGTTAAGTCACTTAGTGTTATACTGGTCATCTGGAAGATGAAAACTCCATTTCACCCTGAGTCTGATTTTAGAGCATATTTTTTCAAGTCATCTTTCCTCCCAGTTAACATTTTTATTATCTGTGTGCCTTGATCGAATATTCTGATCCAAAAATATGTCACATACTGCTCCCTTTTACGCTGCATAGTCCCAAGGAAAAGGTGTTAAAGCACGTTTGGTATGATACTTAAAAACAGCAGAGTAGATTCTGGTAATTAAGTGTTCTCTGTCTCGAGAGCTGTGTTTTCAGCAGTGAATCTAATCACAGTGGGAGGGTTTTCCACCTCCCTTAAAGCAGCCGGACAAAGCACAGGCCACTGCTGTACGTGGTGGCAATGCCAGCCAAAGTGTGCTGAGCTCCAGCAATGCCTGCCCTCCTCTGACTGTGCTTCCACCAGTGCCTTGCAAGTCAGACCCCAGGGAGGGAGGTGTGGGCCGCACCAGGGCTCTGCGCCTTTGTCCTTTGTGCCTGAAGTCTCCTGTGTGTGCGGCCTCCCTTCTGTTCTTTGCTTCAAGTCTTAAGGAAAATGATTACAGCAGTAAATCACCTTCTGTAGTCGTATCCGATGGCAGGAGGTGGATGAGACCTAGAAATGATGCGTGTTTGGATTCTGCCTGTTGAATGATGTGGAGCATTCTCCAGAGAGGCGAACAGTGCCCACAGCACACCTGTCCTGCCAGTTGACATATATATGGATCTAATAATAGGATCTAACCCCTCAACATATCTAATGGTAGATCTGACCTTTCCTATCTGCAGCAAAGCGTTTTGGGGTGCAGAAGAAAGCATGTATTACAATTTTGGAGGCATTTTGGGATGCCTGTGCTGTATCTCGGGTTCTGCCTTCTTGGGCCATCTCTACAAGGCAAACGTCCTTACAGCATGCATGCTGCCTTCATGAAGTCCTTTTTAAATAACGGATTATGTGATTTGGACTTATATGGCCCAGAGTTAAATTCATGGAGTAGTTAATGCTACCAGGCTGATCGCAATGGACCATGGGTGTAACAGCAAATGGTCCCTGCAGGCATCGCAGACCGCCGTGCACATCCACAGCTGGGGAGAAGCTGACCTGTGGGAGCCGTGCATTGCTGCCTCTGTTCCACGGTGGCTGTGTATCAGGCAGGAGGCACCAGATGCTGATGGTATTGTTAGCAGTCCCTGGCACGGCTTGGTGTGATAGTATAGATGTAGCTGTGATCCTGGAGAAATGACTTCATTAATATATATCTTATGTAGGAGGACAGCTCTCATTTATGAAATTGGTTTGGTCTTGTGTGGGAGTTGGAGTAGAGGAGGAAGATGAGCAGAAGGAGTTAACCCCTTGATGACGGGCAAGCTTCTTTAGTCAAAGAGGAACTTAAATAAACCTTTGCTGAGTAACATCAGAGGTTTCTGGGGTCATTCATGGGTTGAGACCCAGTTCTTGTTCTGACATCTATGAAGCAGATTTCGGTTGTTCCTTTTGGGTCTCCGGAGTCTTAAAAGAAATGCACTCTAGCCTTCTGTCTGCCCGCACTTTTAACTTAAATTTCAAATCTCCGTTTTAAAATAATTCTTCCTTTTCTGTTGAAGATGTCCTTATTTGTCCTTGGTTTTGTCTCAGAATCTCACAGTCACAGAGCAGTCACAGGCTGCTGTTCCTCTGCTGCTCAAAGCTGCCTCCATCATTCCCTTGTGCTGCACTTGTCTCATGCAACTCCAAAACCCAAAAGCATTAGGGGTTGTTTATGTGGTTCCCAAGTAACTGAATAAGACAGAGATAACCCCTACTCTCCCTCTCTGCCTAGCAGTTTGGGAGTAGGTTTGTGTTCCTTTCACTTTATTTGGGGTTTATAGTACCAGCTTTTAAGACTAAGTTAAATTTAACATGGGTTCTGTTTGTTCTTACAAACGTGGTGAGTTTTTTGTTAGCTAATAGCCTTGGACCCAATCTGTACTGTGGTTCAGCTATTGCTGTGTTTCGTTCCAGCCTCAACTATTACATAATTTTATTAGGATCTGAGGACTTGCTTGGCAGTCCCAGAAATGTCATATAAGGGGAGTGATTTGTTTACTGTTGATTTTTGAAGTGGTGAGCTTTTTCTCATACATGCACACACACACGCACATGAGTCATTTGTTGAACACCTTCATTCCCCTTTTGAGTACACAAATCATAGCTTTTCTTGTGGGGAACCCTTTTCAGTGCCTTTCTCCCTCTAACCTCAGTTTTCTTCAGCAGTCTGAAAGGAAGGACCATACTGCATCTGTTTCACAGGCAGGATAGACAAGGCACGGGCAAGAGGAGCTTCCCGAGCAGAAGTTCAGACTGTACAGATGCTGGCTAATTTCTTAGCAGATGCACTTAATGATGCTATTCATTTTAATTCTGTTTCAGAATAAATAAAGTGTGATTTAGTTTGTGGTTGGCAGGTTTCTTCCTTTGTAAATCAAATCTTTTGAGGCTATTTACATGAAATTTTCTTTCTCGCTTGCTTTTTTTCTATTTCCTTGTCATCTTTTTTTGGCTGCAATCTGGAGAAAAATCTCCATCTAATAGATAGTGCCTCCCACACCAGCATCTATAGGCTGAATCAAAGAACAGAGAGATGGAAAACTCTGCAGAGCTGAAACCATCAGAATCAGAGAAACCCTAAAAGCTCCATTTCCAGTGTTGGAACACAGTTTCTTTACATTCTGCAGTGATGTATACCTTATACTCTTCTGTGTGCTGTATGTGGCTGTGGGTCGAAGAAGATAAATGGGAGATGCATCCAAACAGTACATTGGGAAGCTGGCACAGAAAATCGGATTTTTTTTTCTTTAACTTTAGAAAGAAAGAACATTTGAAACCCCTCCTTTAATTCAGAGATCAGCAAAGACATCGTGGTTGAGTTTCTTCTTGACATGGTGGAAAGAAGACTGTGCCAGGTTGATTTCTGTTTCAGTCTTGTTACATCAGTGTTATACATTGCATCTCAAAATTCTGCCATATATGTGCCAAAATATTTTTACAACGCAACCTAATAAACATACCCTTCAAATATTAAAATACCAAGTCAGCCTTTAATGCTGTGTGAATGTAGCAAGGCAGTGTGTTTAGTGCTATTAACCACTGTATGCTCTGAGCAAATGGCACGCATTTCGTTCACTCTACAAGTGTGGAAGTTCGTAGAGTCAGAAATTGTCCCTGTCCCTCACATGTGGTATTTCAGGGCCAAGACACAGAGCCTGAGCAATATGTGATGTAATCAGTGTGAAATATTTTCTGTTCTTAGGCATTATGTCCAAAGCTTTCCAAATTCTGTGGCCCTTACAGATGGATGTGCAAGTATTTGAACCTGCAGCGTGCATTACTTTGACCTGTAAGGAAAAGCTCAGAGCCGTGTTTGCACAATTCTTACTTTCTCCTAACGCATCTTCAAAGCATTGTTTGACTTCAGAATTATTTTTTTATTCTGATAAACTTGTTTCATTTCTGCGTTGTCCGCGCCATTACAAACCAGTTATAGGCATTAGCGTAGAGCAAATTCCCAGGGAGGGATTTCTGTCAAGAAAAGGAAATGGCTGTGGTTAATGTGTGTGCGTGTTGGCGTGGCTGGCTGGCTGCTGGCAGCCTGTGGCGTGGGGCTCTCCGCCGGCGTGCGACGCAGTGAGGCAGGCAGGAGGCCGTGCCCTGATGGCTCTCACAGGTAACAGCACGAGTGGCCATCGTGATCCGCTTTCTTTTATTAACACATTATCGGTTTAAGAATCCCAGTGGTTCTTCCTTTTTGGCATGGCAGTGTGGTTTTTGTACTGGTAATTTCAGGTGCGTTATTTATAACAAAAAATGCCCACAAAACCCCTGTGTGTATCTATTGTCTAGAATGCTCTTCTCTCCAAAATTATGATTACAAACCTGAAATAAAATAGACAACTGCCCCACAGATCAGCCACATGATTGCTTTCTGCTGTTGATGAGGGTGCTAAGTGGCAGCTGTTGTGTTCCGAGTCACTTCAAGGAGTAATCTCCAAATAAAGAAAAGTAAAGTCAGGCGAGGTCAGAAGATAAACACATTGCTCTTGTTAATGATTTATGCTGGCCAGAACTGAGAAGTGAAAAAGTCATTTTCCTCAAATCAGTAGAGAAACCAGCAATCAGCGTGAGATCAGCAGATGCTGTCCAATGGCAGGACAGTGCGTCTGAGGAGTCCTAAGCCCTCCTTGCTGCTTATAGGGCCCCAGACGTTCTGCAGAGGAAAGGCCATGGGAAGTAATTGTGGAATGGCTTAGGTTGGAAGGGGCCTGAAGGAGCACCGAGCTCCAGCCCTTCAGTGCCATTGGTATACAGGTGGCTCTTCCGGGAGAACCAAGGTCCAAATGCAGCCCCTATGCTGACCCACAGCTCTGATGCTTTATGGCAGCAGCAAAACAGCCCCACATCCTGATTTGGGGCAGCTGGCTGTAACAGATGGTGACTTTTTTGGTTGATTGGTACTGCTGTGGTGCCCAGGTGCTGTGGAGCAGGGAACTCCATGTCCTCTGTAACTGCACAGCGCTTTTTCAGGTACTTTCCTGAGGGCATTGAGTTGTTCTGTAGGTTCCTGGGTGTGGGGGAAGAGCAAATTTTTATTTTTTCTCCCAAATGGCCAATGAAATGCAGATTGGTTTTTATTTATCTTTGCAGAAAATAGTATTCAGTTACATGCCTGAAGCTTGAGAGGAAAGAGAAAATCCAATGTTTTGGGAGCTGGCAATACTCATTTCAACAACAGCTTCCTTTGTCTTGTTTTCATATATGCTGCTTGATGTTTTTTTTTCTGTTACATCAAGAGCATAGTTCACTTTCCTCCTTTGTATACAGCTTTCTCTGGTAATTATGAGAGCCTGTCTGTTTGAATCTGTCACATTTTTGGCAACCAGCATTCGTCTGCAGACACTGTTTCTGTACAGAAATTGTGGATATGAAGCGTGAGGGACTGCAGCTCATGTGCTTCTGGATGGAGCTGCAACTCTGCTGTGCTGCCTGCTAGGTTGCTTTTTCTCCTTATTGTAAGCGTTAGCAAACACTAACAGCAGACCCTGGTTTAGCTGTGGAATCCCATTGCCCCCAATTCATCCTTCACAAAATGAGGGGCGCTGAGCGGGCCTGGCTGTGTCTGTGCACAGCTGTCCTTCTGGTGTGGGCAGCAGGCAGGGAAAGCTCTGGCACAGCACGTTCCTCCCCTCATTTCAATGCAAGTTCAATTTTGAAATTAATTAAAAAAAAAAAAAAAAATCACCATAAGTTTTCCGTTACCTTTCTGTCACAGGATAAGAAATGAGCTTTTTGTGCTGGATAGGAAATAAGTAACCCAGGAGGTAAGGCGGAGGCTGTGGGATTTCTTTCTCTTTCCAAAGAGCTGTTTTCTGCTGTGGCTTATTGAGATCTGCTGTGTCACATTACGTGTGATCTGCTTAGAATCTGCTTAGAAATGGTGCTATGCTTGAGAAATAACTTGACTGGTTTTTATTTTGTAACATTTTAATTTTATTTATGTATTTCATGCACAGTTCTGCTGGCTCGGGATGCTGATTTGATAGTTCTTGCCAATACAAGTACATAGCTAGCAGCAGGAGTTGCTAAAGAAGACCAAGATGATGAATTCTGATGTTTTGTGAGCAGGTGACATTTCAGTTCTTAGTGCATGTTGTGATCGCCACTGTGTTCATTTATTTCTCAGGAAGGTTTGCAAACTGCCTTTCCAGGGAGGTGCTGCTGAGTGCAGCTGAGTGAGGCTGCCAGTTAAGCAAAGACAACCTGCTGACAACTGCTAATGGGTGGAACCAACTCTGGCAGCATTTTTTAAGGTTGGAGCAATCTGAAGATCATCTTGCTGTAGGAAAAATAATAACATTTTTAGGTCCTTAGCAGCTCCCATTTCTAAGAGTTCAGAAAGCAAATCAGGCTGAGAGAATGTAAGTGTAGGTCATCCCCAGCTGCATTGCAATATGTTCTAAGGTAATAAATGTTGATTTGAATGAAAACCAAGCGGTTGTCAAATTATAATGAGCTGTTCGAAGGGTCGTTTTGGTTAAGGAGCTTGTTTTTAGTTAGTGTTACATGCTTCTGTTGGCTTTAAAAGAAAATCAGAGACATTTCAGTGTTTTTAATATTTTTAAGGACATTGTATAAACTAGAGGTAATAAACCTTAATGGAAATACCATCTGAAGCTATAGTGGAGCTTCCTTTAATTTTGGCTACCACAAAATTTCCATTGGTAGCAGCTGCCATTGTGAAAAACGTTTCCCCAACTGTTCAGGCTAGCTCTGAAATAGTGCCTGAGTTTGGATGTGGTCAGAGGTGTGGATGGGAAGGACAGACCGACTGCCTGGGCAGGATGACAGGACAGGAAGGAAGGGGAAGGGAGGTGAGCCTGTTGCCAGACGCTGCAGGCAGTCTTAACTATACAGTAACTCCTAGGAAGTCAGGGATGGATACGTACTGTTAAATCTGAGAAAATCTCACTATGAAGTGTCCTGGCCTCATCCCTTCAGCTTTCTGCAGGACACAGCTTCCCAGAGCTTCCTTTCCGGCACCCAAATGTGAGCAGTGAGAAACAGCATGCAGCAGCTCCGATCTGCCTCCTCCCATCAGCACAGGTCACCTTCGTGCTGGGATTGTGCATTTTGGTGTTACTGTTATGGGGAGGAAATAGCAGGCAAACTTCGAGATAGTAAAGCAAGCTGGAATATCAATCAATTCACACTGGGAAAATCACTCTTTCAAAAAGTTGGGTTTTTTTAGGGAAATAGTGCAAAGCAGCTGCATGGCTTCTAGTGAAAATATTCTTAGCAAGTGTTTTTAACAGCTGGGTGCATTAAGGCTTCAGTGAAGGGAAGAGTTCCATATCAGCTGAGCATGAAAAAGTAATTTGGGTGGCAAAATGTATTAAATGGTGATAAAAAAAAATTAAAGGTACCACACCTTTTGAGAGTATCACGCATTTGTATGCAAACTGTTGCCTTCCCTAGCCAGCCTTGTAAACGTGAAATGCTTTGGGTCCCACTGACAAAAATCTCCTGTGAGATCAGCAACATCTGATAACTTACAGCCAGCGCTTCCCTCAGTTAGAGCACATCAGAGCTGCAAGGTCACACAGCCATCTTCCTGTAGAAGTTACTGGTGGCTGTTTAACCTTCACTTCACCTCAGTGTTCCCGTTGCAGTGCTCCTGCGAACACGTGACTTTTGATGGAATAATTTAGCATTCCGAATCGGTAGTCAACGCTGCAACTGGCTGAGAGGTGACATGGTTATTTATAAAGCCTGAGGCCGTCACACGCTTTTAATAGGTATTTGTTTCCATTTGGATACCAAAAATATTAATCTCAGCTGCGACACGATCTGATTTAGGGTAGAAATGACAAGAAAAGCTGCCTCTTTGAATGCCTTCAGTTATTAGAGATCTATTTCTGTTTTTTTTACATAGGTACAAGTTATAATTAGTTTCCTGACACTGTGCATTTTTTGACACTTGCTATTTTCTGAAGTGATAAAAGAGCATTGAAATAAAATTCTGTCATCGTGAGGAGGAAGAAGCACAAACCTTGAGGGTATTTTTCTGCACTCAAGACAGTGAAGCGTGGCTGCATGGGGCATCTACTTCATCACTGAGCTTTCGATCAAGCTTCAATCTCTGTGACTTTTTTTTCCCATGTGTGCTTTATGCAGAGAGTTAAATTTTACTTAGAGCTAGGTAAACTTTGTATACTTCTGCCTTTCTGGAACGTTTGATCCTTTGGCCTTTGCCTCTCCATGTTCTGCGGTGCGTTTGAGTACCTATACCATGTGAAATAGATTTGCTAGTCATGTAATGGTTGTGTGCTGCAATGCACTGTAGCTGAGTTTCATCTGAACATGGAGGCGAAGTCTGAAGGCAGCGGGAGCTGTTCTGTGAGCCTTCAAAGAGTGCTGCATAGCAAACCCTGAGCCACAGAAGTGATGCTGGAAGGCAGGAGATGTGCCCACGTGCCTTTCCAGTCACCAACAGGAAAATACTGGTAACTGGTCAAGGGGAAGAAGGATTGAGAAGCATTTGTTTATTTTAAGAGAGGCAGGATGAGAAACAGAGGCAGTACTTCAGTAATGCAGCAGCCTGGCACGCTGCCTTCGGGGTGGGTTTTTATCTGCTCCATGATTTCTTTTTCAGATGTTGCTGAGCACCTGTAGACCTCCTTATGGTGAGAGACTGTCTATATGCAGATACAGTAATTTTAAAAATCAGATCCTTGGTATTTAAATGTGGATGGGCCACACAGTTTTGCAGTTGAAGGTTTTGAATCAGTTTCAGCTGCTCTTTTGAGGATCCAGAGCACCACTGGAACTGCAGGTGAAGCCCTGCCCACACTGCCCACCTCGAGCCGTTTCTGAGATTGTGGATTTCACCGTGCCTGAAAACAGCAGTTGACTGAATATCCAGATCGCTTTTTTCTGTGATTCTGTGAGTGACAACTTCTCCATATGGTGGAAATGTTCCTTAGAAGAGGACAGGGAGTTGGTGGAGTAAAATGAAATGCTCCAACATCCTCGTCCAAAATAGTATCTTGGCAGAGTGTGACAGAAATAGGATGTTGTTCATATTCTTCTTTCTTTCCAAGAAGCTATTAATGTTGAGCATTGCAGGAGAGCCTCACCTATTTTACATCCTGCTTGGCTTTCTTCTCTGCTGTTCATTCCTGCTCTCCAACTCCTTTCTAAAGAAGGAGCACAGGAGGGCCTGAAGCTGAGCACTGCATCTCACAATGCCACACATCCTCACTTTATCCCCAGCAAATCTGACACAGACTAAACCTGCACTGAAGCAATCTATCCAGAGGATTTCCACCAGGAAATGATAAAGCATCTCCTATTATGCTCTACATTTTTCTCTTATGCTATAATATTTTTCAATCAATTCACCCACTTTGTAGCTTTTAGTGTGTTTTGTGTTTTTAGTGTTGTGCTTTTAGTGTTGTGAAACAACTAACTGTCTGTGGAAATCCCAGCAGCATTTTAGGTTTTGGAAAGTGCAGATGTATCTTGTAGCTAACTTAAGCCATAGCTCTGTTGACAAACCTGAGCTTTGCCATTCTCTTCACAGGGAGTGGGCTGTAGTGTAGGAGAAATGGCTGCAGCCATTTCCAGTCCAAGAGAAGATTCTGTTGACAGTCTGTTCCTGTGCTTAAGATGGACTTAGTCTTATTAATTGAATGATTTCATCAAGCAAGAATTCTTTGTCTTGGTCCTTATGGCCTGCTGATGCTTTTAGATCTTCATTTTCCTCTTTTAGTTTATAAAGGGGTTATACCATTTCTGTGCATCCCTGCATACAAATCTTTGGAATAGCTGTGGGGCACTATCTGCTTCACCTTCCCTTGCCTAGAGCTCAGCTTCTGTTTTCTGATCACGTGCCCCCAGGCTCTGATTAGCTTCTGGACCCTCTTTCCTTCTTCCTCATTCCCCTTCAACTGGGAGAGGCCTAGAAACGGACACACTATTTCACGTGGCCAAAGTGGATGAGTCAGTGGGGATCTTCCCATGATCTGTTGGCCTTCTGATGCAGCCCAAGGCACAGTTTGCTTATTCATGCTGGAGACACACTGGTTGCTTTGCTTTAGCCAGAGTCTGTTCCAAACATGCACTATTGTGTTGCTTCTCTGTCTTTTCCTCTTGAAAAATAGGCTTTTACAACTGCGGTAGTATTTGGTGTGCCAAGAGCTCTACTGTAATCTAAGCTTGTGATCATAAAATGCTCAGTGTTAGTAGAAGAACAAACGTTTCTTGTTAAATGTTTCTCTAAGTCTACATAAATATAAGCAAGAGTTAGAAAAGTAATCTGTTAGAAAAGACATTATTTTAAGTCATATATGAAGTCATCAAAACGGTCAAATACTCCTAATATTAAATCTTCATTATTTTAACTCCTGATCTGGCTCAAACTCCTTTATTTTTCCATTTTTACGGTGTATCATATGTCACAGAGTGAGTTGGTACTTCAGAAAACTATGTGACTGCAGCTTATAAAGAACTGCTTTTCCTAATATGCAGTTTTTGGCAGGCTAAACAGTATTCTTTAAGGATAAAACTTATTTATTTTGACGTTTTAGTTCTGGTGATTGGAAAGGTTGCAAACCTTTGGGGATTTGGCATATCTTAGTTTTATGGCCAGTAGGGCGTGGAAATTCCCAGACAAGGGAGGAGAAAGGAACAGTTTCTAAAAAAAGGCAGTTGGTAAAACCTGACTGAAAGAAGACCTTATGAGAGCTCTAATTTCTGCATCAGTATGAGGTGGTACTGTGAAGAAATGTGGTGAAATGCTACAGAAAAACAAAAGATTTTGAAAGCAAGCAGTACAATGGAAGATTGACCTAATTTGAATACTGTTACTTGCCACTATTAAAGAACACAAGGCTTTATAGCAACTTCAGAGAAGTGTTACAGAACACTGAACTTAGAAAAAATTCCCTTTAATCCTTTCAATGTGCATTAATGACCTAGAGAGAATTGGCCTCTGGAAGTTTAAAAATGGGTTTATGATGCCTCAAAGTAAGGGAAGCCCCTCCAACTTTCTTATAATGGTTTTTAATGTGTTATGAGTAAGCATGTGGTAGTTAGGTCTCGTTTCATTTCCTTGAAACTAACTATGGCCTGTCAGTGTGCTCACAACTGATCTTAAAGATTGTGAGCTTGTTGTGACAGAGAATATTTTCATTCCGCTATTCCAGAGCATCACAATGTTGGAGGCAGGACCTAAAATGGCATCTTTTCAGTAACAGAAAATTCCTGCTGGGCTGCAGATTAAACTGACTTAAACCGGTAGAATTTTTCTTTATCGAAAAGTGTTTACTAGCCCAGGAACTAGATCTGAGCCAGCCATCTGCAGGCACTGCTTTACAGTTCTGTCATTAGCTGGAAGAGGTTTTCTCCAGCAGTTGGCGATGGACGCAGTTTGTGAGGTTGAGATGGCAGTTTGGGAGGCTGGGATGGTACATGCAGTTAGATGAACCTCTAAATATTTCCTAGTGCTCTCAGCACTGTGAGTGTGGCATCTGTATGTCAGCAGCTTGTTCGAACCATGATCTTTTCATTGGTGCTATGTCACATGGATCAGCTGCGAGTGCTCCGGAAATGCCAGTGTTTCATTAATGTGAAGAACTACTGAGCTGTTTCCTTACCATGTGCCTTGCAGTGCTTCGTTTATACCTTAGTTTACCTCTCCAGGTCTGATTCTAGAATGTTATGCGCATAATCAGATCCTGCCAGCCTCTATTTAGACAAAGAAAGAAACAAGAAGAAATTATTGCCTAAATCAAACTTCACGTTTTGTGCATCTGAAGTCAGTGGAAGCATTGCCTGTGTCCTCGATAGCCCTGTTGATAGTTCAGTTAGAAATTTCCTCAATCAGTTCTGAGTTGGCAGTGTTTGGGAGCCTATAAAGGATGTCACATAATCAGTCTTGCCTGGTGTAAGAGAGACACTGCTTTATATGTTTTAGGGTACTGCTCTGAAGCCATTTTGCTGCTTATCTCTGAGTTGTGGTTGCTGGGCTGGCTTCTCCTGGGCTGCAGTTCTGGTGGGACCACTGGGACTGAGCCCTGGTGTGAACTGTTTTGTGCAGAGATGAGCGTCCGAGTTCAAAGCTTATTCCCCCATTCCCCTGGAGCTTGTTAAATTAATGCACGGGTGTTGTGGGAGATGTACAAAACTAGGACAGGAAAATAATTATTTCTGTGTGATGGCTTTTCCCCATCGGTATGTGTCAGTCCTCAGCGTGCTGTCATGGGTGGTGTGGCCTCAGATGGAGTGAATATGCGGGTTTAACTGCAACAGAAAAGCAGTGATGTGAAGCTCCTAGCAGAAGCTGGGTTACTGCTCTTCTCTTTCATGCAGCGATGAAAGCCGAGCTCACGTCCAGCTGCAAGGTGTTGACCTGTGAGGTGTCTGGACTGTGCTTTGGAAATCACAGGAGCTCATTCACACATCATCTTTTACAAGAAAAACAATCAAAGTAAAAAATAACATCCAGCCTTCTGTTAGAATACCTGTATTTCCCCATAACACATTTATTTCCCGATTCAACTTCGGCTCAGGGTTACAGGTGAGAACAGCCCATGTACTGAGAACTTCATCCCTGTGAAGCTTTAGAAACACCAAGGGAACGTGGAAGCCTTCCCAGCCTGAGCAATCCTTCTTGGCCTTAGCGGGCTGCTCAGCAAGGAAGGAGGAAAAACCCACAAAACAACGCTTTTCTGTAGCGGAGATGTGGTGATGAACGATTGCCCTGTGCAGGAATAGTCTCAGCCTTCTTAGCTCTGAACATTGAGGCTGGGTGCCAACCCAGGGCTGTCCACACAGAAAGAGAGCCTGCTCTGTGTTTCTGCAGCAAGGGACTAGACAGCAATACCAGTCCCTTCCTTGCAAACCAGATCAATGCGAAGGAGCAGAGCAGAGCTGTGCAGATCTGGGAGAGCTCCTGAAGGCAGCCAGTGTCAGCAGGACATTTCTTGTCTCCCTGTGTCATGGAATGGACCCATTGTAAGGAAGCTATTTACATTCTTCTGTAAAACTTTGCTTATTCACCTGTGTTCTGCAATTGTCTATGTGTCACACTGTGAATATATGATTTAATAAGTAACCAGAATTTTAAGCAGATTATGCAGACAGTTGAAAAATACAAAAAAGCCAGAAGCCTCAAAATAGCTGTTTTCAATTTTCACTGCTGAATAGAATTTCAGTAGGATTTAACCTTTGTTCGTTGATCATGGCACAAAAGAATATATACATGCAAACGAGGAGGCTGAGGTGATGATTATATGCAAAGACGCTGCTAAGTATATAATTAAAAACTGCCCCGTGAGACACCCCCAAATTTTATATCCTAATTTTATTTTATACTGCCATTTAGGGGAGGGATGGATTCACCTCTCCCACGCACTCTTTGCACCTGTTTTGTATAATGGGTAGATTCAAAGTCAGCTTTGTAGGAAGCCTGCTCCTTATGATTCAGGTAATATTATGGAGTATTTGTTAACCTAATTTTCGCCCCTCTCCAATACTCCAGTCTAGACTAATTGTCTGCAGTATTTGGCATTTAAATGTTCAAGCAATAGGGTCCATGAAAATTGATCTCCCAATGTTTGGTACTAATTCTTTGCTTTCTGCTTAACTGAGAAAATTGAAGCAATTTCTCTGCGGAGCTTGAAGTGTAGGAAATAAATTTACGCTTGTGGTCACACTTAGGAATGTCAGAGATAGATTTTTATTTTAGGTCATTGTTATTTTATGTGATGTGATGCTGAATCCAGGAACCTTAGAATGTCATAGTGCATCATATATTACATAAGGTCGTGCGCCAATTAACTTTGTAAATATGCTAATACTGATTAGCCAAGACAGTGCTACCCCAGTACTGGTACTGATTGTCATCAATGCTTTTGTTCTCCTACTCATTGGTTCTGCATTTTTTCTCTAACCCATCTTGGAGCCTCTTAATGCTTATGTCTCCTGCAGAGTAGGATACCTTGATACCAGCTATGACGTCCGCTGCAACGTGAAGGGCAAAAAACCAAATTTCTGAATATAATACTGAATTTAAACACTGCAGGTGCTGTTGCAATGAAATGTGATTTTTTTTTTTTTTTTTTTTTTTTTACTCACAGAAGTGGGATATTTATTTTTTCTGGAATTTTCTTTTTCCTAATCCTTGAGCTGCTCCGTTCTTTTGAAATAACTTCCCCTTTAAAACATGTTATTCCTGTAGAATCTGACAACAGAAACTACTTATTTCCGTGATAATAGATGCTTGAGATCTTGCAGACATCCATTGTTGTTCTTCCCAGACAGAAGCATTTCTCAGAGCCATTAGCAATACCACTTATAGAGCATGTGTTCCTGGCTTCTTCATCTCACACGCCAATTTTCAGGAAAGGGATGTAGAATTGAGCAGTACCAGATGCCCTTATTAATCAGAAATGTCTGGGATTATGTCTAGATATTGGAGTGCTCCTGTGACACCTGCTGCAGTTGCATCGATTCCAGCTATGAATGTATACATGCAAAACAGCAATTTGCACTCGTAATCCCAGACAGGGAAATACTACATTTGTCTCCTGTAATTTCTGGCTTTAAGCAGATACTCTACTGCCTGCACTTGAAGCAGATTTCCAGGTCAGGGGAGCTCCAAGCTGTGAGTTTTGTGTTTGGGAAGGGGACTCAGAAGGGTTTGGAAGCTTTACCTGCTCAGTGATGGGCCAGCTGCAGGGCTGCGAGTTACAGCAGGGGAAGGTGGACTGGTGTCATCTGTGTAACGTTCTTGGTAACACTGAAAGAACTGCCAGGTTGGACGGGGTCCTGGGCAACCTGATCTGAATGTGTATGTTTGGTGGCACTGCTAGGCAGGGGGGTTGGAACTACATGATCCTTGAGGTCCCTTCCAACCCGGGTGATTCTGTGATTCTGTGAGAAAAAAAAAACTGCTCTTTGAATTGGGGAATCACAGAGGAACTGTGATTCTGTGCTAGGTGTGGTACAGCGTGGTACAAAACCCAGGTCTGTGAGCAGCCCTTCAGGGCTGTGGGAGTGTATCCTTTTGTCGCTGAATACTTCTTTCTAGTGTGTGGTGCTGTGGTATTTCATAACTGGTATTTCATAATGAAGTCAATCTGAGTGGGACTGCGGCAGCCCATTGTCACCACCTCAGGGATCTCTGGTCAGAGAGCCTCAGTGCTCCCTGACCTCCATCCCCTCACATGACATGAAATGGCTGTGCCTGCAGCACACTGCATTGCTGCCCCAGCATACCAAGTGATTTGTCTTTTTGCAATCTTGCTGCATCTTGAGGTAATCTTGAGGTAACATGCAGTCTTCTCACACGGTGCTGGATTTTCAGGAACAAGGTTTCTCCCTGAAGCCAGGTCCTTGGAGGCATCGTGTACCAGCACCGGCCAAGCCCCAAAGAGATGGGGCCCAGGCAGCATCAGCTCCACTGTCTACTGCAGGGGCTCTGGATGCTCGCTGAGTGATGTGTGGTTTTGGCTCTCTGGCTTTTGGGGGAGATTCCAGCTGCAGGAAGGTTTGTGAATACAGCTTCAGTTTGTGAATACAGAAAATAGAAGGTGTAAGTGTGTGGGTGTAGCATGCACGGGGTAGCTGTAATTACTGCTTTGTGTTCCTGGCAGTGGTGAATGCACTGGAGGGGCCGGAGCCAGAGTTTGCTTCAGTGCACTTTTCCAATATCAGTCACAAATTTTTACAACTCTTTTATTCTAATACCAACTTGTTTGCCTTGCTCAGCATTTCTTCGTTACTGTTCAGAGTGGCATTTGGGCAGAAGTTGGGATGGCTGCTTAACTGGTGATTATGACTATTTACTGGAGGAAGGAGGTGGCTTCCTTCGTTCTGAATGCATCAGCCATCCCCCTTGACAATGCCTTTTTGACCCATGTCTCTGTAGCACATGAACAGTTTGCAAGTGATAATGTAATTACTGTTGTAATGGAACTAAGGTAATAGGTAGTGGAAAAATGCCATTATTCACAGATGTAGCAAAACACAAAGGAGACATTATGTGACTTTCTTAAGATTGTACAGAAAGTTCGTGCACAAAAAGGGTTTTGAACTGGTTTTAGTAGTTTTCTATCTGCCTCTCCTGGATCAAAAAAAGGCTTCATCCTGCCCAGTCTCAAGGGAGGTTTTACCATCCATTTTAGGAGGCACTAGGGATAGTCTTCATTTAATTCCATTTTATTTATTACGTGTAAGGATTAGACATATGCCATGGGATGGTAAACCATGGTGTAGACCACCCATATGTGAATGAACTTCCTGAGAACTTGCCCTGCCTATGAGAAATGTAAGTTTTCCTGTTTTGCTTTCATTGTCGTTTCTTCCTTGCAATGCAGCAAATCCTGTACTAATGTATATTTTCACTCTTATAGAGAAACACAGTTTTAACTGTATGTTTAAACTAGAGCTGGAAAACCAACTTTTAAATGCATTATTTGTGTTCTTTGTGTAGGATGGTTTTTCTTTTTCATCGTTAATGAGCACCATTTGCTTTCTTCTTGCACAACTGACTATGACAGAGCACTGACTGTGACATTTCGGCAAAATTCTCAGTGACCCACAGAAAATTGTTTCCCTTCCCTTCATATACTGTATGTACTGGCACTGTGCCATTAGACAGTTATAGATCAGTGGGTAACAGAAGGATCGATTCGAGGTGTGAGTGCAAGGCATGTCAGGGAGGGTCTTTTTGTGTAACTGCCATGTTGTCAACCTTTCTGATTTGACTTGGAGTGGTCTGGTGACTTCAGCAGGTGTGGAGTTTGGCCCTTTTTCTTTTAGCTTTAATTCTTTGTACTCAAGTCTAAGTCTCTCCTCTTGCAAACCAGTAGTCCTCAAGATGTGGAGAAATATTTGACAATTTGACATGCAAAAAGAAGGAAGAGAGGAGGAATTTGTGTATGTTATATATTCTTCTCATTGTTTGAGCTAAGATTATTTTTTAATGCTGACTGACAATATTGCAAAATGTAAAATAAGGTTGTAGCTTTCTTATCATCAGTGTTAGGGAATGTTAGCCTGGGCTTCTGGTCCTGGTAGGTTGGCCAAAATAAACACAATGCTGCTGTTTGGTGTGAATGACCAATTTGTGGCTGAAGGAATTGGCAACAGTGCTGTGAATCAGTTTGCATGAAGGAATTACTGTGGACATCTAATTAATAGAATTGAGGCCATTTTAGTATTCAGAAATTGCATAGGAACAAAGTATTTTCATTGTTTGCCTTTCCCGCCTGCCACTTGTAATTGTTTTGTACACAGTTTAAATCCTGGGAATAACTCAGAAGTAATTCATTGCATCTGTTCCAAAGACTGGTTAATCTTTATGATTAGAGTGCCTGGCTATAGGGTTGCTCACATAAATACCGTGTAGTTTCTCTTGGTCAGCAGACTGATGTGCAACATGTTGTGTTGGAGAGACCATCCAGTCAGTTTTGCTTTGCAGAAATGTTTGAATAGAATATTTGTCCATACAAACAGATTGAAAAATTAAATACATGTTGCAGAAATCAAAATAAGAATTCCTGTGTTTTATAAATGATTCTCCTAAATGCTGTCTTTTATCAGTATCCCGCATTTGCCTTTCCTCAATGCAAGTCTGCAGACTGGAATAGCACTGATACAGTGAAGCTGAGCAGATTAAAACATCAGACTGAGCTAGCCTTCCGTGACACTCATCTTGCAGTCCTGTTTGAGACTGAGCACAGCACTCTAGAAGTGTTGGCAGAAATGCTGGATAGAGGGAAATAGTAATTTCCGTAAGGCTACTGGCTATGCTTGCTAACACGGCCCACGTGCAGTCATTTGTCTTTGCCACGAGAGCACACAGCTGCCTCGTGTCACCAGAAGCCTCACATCTTCTACAAAGCTGCTTCCTAGCTGGGCAGTCCTCACTCCATATTGTTGTATAAGGTTATTCCATGGTGGACTCAAAACTTCACATTTGTCATTCCTGAGTCTCGGAAGGTTCCAGTCTCAGAATAGCAGAGCTACCCTCTGGCTTACTGCCTCCACTTAGGCGGCTGACTGTTAACTTGCCCAGAGAGCACTCTATGCTGTTCTTCTTGTTAGTAATAGATATTCAGCAGTATTTGCCCCTTCATCCATATCACATGCTTGGAGATGGGTGTCCCAAGTCCAAGCAGAGCACAGTCACTGTGCCATCTGCCTGGGAGTCAGGCCCAGGGTCTTCATCAGAGACCCCAGTTCTGCAGCCCAGTATGCAGAAACCCTCAGCCTCATTCGATCTGTCTCTCTGTAGGCAGTACCAGTCCACTGAAGTGTCAGCCATCAAAAAGAGATTACTTTGGAAGTCATTAATCAGTAAATCCGATTCCTCACTATTGTGACCTCTTTGATTTTGCGTGTCCGTGTGTTTATTGTAGGCACAGCGCTCTGCCGCTCCTTCCCTCTGGCAGCTGTTCCCCCATAACTAATCTCCTTTGCAGAAATGAATGGGCAGGGTTGCTTTTAAAAGTAGGTGAGACTTTGAGACAAACACCCACATGGACACATTTAACATTATATGCTAGAATGATGATCGTATGAATATTTCACAGTGTATGTGAATTACAATTACTGAGTAAGATATTTTGGCCTAGAACAGCTCAGGAAAAAATAAGAAATGTGTGGGTTTTCTTTGTATTAAAAAATATGGCCCACCATTACCTTTAGTTAAATTTCATTTCTTCTTGTCAGTCTACGACACTTCCTTTCCATTATTCTTTCCATTCATTGTGCCATCAGGTTCTGCTCGGTCTGTTGGGAACAGGGCGTGCTTTAAATACAGACCCTTCTGTTTCCGATGGACCAAGGGGCTGCAGCTGTTAGTGCCTGGAGCCGTGCAGGTATTTCAGCAGCGGAGATGGTCCAAGGGCAGGTGTCTGCATTTCTTGTTGTCATTTGCTCAAAACCTAACAAAAAATAACGTGAAAGTTTTGGTTGAGCTTTAATGGAGTGTAGATGAGGGCTTGTGAGGCGCTTCAGTCATTCTGAGCAAAGTGAAAATGCCTCTGCATTTCATGATCCCAAATAGTTCTTGCTGTAGCACTGGTAACGATGCTGCAGAGCTCAAGCTTGTAATAAAGCAACAGCTCTGTGGAATGTTAACAGTTAGAAATAGATGCCCCTGGACACTTGGACATGTCTGTAATTACCTAAATTGTGTTTCGTGCTCCCAGAAAGTCACTCCCTGGGTGTGTCCCTCCAGGATTTAACTAGGAGGTTTAAGGGCAGACATTTGATACTTTCTCTTTTTTATACATAAAGTGCCATGTGTACAATTTTTTTAAGCACCAAAGGTTGCAATAGTGATGACGTACCTTTAAAAATACACAGACTGTCAGCCTAACAGTGAAGAAGTCACAGGAAAGTAGCAGTTGGGTAGACCTGAAGAGACAAAACTCTCAGTCCAATTTGAAAATGTTCTATTCTAAAGAAAAGGGGGAAAAAAAATGAACAAATGTGTTTTATTTTAAAGAGAACGTATTTGTATTCAGTGAAATACTGATGTATGTAGATCAGGCTGTCAGTCAGACAAACCTGGCTGTTCTTTTTCCCCCTTGGATGACCCAAACACTGAGCACAGAGAAGGAAGCTGCGCTTACGAAGGCCATTGCAAGCCATTTACCTAAGTACCTACATGGTAGGGTCATCTTTATATGCATGGAGGAGCACAAGTATGCTAAGTATGTTAAGTATTTAATAAATGCATTTTAGAAGTTGGAGAGATTGGTTTGAACACGCTGCATCTTAATGCAAACAAACCAAAGCTCCCTAAGAATCCTATGCATGCTTTTTCCTTAAATCTAAGCACTGTGCTATTTGACTCAAATAACTGCAGTTTCCTTGGTGATTTTCGCATGTGTCAAGCACTGAAGATTTAGCTTTTTGTTAATCCTCTCCTATTTCGAAGTATTCTTAACAAGAATTAACATTATGTGCCAAAGAGATGTTATTTCAGTAATGGGTGGTCCAAGGGGTGGCTTCTGAGTTAGGGTATCATTTATTTGCTTAAATGGGCACTTGCTGTACTTATTACAGATATGCTTCTTAGAAAATCGGTGTTCCTGCTTTGTTATTAAATAAGGAAGCTTCCATGTACTGGTCTATGGAACTGGGGCTGATTTTCAGTGTTATGAATCTGCAGCTATTTACATATAGCTAAGAAAATGGAAATAGGGAAGCTGAATTCAACATAATTGCACATAGCAAGTCATTCCTTTAGTTTCATTGTGTTGTTTGTCCTTACCCCGAGCAAAAAACATGGATGGAAACTGAGTTATTGAGCTGTTGGCAGTACTGTAAACATGAGAAGTACACAAAGGGGAAGAAAGGTAAGTGGAAATGGAAAGTGGGACAGAAGTAAGTTTGTCTCAGAGATATAAAAAGGCATGCTGTCTGGACTGGCTGGTAGTCCAAATTTAGATAATGAGAAGCAGCAGTGAGGAGAAGAGGAAAAGAGAGGGCAAAGATGCAAAAGTCAGTCAGCATTTTCATCCACGTAAGCGTGTGCTCATTGCTTCATGGTGCGTGCTCTTGAAGGCAGTTTGGTTGTGGTGTTTTTTGGAAATATTTGTCGATCAACACAGGGAATTTGAAGCAAGATTGCTGCTGAGAGCAGAGGAAGTGCTTTGAGTCAGAGTGCCAGGGCTGGAGGTAGCAGAGCAGGTGGCAGAGGCTGGAAGATTTATCCCTGTCACCTCCAGGGAAGATGAAGCTCCCTGCTGTATGTGAACAGAGGGCTCATGGCCCACAGTCTCATGCTCATCTCCAGCTCTGTGAAATAGGATATTCATTGTGTCTTTTTTGCTCGGACAAGCCAGGAATGCCCTTTCCCTCCATCCCTGGAGGTGTTTAAGGCCACATTAGATGAGGCTGTGGGCAGCCTGATTTAGTGGGTGGCAGCTCTGCCTGTGGCAGGAGGGGTTGGAACTGATGGTCTGTTAGGTCCCTTCCAACCCGAGCCACTCTATGGTTCTATAGTGGTCATTGTCCTCAAGACTGAAGAGGCCTCCTTAAACGCTTGATAGATTGAAATACCAGACCTGCTCATGCACAGACTGACATCAAAGCAGTGTCAGGAGGAGAAATTAAAACTGATCTGAATTTTGTTATAACACTGATTACTTTACCTGGGAAGGATGCCAAAACATACTGTAAATACAGTAACATTTGCGTTCCAGTATGCTAGAAGAGCTTTTTTTTAATGGGGTTGAGGAGTCTATAAAGTAATCTGAGTCTGAAGAAATTGGATCTGCCCTCACAAGTTTTAGGGTGAGTCTGTTTGGCCGTAGAGCTGCTCTGGGTGGGGAGGGGGCTGATGCAGGCATTTAGTGGGAGCTTCCAACCTTGATGGTGTACACCCCTTAATTTTCTGTGTTGGTCATCAATGGAAGAGATATTCTGGGTATTTGTGTGGTCTTGCAAAGGCTATAAAAATTGCTGGACATTTTCTCCAGCTTATGAATTAAGAGCCTCTTAGCTATCTTAATCTATCCTCTGATTATCTGTGCAACAGAATTTATTTAACTTTTTTGTTTGTTCTGTCAGCCAAACATAACTTCAACAACGTCCTTCAGTAGGAAGAGCTCCTCCATCCCATTTTCTGTCTCTTCACAAAGCCATCAGATGGCAGCAGCTCCACCATTCGTTAGCAGTGATGGAGGAGCAATTTTACTTGGAAGTGAGAGAGAGGAGAGGCCAGAACAGCTCTGCATGGGCAGCTCCAGCAGTGCCCCAGAGCCAGCAGCATGTGGGCGCTGGAGCATCTCCGTGCTTGCTCTGCTTAGCCTGCAGCTCATCTTGTAGCTGTCCCTTGCTGAGCAGCTTCCTGGCAGCCCAGTGAGAAGCTTCCACAGAAGGACGATCTGTGTGTGGCACAGGCTGTGCTGTAGGTAAAGGTCTTCTGTAATCAGTACACAGTTACACCGCATTCTGCTCCTGAGCTGTTTTCTTTGAGCTCCAGCCATACTTTGATGCTCACTTTCTTATATTCATCTTATAAATGGTAACATAGATCTTTTGTGAGACATACAGGCCAATTTCCTTCAATCATTTCCTGCTGTGATTACTTATTTCTTAATGATGAGAAATGCTTGACTGATACGTGGTTGGCAATCTGATACCGAATTGTAGTTATGAAGTAGGAAAGTTACACTTTCTTAACATCTGTCATCTTGAAAAGGGTGTTGTTCTCCCAGTTTTCATTTTCATCATAGAAAATAATGAAATAGTGATGGAATTGAGTAAAGGCATTCCCCAAAAGAGCTGTGCTGGGGGATCTGCAGACGCTCTGTACCCGGAGCTGCTCTCCTCCTTCCATCTCCGGTGATGGCATTCTGAAGCACATCATTTAGGACACCAATACTTTCACAAGGGATGTATTTCATAAAATGGTGGCAGCTCCTGCTGAATTCTTAACTTTCTACTGGAGTTTCAGGAGCAGCATACAACATCTCATACAATCTAAAGCTCTACCTGTTCCCGCATACCAAGATATTATAGTTAAATAAAATGTGCAGATAGAAGTACAAGCACACAGATGTAGTAGAAGATTAATTGCTTTGAGTTTTCTTTTAAAGTATCGTCCATGAATCCTTTAAGCTGCTGTGCATTTACTAAAGCTCGTGCTCATCTGTGCAGATGGAGCACAGGTTCCTGCTGATGGAAAGGCTCCTTTCCTTCGTTGGCTAAAGCTTCTTCTCCTGCCTGACTTCAGATGTCATAGCCCTTATGCAAAGCTGCCTAAAGAAGATATCAGTCATTTCACCAGTATTAACGCCTGCACTTTTCACACCTCCATAATCCATGCCACAAATTTGCTTCTCCAAGTCATGTTGCTGAGGACCACCCAAGAGCCCCAAAAAAGTGAGTGAAATTCTATAGTCAGAAACTGTGGTGGTAAGAGAAACATTGTGCTGTTAATATTTCCTAGTCGTAACACAGTGTTTAGCTCCTTTCATCGTTGGAAGACAAATATGTTTGTTTTACTGTCCTCAAACTGATAATGCAGTCCAGGATTGTACCCTGTCTTTGCAAATCTTGGTGCAAATCTATGGAAATAGAGCTTTGTGAGCTTGCTAAAACGGTGAAACAAGCTGTGTGCATTGCTGACGGTGTGTTTGTTTTTTCTCATTTTTTGTGGATGCCTAAACATTGTAATGGGTAATCAGAAAAGAGAGTATAATATACAGTTCATATGGAGTAAGAACAGAATACTGCAGTTTTGTAGAAGCACGTAAACTTGTTTTCTTGTTCAACTGTATGAACTTACTGATTTCCCTGGAATAAAAACTGATTTATAGTTAAGAAACTGATGGGAAAGCTGGTTTTCACATTTCCATGATGGTATTGCTGATGGTCTGGTGCTTAGCTGTAGAAGTATTGTTTTCTTATCAGAACTGGATCTGTGATGACATATCCTGAATAGGAATATTAAACGTATTACGGTTAGAAATCCAGGAAGCTGTTAGGGATTGAGTTGTTAGTCTGAAAAATGCTTCTACGTTACAAAACAGTTGGAAAGTGCTCTGCCTCTTGCTGGAAGGGAGCTCTGGAGGAGGTGCCAGCTCACTTGAAAGGTGTTTTTCACATTCAATGCAATCAGGAGCAGGAGACTGGAGCTTGGGGGCTGAGAGCGTGTTGCTCACAGCAAGGCTTCGCTTTTCGACGTGGTTGCGTTCCCAGTGGAGAACGAATGGTGTGAAATGCTTCTTCGTGCAGTGAAGGAGCAGAAGTACCTCATCAAAAGAATGGTTTAGAAGAACTGGGCGATTCGAGCGTGTACCTGCACACAGCCTAGTCATCACTGACCTACGGACCAATGGATCTGTTTTTAAGATCGGTTATCTGAATATAAGTAAAATCACACTGAGCGTAGCAAAAATTTAAGCAGAGTATAACAATACAAAAATAAACATATAGAAACAGAATGTATTTGTTTATTTAAAAAAAAAAGATAGAAAATGATCAGTACACAATTAAGAACAAACACTATGCAACAGAAATATTTGTTTTAGCCAGATGGTCTTAAGTAATGCAGTAAGAGATGTGGTCACAGCACATTACTTTTGTTTCCATAGTAACACTAGTTTGGCAGACTGAGTTATTTAGATCTGCACTGCAGTGCTCGTAACAGTGTAATCGTTATATACGTGATTTTATTGAAATTGAAAAAGGTACTTATGCACTTGAAAGTGTGCACACATCATGATAAGTCACCTTTTCCCAAAGCAGGAGTGTGACAGAGGAGGGTATATTTGCTTGACCAAGCGATGACTCCAAACATGACTGTAAAATTATGCATCAGGTTTTGATCCGTATTCATAAAGGTTCCTTTAGTCTGCGGCACTGGGAGTCATGGTAGCTCTAATATCTGAGAAGTGCAGCAGATGTAATTTTAGGTGTCCAGTTCATGTGTGCGGATGGTCTTTGTTGTTTAATATTGATATTCAGTTGTTATTAAATGCTGAGTTGACATAGAATATGTGGAAGCAGCACTGGTTTCTAAAGCTGGGTCTGTCCGCATGCTAGTCCACACACTGTAGGTAAGGGACAGAGCTTGCCTTCAACTTTTCTATCTGTGTGAAACTTCAAATGAAGCTAAATGGAAGATAGCTATAACAGTTGGTACTGAGAAACATGCTCATCAGCCAGTCCTAAGTTATGCCATACGTACTGGTTTGTGTTTAAGACCTGAGTTCTGCAGGGACTTTCAAGATTTCTCAATGCAATAAATTTAATTGACAGTGAATTGTACTGCTAGCTGTGTTAAGTTGTATGTGTGTAGAGTATGCCTCAAGTAGTTAAGAATGAGGTGGGTTTATGAAAGTTCAAAAGTTCTACCGGATGGCAATGGCTGGAATTGTGGTTTATTGTTTATTAGAGAATTACAGGATCACAGAACCCATAGGGGTTGGAAGAGATGTCTGGAGATCACCTAGTCCAACCCACTGCTAAAGCAGTTCCCTGCAGCAGGTCACACAGGTAGGAGTCCAGGTGGGTTTTGGATATCTCCAGAGACTCCATGACCTATCTGGGCAGCCTGTTCTAATGCTCTGTCACCCTTAAAGTTTTTCCTCGTGTTCTTATATAACTTACTGTGTTCAATTTTGTGCCTGTTGTGCCTCGTCCTGTCGCTGCACACCACTGGAAGGAGCCTGGCTCCATCCACTTGGCTTCCACCCTTTCACATTTATATGAATTGATATGATCATGATCCCCTGTCTTCTCTGGGCTGAACAGCCCCAGATCCCTCAGCCTTTCCTCGTAAGGGAGATAATTGTGATGCTCGTCTGGGTTCTCTCTAGGATTTTTCTGTCTTTCTTGAACTAGGAGCCCAGAGCTGGACACAGTACTCCAGATGTGGCCTCACCAGGGCAGAGCACAGGGAAGGATCACCTCCCTTGACCTGCTGGCCGTGCTCTTTTTAACACAGCCCTGCACACCCTTGGCTTTCTTGGCCACAAGGACACACTGCTGGCTCTTGGCCAACCTGCCGGCAACCAGAACACCCAGGTTCTTCTCTGCAGAGCTCCTCTCCAGAAGGTCAGCCCCTAAATATCCATACACAGCATCTTGTAATACAGAAATATGTACAGTGATGTTGAGCCAAAATGGTGCAAAGATGTGTTGGGTGAAAGCAGAAGCACAGTTTTTAATATGCCACACT
Organism: Centrocercus urophasianus; assembly: GCF_019232065.1. Lineage (NCBI taxonomy): Eukaryota > Metazoa > Chordata > Aves > Galliformes > Phasianidae > Centrocercus > Centrocercus urophasianus. The sequence continues at coordinate 37,946,122 of NW_024884711.1, forward strand.
CTGAGTGTTGTGCTGCGTAGAGAAGATATCACCACACTGAGTTACCTTTAATACGTGAGAAGTGATTATATCAAACTGTCAGCATCAATTTCAAAATGACGCACATGGAAATATTTTTATTTCCATTAGGAGTAACACCAGCGACTGAAGTAGGTTAGGGGGAGTTATTTGGTGCTGTTTTTCATGAGCTTTTTGCTTTGCCTTTGATGTACCTTTCAGCAGTGTTTACAGAAATAGCGAGGCTCACAAATAATTTATGTTCCATTGATCTTCTAGGTGATCCTGAATTAGGAAAAAATGTTTCCGGTCAGTGCTCCACACATGGCTCCTCTGTTGGTTTTTGTTACTGTTATTTTTGTTGTCTATTGCTAATAAGTTTCTCAGCTGTGGAAAAGGAGAAATTTGTGTTTCATTTTGAGTAGAAGGGTAACTGTAAGCTAAGGAATGTGTTTCCAGTGCCATAATAATTAGAGATAGATTTTATCTGAGAGCTGCTGGGGGCTCTGAGGGGTTCCACATGATCCCACTCTGCTGCCATGGCCCTGAGGCATCGCAGGAGCCCCCAGTTTGTGAGAGGTTTTCCATGTTCATTCCAGGCAACAACCATCAGGAGCTGTGCAAGAAATGTCTATGCTGGCATTGCTTGAGAAATGTTGAGCTAAAGCAGTGCTTGGACAACATGGAATTGCGGGGTTTTGGGTTTTTTTTTTTTTGAGTAGTATGGAACAGTGGTACAGAAAAATGGGATTTTAATCAACAGTCATCATTACATTTTTTTTCACTTGAGTATTTTCCTTGAAAATACACATTCCTTCTAGTTAAATTTACTAAATTTAAATACACAGTAAAAAAGAACACTCTGGTTCCTTGCACAAAGTGAGCACACACTGATTATTCTACTTTCTCCCAAATTGCAAACTTCTACAGTAAATTACTGTTAATATGATTGAAATAAGCCCAGAACAACAAAGCCAGAAAAACCCAGAGTGGAGGGGAATGCAGATGGTGCAGCCCTGGAGCTGCTGCCGGCTGGGAGCAGGTGATTGGGTGCTGCTCAAAGCACTCGGGCTTGTGGTTGGTGGGGCCTCATCCCCCATCCAGCACTAGCAGCAGTCGTGGGCTCTGATTTAGGCTGTGCTTGTCTCCCTCTCCAGCAGACATCTGTGTCTTTTAAACTTGCAGGAATAAATTTACACAGGCATGAACAGAAACTTGTAGGAGTTTACACCGTGCCAAGGTAAAAAAGCAGAATTTTAACCAAAGCGTTTTTGGGACAAGCTGGCTTTACAGCAGGTGGGCCAGCCAGGTGGAGCTCCACTGATACCTGATAAGGGAGCAGGCTTTGGGCACCTGTAGCTGTGCTGGCCCACCCCAAATAGCCTTGTGATGTGCATCCACCACAGCCTGCAGGAGGTGCTGATGGCTCTGTGGAACAGTGAGAAGTGATAAATGCATCAAAGCAGTTTGTAACCTTATGGCATTCTGAAGTATATCTGTATTTTTAGGAAGCAAAGATTGGGCTGGGACAGTCGGTAGCCTGGACCTTGCTCATTGCTCCAGAATACCAGTGGGCCAAGCACTTTGTCATTCAGTTTAACAAGGGTAACGGTGTGGAACCAATATCTCAGTGCACTTGAGCACAACTAATTTTAAGCATGTGAGTACTGTGCTGGTGCCTGGCTGTCAGCTGAGTGGGATGGCAGCCTGTCCTCAGCTGCGGCTGTCGGGGTCAGCTGAGGGCTCGAAGTTAAGCCCGAGCTTAAGCAGCTCTCTGCTGTGCTGGGGGCAGGAGCGGTGTGCTGGGGCACTGTGGCCCGTGTCAGGACATCTGCCTGGCAGTCCCTGCAGGCTGCTCTAAAGCACCACTGGTTTAACCCTTGTCACCTCATTTAGCCTTCTGCCTTCTTCATCGCTTATCATTTTTCCAGTATTATTTTGAAATAAACTGCATCCAGATCACTGTTTTCCATAGGTCGGCATGTACCATTTTGCTGCAGGTGAATCAGAGCACTCATAATATCTTTTATTTTTATTTCCACATACCTTTTCACCTGCAGTCTGCATTGTAGAGTATCCTCTGTCTCCTTTCAGCTTTCTGTGAGCAGACAGTGCTCAGCTGCTCTGAGAGCTGCACTGAAAGCCCGATAAGTAAGGCATGGGGACAGCAGGATGATGGTGTTTCCACGAGAAGTGAGGAGCAGAGCAAGGGCTGGGGCTGGGAGCCTCTCTGAAGAGGATTGGTGTCTCCCAGGACCAGGGGTGTGTGACTCAGCAGCACTGCTCTGCCCACCGACATCGCTGAGATCACTAACCCTCTGTGTTCCCTACAGATTCGTTTGGGGCTTTGGTCCCAGAGATTGCCTTTCCTAAGGGTAACACTGTTTTCTAGATTTATGTATGCAAAACCTCTTAATGCACAGTAGTGGAGAAAAAATGGCTCTGGTCACCCCAGAGATCCTCAGCCACAGCCATAATTCAGCCATGAGCATGGGGAGAGGAGAGCTCATTGGGGTTGCACGGGGTGTAGCTCCTAGGCTCTCTGGGAGATGTCAGGTGATTGCTGTAACACTATTTCAGCTGATTTCCATTTTATCCAAAGCTCAGGTTGCAGCTCAGAGCTTTTTTTTCAAGGTTACTGGCAAAGCGTTGTGTTCCCAGTGCTTGCTGTACTTGGGGTTACATCATTTTTCTTTGACTTATTTTAAGTAATTTTGCTGATGAATGTGTACACAGTGATCATGAAGAAATGCATAAACTTATGTTGCTAGGCAAATTTTTCTCTTTGTTTTTCTTAAAATTTTCTTTCTTGTTACTCTGCTTATAAAAAGTAGGTGTGCTTTGTTTCTTAATAAAAAAAGCACTAACAGGTCACTTTGGTCATTCAAGAATGGAAGAGCTCACGGGCACTTAGGCTGAGTCTGTGTACTTAAAAAAGCAGGGAGCAGCATTAATTTTCAAGCAGGTCGGTTTTTGGAAAGTTTCTGTAGTTTATTTCCATGCTCCACACCAGCTACAGCCATTGGATGGGCAGTGGGATGGGGAATTCTGCGCTGCTGGCAATGTCTGCAGAAAAGCGTTTGCATTTGGCTTCGTTCATACGTTTTTTAAAGCAAGACTACAGATGGAAGAATACAATATTTTGGGCCACATGTGGCTGAATCTGTGTGACTGAAAATATACCTAATAGTTCAACAGAGAACTTCCATGGCCATGGCATCAGGTTTGTTGTGAAGCCGTGAGGTGCAGGCAGGCTGGGTGGCTGGCAGTTGGCTGGCTGGGGGATGTAAGGAAGGCACCAAACTTGGACTGCACCTTGGGAATACTTTCACCCAATGTTTTGAAAAATGGTCTTTTTCATTGTTATTGCCCAGAGAGGCTGTGGATGCCCCATGCCTGGAGATGTTCAAGACCATGTGGGATGGGGCCCTGGGCAGTCTGGTGCCAGATCTGGAGATTGGTGGCCCTGCCTGTGGCAGGGGGTTGGAACTTGGTGATCCCTGGGTTCCATTCCAACCCAAGCCATTCTATGATTCTGTGATCTTCTTGGTTTTTTGCTTTTTTTTTTCTTTCCATGTCTAAATTTTAAGTGCATTTAGCACTTTGTTTTTGTCTGAGATTTTAAATAATTACTACATTAAGCTAAAAATGAATTTTTAAGCTCATTTCTTCAGAAGAAGCACAGAACGTATAAATTCACAGATACTCCCCTGGCCCGGTGCCCAAACATCTCTTTTGTTATTGTGAGGTAAAATAGAGAGGTTTAAGACCTTGCTCTGTAATTAACTGTCTGTAGTTTCCTCCTGTAGACGTTGTTCCATTTTGGTGGTACTTGTCATGAGGCTCTGTGGAATTTCAATAAATCTCTCAAATGAACCCCCCAGATGGTTTTCAGGATTTTTATACTACATTAGCAATTACAGAACCACGCTGCAAAAATAATAAACCCCTGTTAATTGCAAACATTTAATTGTGTAGCTTATTAATTTAGCATGAAGAGCAAATGATGATCTATATTCTGTTGTCTGCTACAGAAGTCTTGGATGTATTTTGTAAGTTCTGTAAGTAATTTCATTTGGAGTAATGAATGATGATGCATCTGGTAGTGTTTGCTCCGTGGATCTTAAACTGAACACTTGAACAGATTTATTAACACACATGTTCAGTGCTACCTGCTAGACATTTCTCTTGCAGCCTGTAGAACTGAGAAGCCTGCAGTAGAGAAAGCTCACTCCTAATTTAATGGCGTTTGAAGATACATGAGGCACTAAGGTTGTAGGAAAACTTCTATTTAATGGGGCATCCAGGAAGTGTGGGGAATTAGGGGTTCTTCAAAGCAGAGGGAGCTGGATGCAAATGGTAGGAAGGAAATGACAGAGGAGGAACGTGTGACTGTTGTGCCAAGATGGGAGTTTTCTGTGCTACAATTAACTAGATCTTTTTAAAGTTTTACTTACAGTCGGGTGCTGCGCTGCCTCTCTATAGGATGTTTTTTGATAGTGAAAAAGCCATGGTAAGTGACAGCTGTGTTTTGTATATTCAGTGCTTGAATGCAGCAGTGCTCACAGCTGTTATTCTTAATTTGCTCCAAGTGAAGCCCACTAATCCTGGGTGGGGAGCTGTCTGGAAGGGGTTTTGGAGATGATGGGGGTGTGGAACCTGTGCGTGGGTTTGAAAAGTGAATGGCAAATGCTTTCTTGAAGCTTTCCAGTCTGCCCTACTCTGCCTTATGAGAGGGATCCATTTTCTGCTCCTGTTGGCTCCAGAGGCTGCCACCTGCTCCTTCAGCATTGCTGCTGTCCCCATGCTGTGCGGCTGGCATGGCTCTGCTGCTTTTTCCCCTCCAGCATTTGCTTTTTCCATAACAAAACAGCTTTATTTTTTTCATTTTCTCTCCCCTTTTGTACTTTTTCCCTTGGTGACTCTATTTTAGCAAAGACTGGGATCACCAAGGATGTCACAATTTGGCCAGCTGATGTAGTGAGATGTAACGAGCTGCACTTCTGGACACTGAAGTGTTTCCGCTTAGACGGCCCTGTAATTTAATAATGCAGAGATGGTTACTTGCTCAGTCAAGGGGGTAGCTTCTTCAATTTAAAGCAGGATTGCTTGCACAATAACATTGAAGCCTGATTATTTCAGTTTTGATTGCAGTACTTTGGTCTGAAGTTTAGTATTTAAAAAATGAACTTTTTTGACAAATTTTCTTTAAGTTGTTCTTAACTTGCACAGAAAAAATAACTTTGGGAGATGCTTTGTAGGGAGATGGAGCAGCTTATAGGGGATCAAAATACTTGTAAGGAGCCAAGGTTTTTGGTTCCACAAATCTTTCTTTGGTGGGGAAAAAAAACCACCACCAACAAAAACATTGTTCTTTGTAATCCCTGTCTCAAAATGTCACAACTCTTTGACATCCTTCCTCCCTTTTTGATGGTGCAGGTAGCAACGCAGGCTGTGTGGCTGTTGAATTTCCCTTTTATCTGCGTGTGCTGCCTCCTGCATCACAGGGAGGCCTTTGTGTGCTGGGCTTGGCAGGAGGCTGCTTCTCCCTTCCTAGGAGCGGGCAATGGGCGTGACAGCTCTGTGTACAGCACCAGGATTGTCATCCGCTCCTCAGACAGATCAGGCAGTCACCTGCTGCACAACGGCTTCCTATTTTTATGTAAAAATGCTTGTGTCAAGCTGGAGGCGGGGTGTGGTGTTCATTAAGATATGAGGCGATGGCGTAATTTGGGGTGAACCTGCAGTGCCCGGTTGGCAGGACAGTGCCTGACGTGGCAGAACATCCTTGTTCTGAGCTCTGGAGAGCTGGAAATGGGTTTTCCCCATTAACCCCCTCCCCCCATAATGGATTTGGTTTACATGGGCAAGCCAGTTCTGGGCAGCATGAGGTCCCTGCCACCACCGCTGTGCTGTGTATGTGCAGCTGGGCTGGGAGGGCAAGCTGCGCCTTGAATTCAGCAGAGTGGAGCCCATGCCTTGTAATGTTAGGATTTTGTCAAGGTTTAGCCGTTAGGCATGCATTCTGTGTTTCTTTCCAGTTTGACTCATGCCTTTCTCATCACTTGGGTGGCTGAAATGACATTTGTGCATTACTGGTGCCACCGGAGCAGATCCAACCTCTGTTCACAGCAGAATGTAAAACTCCCTGCAATTAAAATAGCATGATTTATATCTCACATGTAACTACACTTCAGTGTTAGTGTGGAGGTTTGCCAGGTATGCATCCCGTCTGCTTCCATGACCTCCATGGTACTAATGCAAATAGCAGTTGACTTCAGATAATTTGATGTTATTTAGCTCATTAATTTATGCCAGTCAAAAGACAGGAGGACTTTTCTGCCAGCAATAAATTATTTTCTGGTATTGATTTACGGGTAGTGACATGGAAGAATGAGGAATGACATTTAGTATGGCTGTGTCAGAAACTATTATCTTAATATCTCAATGGTCACATGTTGACAATAGCTGCCATGTTGCTCCCCTGACAGGGAGCCACGGTGTCACAAGCAGTAACCGGTGGGCAGTGCTGGTTTTGCATTCCAGCAGCACTGCCAGTCTCTGGGTCAGCTGGGATTGCTACATCTCCTCAGAAGAGGGTTTTTCTGGTTCCAGCAGCACTGTCAGGTCCTGGCTATGCCTCCCAGCCATCTGGCCACGTCTCATTGCATTCGAAGAATGCTGCTGGGCACGTTTCACTTCATCCTTCTCCAGTCCTGGGCTGCCCTTGAGTGGAGGGAGGCTGGGTCTGCAGGGCTGGGGCTGGATCCTGCCCTGCTGTGGGTCCGGCTGCCTTCCAGCAACATGTGGCTGGCTGCGCTTCATTATGTACCTCTTTCATTTCTAATCTCTTTCTCAGATGATGTTTTTCTTTTCTTACCGATATCTAGTATTCTTTTGGGAGTTGCAGAATTTTCTGTGCATTTTTCAAAGGCTTTGTTTCACGGCATTTGGAAGAATTGTGCCTACAATGTGTTCTGTAGAAGTTTCTATGCATATTAAAAAAAAAAAAAAATCCATGAAGGTCTCATCTGCCAGGGATTATACAATGAGACTTTTGAGTTTGCATGATGCGTCTTGTTTGCAGAATGGAGGTCTTTGCTGTGATGCTCAGTTATTGCAGATGAGAGGTCTGTGCAAGGCCCATTAATTTTCCATCAGCGCTGTGTTAGTAGGTCCCAGGAGTTCTGTTATTGATGGTGGATGTTTGCTGTTGCCAATACCAGGTAGAACAATCTCTCACTTCACAATGTTGCCGTTGACTGTTTCCTTACTTTTGATGATACTTAACGCTTCTTTTTATTTTGCTTAATCTGTTAATCCTGACAGCCTTCTAGATTTCAGAGTGCAAGTTTATTATATACAAAGCTGATCTGCTTTTAGTGAAGAGAATATGGAAAATGAAAAATCTGTCTGACCTGAAGTTACATAAACAAAGAAGAATGGAGAGCTCAGTGTTTCTGTGCAGGTGTGCTGGATATTTGCATGGACATCCGTAGAGAATGTCTGGTGCATGGTCTGTGGCATTTTTCTGTACATTCATTTCATTTGAAGTAGTCAGTTTTTATGGCTCTATTTTTAATTCTATATCCTTAGAAATGAATTTTTATAATAGATGCTGCATTATGCGTAATCTGCTTATGTTTCTTACTTTGTTACCTATCCTGTAGCCTTTTACATAAATTATGTGATTAAGAGCTTTTCAGGAGGAAATAAATACTAATTGTATGTAATAAACCTACTTAGTGAAATCTGGAGCTCTGCTACATAGAATGAAGAGTCATTTGGTTGTTAAGTTGTGTTCCCGTAGTTTAGTATATTCTACATTTAGCAACTTATTTATTTATTTTTTAAAAAAATCTTTAGTGCTCTATTTATTCTGCCACTGTAATTTGTCAGAAGTTAGAGCAGCTGACTCGGACACCTTCAGATTTGTGGACAGAGAGACATTAGGCTTCCTGAAGTTTCCTGGGGAGGGGATGGTCTGCTGCCTGTATGGCTTCTTCCAAGGTCAGGAGCACAATACACACGTGCCAGATCAAACTGGATTTGAGAGAAGTAGCAGTAAGGAGCATGGCACCTTCTTAGGAACTGGCTGCTTTTTGAGAAAGAAAATTAAAGATGCAGAGGCAATTTATTGGAATAAAAAGAAATGACGTGATTGCTCCAAATGGAGTGTATCTGCATGGATCAAAAAAGCCTAAGTTTGAACAGATGGAACATGACAAAAAATGAAGCTTTTTCGCTCATTTTCTCAGCTTTATTTCTTGTTCTCTGCCTGGCAAATATTCATGTGCCATGATTGGTAGGTTGGAGTGGGATTTATTTAATTGAACGTTGGCTGTTAAATTCAGCCGTAGTCACTGGATGTGTATTGAATCATCTCTGGAGATTCCTGTTTTATAAACCTATTTTAGGATCCAATGAATCACCAACTGAAGGTACCTCTTATTGCTGATTCCAGAGGAAGCATCAATCATTCCTGCAGAATAAATGTCAGTTGTATATATGGCTGAAATTCAGTATCGTGAATCTGAACTTGTGACCAAATGAGAAAAACCAGCACCTTCCTTTCTAAAGTGAGCAGAGCTGAACAGTTACTCCAAAAGTGAAAGCTTTCCGCTTCCCATCTCCTCTAGTTCACCTGCACTGGTCCCTTCTAGCATGCATCTCACCAAGCATTTATGTGCACTTCCATTTATTAGGTGTCCTTTCAATTTAGCGCTATGCTGGCAGCCAACGTGGGATTGCCACTTGATATTGATCTGCATGGCTTTAGTATTTCAGAGCAATCTTTGCCTTACCAAGTTTCAGGAACGAGCTTGCAGTTCAGCAGTGTTTAATGTATCTTGATTGTTTCCCAGAGTGCTTGTTTTGGGGAGATTGTTTGTCCTGCAGTGTCACCTTATTTTTGATACTGTATAGAAACAACAGGACCACTTGAAACGAGTTGCAAAGGCTATTACTAAACACAGTTCTTTGTACATTTTTTACTTGGCTATTTGAATGTTTTAATAGTCTTGTAAGCACTACATCTTCTTCTCTGTTGGATGCTTTCCATTTCCAACACAGATATTTCTTTTTCTGTAAGGCACCAAAGGCACAAATGCACGCAGTGAATTGCCTGCGGGCTGTCAGACACTTGTACAGACAGGATTTCCACAGCAAAATTTAAAGTCCAAACTCTTCTATTAACTACCAGAATGCCATTGCCTTCCTGCATTCCTAGCAGCTGCACATCATTCATCATCCTCCTCACTTTGCAGGTGGCAGGAGCAGCTCGAGGCTTCGTTCAGACCAGTTCCACATAGCCAGGGTAGAAGCTGGTGCCTCTAGGAAGTCTGTTTGCTGTCCTGACTATGCATTGAAATTTGTTTGAGTTTATAAAAAGCAATTTTATTTTCCAATTAAAGATTCAGAAACGGTTAAATGAAATCTATACAAAGCAAGTTAACAGGCCCTTCACTTCAGCCCTCATTTGTTTAATTTTCTGAAGAAGTTACTAGTGCACAAATATAGCTTGGCTAAGAACTATAATTGAAAAAATGACCAGGGTTTGCTAAAATTGCGTCTCCTTCCACATGAGAATGCAGTGATTTGATTGCACTTTGCTTTTGTGTCTTTCCCATAGCAGATTTCTCTAAAGTATAAAAAATGTAAGAGAGAGAAACAAAGTGGCGCATCGGGACGTATTATTTTGTGGAGTTATATGACAAAGTGGCGTTTGGGTTGGATTAAAACTAGTGCTTACATTTTCTAAGTGCCTGCACTTCATCTGCCTTCCTCTGCGGGAAGCTGGCGGTGAGCAGGAGGAGCAGTAGTGGCGGGCTGTGTGCCGAGCAGGCAGGCATGGAAACCAGCCTTGGGAGGGCACAGTGTCTCTTATGTGTTTGAAGAGCCCAGTGTGGCGGTTCTGAGGCTGTGTGTGCCGGCAGGAAGTTCTCAGGCTGCAGATGTTACTAAGGAAGAGCTAAGATATTTCTGAGGTGAGAACAGAGTCTGTGGACTTGCGTAAGCTGCCTCGAACTGTAGTGTCAAATTAAAGCTGAAGTCAGGGGTTTCTCTTCGTGTTGGACTGTGAACGAATTTGATAACAGATTTATTGGAAGGGGCCCGCAAGGATCATCAAGTCCAACCCCGGCTCCACACAACAGCACCCAAAACCAACCCTGTGTCAGGGCAGTGTCCCAATGCTCTGTGAGCTCTGGCACTTGGGGCTGTGTCCATGGCCCCGGGCAGCCCATTCCATGCCCAGCACTCTGGGGCACAGCCTTTCCCTCACCCCCAGCTGCCCTCCCCTGGCAGCTCCATGCTGTTTCCTCAGGCCCTGTTGCTGTCCCCAGAGAGCAGAGCTCTGTTCATCTTCCCCTGCATCATCTCTGTAGCCCCCCGTTAGACGCTGTAATAGTTTTATGTTCTTTTATTACATTGCTCAAAATTCACACAGTACTGGAAGTGAGGCCACACCAGTGCAGAGCAGAGCAGGACTGTCCCTTGTCCAGCTGGCAGTGCCATGCAGAATTTGAGTCACATTTTAAGTATTGTTACTCAGAAGAAACCCAGGGTAACTCAAGATCAGTTGTTTTTTGTTGCTGCCTGTAGTGAAGGTTTCTGTGAGTGAGGGACAGGCAGCACAGTGTGGGATACGTGAGCGTGTCTGTCCTGCCTGGCAAGAACTCAGCCTCATATCTGCTGGGAGAGAGGTTGCATTGCTTCAGCTGCTGTTGGCAATTTGCTGGCAAGGAAATGAGGTTTCCAAAGGTTTGCATAACAGGGCCACTGAAAATGCGTGTTTTGAAGATGGCAGTGCAGAAAAGCTTTTGTGCTTCAGCGTATCTGACCTTTCCAAGGCAAAATGAAGCCAGGAACAAGTTTGGAAAGTAAAACACCTGAATGACATAATGCAAGATTGTCACTTCAATCAAAACTGGAATGTCTGGCTGCTGATTCCAGTGATTGCACTGTTTATTGTACCAATATCTGGTTTTTGTCTGTGTGCATACAATATGAAAGCAAGTTTATCATTTGTTTTTGCTGCTTAATACTTTCACCGTGCAGCTGATAACTTCTTTTTCCTCATCCTGTTGGGGTTATTATTAGATAATTCCAGATTACTCTTTTTGCTGGGCATTTGTGCAAGTAAAAGAATGTTATGCTTTTCTATTTTATTTTTTAACTGGACTTCATTAATTCAACTACAAAGGCAGCTCCTGAAGTAATGCCTCCTATTTTATTTTGTTGGCGCATGATGCCAGAGGCAGATACTGGTGGTATGGCAGTAGAGGTTGAACCTTTCTACCACTATCATGCTACATATTTTTGCAGTGTGACTGATGGCAGCAGACTGGCAGACTGATAGCTGACATAGAAGTCCATATGAAGCAAAAGTGTGTCATTGAATTCCTCCATATGGAAAAAAGGGCACCCACTGTCATTCACTGACTCTTGGTAAACATTTTTGGAGGCCATACGGTGGATGTGAGCACAGTGAAGCAGTGCACAGTCAAACACCATGAAACAATGGTCACCTCCTCTGGTGAGGATTTCTGCAAGTGGGACATGGAAGGTTTTGTTCATTGCTGGCAAAAATGCACAGTTAATGGTCATAACTGCTAAAAAAAAATAAATAGTGTTTCGTAGCTGAGAATTTGCTCTATCAAATGGTTTTATTGTGTTCCTTGTATCTGTTGTAATTTCCATGGAAATAAATAAGAGGCATTACTTTTGGAGTGACCTATATATAATTAGTAAAGATCAGCAGATCTCCTTCAGGGTACAGGCCTATGAGAATCCTAGTTGGACTGACCTAAAAAATGTAGCAGATAAAATGGCTTGTGTTTTAGGCCTACCTGGCTTTTCTCTTCCCTCTACGTGCAGATGAAGGCTCCTTTCAGAGAATGCACCATCAGTTCACTATGGAGGCTATACAGGCAGCACTGCGAGCCCTAGAGCAACCCTCCTCTGGGAATGGGCTTGCAGGGATATTTCATGGGTTTCATCTATTGCTTTCCAGGTGTCCCGTTCGCTGTGGGGATGGAGCCCAGAGAAGCTCCTCCCCATTCTTTCTTCCGTTCCTCCCCACTAGTTTGGCACTTCTGGAAAAAGACTGCAGATAAGGATGGTGTTTGTAACTCCAGTATGAAAAGAGATACTGGGATGAGTGTCCACTGGTTTATCGCAAGGACACGCTGCCATCCTGCGTGTGGCTGCCTGGGGACATTGGCCTGCAGTCAGCTGGTGCTTGGCTCATCGGCTCATCCCAGCTGCTCAGGGAGCACAAACCTTGTGGCTCCTGGCTCTTCTTGCCTTCCACCACACATGGATAAAGAGCAAGTTAGCAGGAGTGTGCCTCTGAACAAATTTTGCTTGGAATTGTGATGTTTTGTACCAGATGTGCTGCCAGGCGTGCACACAGAAACTGATGCCAAAACTGACTGAAAAATAGGAAAGCATTAATTGAATATGGAACACCTAAACAGGATAGGACTGCCAGAAAGGCCAAGAAAAATTCTGTTATTGATCATGTGATGGCTGTAATAGAGAGTGCTATCATTAGAAAAATGCATGATGGAAAGAGATTGTTTTAAAAAAGATAAACACAAATCACAAAGTAAACAATATTAGCTTCTTAGGGAAAAAATAGTGAACTGTCCCAGCAGATAACACTGCTGCTTGGGAAACAGCAATGGAAAGAACAAGAGGAATGGGTGTTGACATTTCAGAGTCCTCTACCTAAGGGGTATGGTGTGAGAGGGAGACCCGTCTGATGGTTGCTGGCTTTATTACACTGGAAGGGTGCTCTGGGAGTCAGACGTGCATTTAAGCTTTCTGTTTCCTGCTAAAAATAGAGGGTGTGGGTTTTGTTCTTCCCAGCTGGTAGAGCGCTGTCTGACCAGCTGTAACTTCATACTACAGTGAGTAACATCAGAGTTCCATCAAAGTGAACTGAAACTGAGCTGGGTGGGTCTGGAGTGCTGGTCTGTGTGACTTTGAAGCACTGCTAAGTGTAAAGATTTCTTCTGTGACACCTGTGCTCTTCTTGGAGAGTTCCTGGAAGTGATTTACTGCTCTTAAAGCTGCTTGGAAGTGTGAGGGGTGAGACACACATAGCACTACAATTGTAAATACTGGTGCATCAATGTTGAGCTACCTGAAAATTCAGTTTTATTTGGATCAAAATTGGATGGTGGAGGAAACCTTTGGTGCATAACAAGCTGTTTTTTTGTTTTGTTTTGTTTTGTTTTTTTTACCAAAACATAACAGTTTGAAGATGAGATTTGCAAGCATTTTGAAGTGGGGATGACTAGGGAACATTCATCAGACAAATCTGTATATGCAGACTTTTATGTCATATCAGAAATCCTCACTTTGGAGTTTGGTTTGGCTGCAGAGTTGTGAGAGTGGTTAGATCTACGTGCAGTTATCACATGCAGCTTTCCACAAGGAGCACATATTGCTCCTCTGTGCAATTAATGCATCTTTACCACAAAAACAATTTCCTAACCTTTAGCAAGGTGCTTTTTCTTTGTTTCAGGCCTCATGAACAAGGGCAGCCCTTTAATTCAACCGTTTTTATATTCACCCAAGTGTCTTAAACGTCTAATTTTTAGTAGCAGTGCATTTGCATGGATTTTCTCCACTGTTGAGTAAGCCCAGTCTTTGCTGTGATGGGAAATAGCTATTATTGTTTGCCAGCTGTGTTGCAGAAGGAAAAGGGAGAAAATGGAAGATGTGCTGAGGTAGCATTGGGAAGCGGATTTGGAGAGTCCATGCACCCAGGTTCATGGCTTCCTTCCTAGGAGATTTCCTCTTCTTATGCATTATATACGCACATATATACACGAAGTTTTCTTTTTATTTGAAAAATGTGAGGTGTAGGAAAACAAATGGTGGTGTTACAGGTGACAAGGGAAAGGTGTGCATTGACTCCGTGTTTCTCCTGCCGTAGCTCCTGTAGCACTGCTTGGCAGATGTGATTGAAGTGGGAGCTTCCAAACAGGCCAAGAAGGTTGAAAGCGTGTGGGAGTGTGATGCAGGAGTGGACTAAGTGTTCTGTAGATTCATCTGATTAAAGTCTGTTTTAGAGATACTTCAGGCTGTGGGGCACTGTACAAGATTTCCCATTTTCTTCTTTCAACTCTGGTATGTCTATGTGATGTCCTTTCTAACAAAACAGAAGACTTCATATGATACCTAAATTCTAATTCCTTATCATTCCTTTGTCTCTAAATGACCAGAAGATTTGGAGCACAAATATCTTAGTGGTCAGTAGGAAGATGTATATTAAATTTTACAAGCTGCACTTGGTAGTAGGAAGAGTAAGTTAATGTTACTGTAAACGTAATTATTAGTAATGTACTTGCTCACCATATGTATGCACCTAGGCAGACAATAAATGGAACGCTGTTGTGCAAAACCCAGTATAAATCTCAGACATACACAAAGAAAAGAGGTATGAGAAGAGGGGTAGAAACTTGAGAGAAGTGATGTATGTGCCAATGCCTCAGTGTCACCCTTCTGTAATGAGGTATTGTTATGTAGGGTGAAGTAGCATCTTGCTTTCTTTTCCCCAAGAATCTTGTTTCTTAACCAGTCCGAAGACGTGTGTGCAGCTGCCAGCATGATAAAATAAAGATGTGTTACTTTTATATTGTTACTCTAAAGAAAAGCTTTTTATAGTAGTGTGTGGAAGAGAGGGTGATGAGTTCTGAGCCACCATTTTCATCATTTGATTTTTCAGTCCAGAAAGCTGTGGAAAATTTTGAGTGCTGCTACCTAAAAAAAATGCAGACTGGTGCTTTTCAGTGTCATCCATAAAGCAGTTGGGTGAAGAGAACAAAGAAGATCAAAGGGAATTGGGAGAGTTTATTTCAGTCTTCCATAAAAATAGGGGCTTTAAAATTTTATTTAACAGTGACCTGAATCAAGCTTAACTAATTTGGGTCCTGATCTTGAAAATAATTTCATGCTTGCTTAAGCTCAATCATGTTTGTTATCAACTAATTGCCTTTGTTTACAAACTATTTACTTAGCTTGGTATGTTTGCAAAATGAGCACAATAGAAAAATTGATAAAAGCCACAGATATGCTAATGTGAAAAATCAGACATACACAAAGTATGCGCATTTGTTTGCCTTTTAGTGCTTGGAGAGATGTTAATTCCGTGTCTTTTCAACCGCTGTTGAATTTGATCAACTCTCCTCCAAAACTGAAGGTGTGAATTAAGAGAAAAACCTCCGCAAGTATAAATTGGTGGAAGAATACTGAACCTAACTGAAGGTTGCAGTGCATTTCGGAGACCAAGTGGAGTTTGGCTCAAGGCCAAAGTTGCTTGGTTTGGCACCTGTGTTACAGGTGCTGTGCTTATCGCTGCCTGTTTGCATATAGATTACGTGGAGGTCATTACAATGGTTAAAGCACCATGCACAGAATGAATAAGGAGCAGCTAGACAATTATAAAGAATTATAAATACAGTTATAAAGAATTCGTTAAAATGCCCGGTGAAGAAATCAAAACACTGGGATTTAAAATCAGTGCCAAAATGGAATCTGCAGCTGTGACTTCAAAAATGTTTTGTTCAATCAGTCTTACATAAATAAAGTTTTAAAATCACAAAGCTGAAGAAAACCAGGTTGAAAAGAGGACTAAAGACAGCAGGTCTCTGTCATGCACTTTCTCTTGCTAATGGAGAACAGATTCTTTGAGAACGGGTGGCACAGACATGCAGCGCACTATATTTAAATACTGTAAAACAAAACAATAACTGAAGAATGGAGGCACTGTACATTTTGCCTTTGACAGTTGACCTATGTGGAAGTCTTGCGTGCTCAGCTGCAGATGCAGTGCGTAATGGATGTCAAGGTCACCATTCCAATGGCACTGCTGCCACTGAGACACGGCTTTGACAAACGCCTTTATTTGTATGCTCACTAAATTCTTTTACTGCAAGTTGTTTCCTCTTCGTTTGCAGCATGGACAAGAGCTGTGCTGAAAAGAGCTTTCATCTGTGCGTTGGTTGGAAGCTCAGCTGCAGGTCCCTGTGTCAGGGTTGCAGAGCAGCACGTGCTGGCATGTCATGGTAGCTCCTGAGCAGCCAGGCAGGGGATGATGGGAAGTGAATCGTCTCCTTTGCTCTGTGTTCTCATGCAGTGTTTTACTTTAGAATGGAGTGAACACAAATTTAAACCCTCCCAAATTTGCAGCTCTTGAAGGACTTAAATGCCCACTTCATTCTCTTTCATCTCATCTTCCATTACACATTTCTGACAGTTTGGGATTTTTCCTGAGGAGGTTTCAAAGGTGAGGATGTTCACATTTTTTCCTCTCCTTGCCAGGGCTCTGAGCTGTAATGCAGAGCATTACAGTTGTTCTCTGTCGTTCCCCTCTTGCCAGCACGTGCCTCCCCCACACTGCTACGTGTGCTTTGATTTCAATGCGCAGCATCCTCGTGCTGCAGCAGAGAGGCGGGTACTGGACGAGTCCCACGAGTGTCACCAGACGCTTGCTGTGGGGTTGTGGTGATCCTTTGGGTCTTCCCAAGGCCCCCAGCAAAGGCACTGAGCCAGAGACTGGACAGGCTGACTGGGCTTCTCTTCGGGAAAGGCTGTGCTAACAACAGGCACACTGCAGCTCTGCCTCACGATGGAAGGAAAAATCCACACTTGTTGGTGGGGAGCGGTCAGTTTGCAGTGATGGAAGCAGCCTTGTTTCCAAACGGAAGCTCCATTTTTCTGGCCTGTGTTTTGAGGTGGCCCACATGCTTTGGCATCCCTGATCCCCAGGTTACCTGCGCTCTGCCAAATTTCATGTAGAAAAGGCCATCCTTCCTCCTCATGGAGGGCAGCAAACCGCACCTCGCCTCTGCAGAAAGGATCCATTGTGCCGTGAGCTGGCACGGCACCCAGTTAAAATAAGCTTTCATTTCTCATAGGTCTCTATTGTTACCCATGGTGAAAGCTGCTGTGGGAAATTTCCATGACACGGCCGTGAATTCCCAGCCCAGATTTTCTGGCACAGCCTGTGCTGCAGAGGGGCTGCTGGCCTGCAGGCACCAGCCTGCTTTGCAGAGTGCTTGAAGGGGGCACAGCAGGCTTGGAACATTCGTTTAAGCAATTTTAGTGCTCGAGATATTTGTGGAAATGTAGGATAAAAAGGACTTTGATACACTGTGCAAATCACAGAATCACAGCATGGCTCAGGCTGCAAGGAACCTCTGGAGATCCCCAGGCCCAACCCCCTTCTCAAGCAGGTTCCCCTAGAGCATAAAAAATATGCTTTCTGCTTTCACTGTGTAGAGGTTTGTTTCCCACAAAAATTCCTGGCTTCAATTTTGTTCCGTGTTCATCTCTGTCTGCAGGAGGTGCTGACAGGTGTGTGGGTTTTCATGGAGTAAAATTGCAGCATGTATTCCCATAGAGAAATTTTATTACTGTGAACCGTTTACAAGAAGGTATAGTAACTATCTGAAATATTATTGCACTCTTTTTCTATATCATACAGGAGGATATTTTTATTGCCTGGCAATTAAAAGACAAAAATTGCATAGGCAAAATCACTTTTCTAACAGAACTCTGAAACTATCAACTAATATTGTCATATCTTGCACCGGACGGTCAAGCAAATTCCGTAACAACAGAATTTTTTTGATCCAGAGATGCACATAGGAAAAGCATTGCTGTGCACGGTTTCACTTTTTCTTTCTGGGTAGATCTTCAACTTGGTACTTGCTTCACAGGGGGTGGGACTTACTGCTCTCTGGGGGTCCTTCCAACCCCTGCGCTTCTGTCATTCTGTCATTTTCAGGAACGTGAACCATTTGGTTTCTTAAGTGCATTCTGTGGCTCATGCTTCAGTGACTGATAAATGCATGCTCTCCATTTCAGACATGCTAGACAAATAGTTTGGTAATGGTTTATAGATTTCTTTTGCCTGCTCAAAACCTTCAGTGCTCCTGACTATAAAGTTCTTTGCTGTTGCTATCTGCCATATATATTTTTCTAAATCTTAAATCCAGTGCAGGTTGGAAAATCAGTCCTTTTCTCAACAAGAGAACCCAGACATGCGCTTTTACCTCCCTGTCTTTGTTTTTCAAGACCTCACTCTCTTGAACTTGGCAGAAGTTTTAGTTTTCATTTTATTTTGGATGGCCATTTTAGTTTAATTTTTAAGTAAACTGTGAAAGAGGACGGCAAACAGTATTAAACAAATCACATGCTCTGCAAATATTCCAAATACTACGGATTTTGTTACATTCATAACTTGCAAGTTCTCCAGTGCAGACAGTTTTCATCTCTATCCAACCCACCTACTCTATATGCGGGAAGGGGACAAAGGTGTCTTAAGGTGCTGTAACACCAGTGAAAGCACCTTTGCTTCAGTGCTACCTGCTTTAGTTCTGGCATTTCCAGTGCAAAGTGGCTCTAGAAGGCATCTTTGTTTTCTCATTATTTCAGTCCAGATTATACTTTACAACGCCATCAGATTGCATGCAACTATTTCCTTTTTTTCAATAATTCTGCCCCTAAAAAGTCATGTAATATCAATGCGGGCATTGATGCAGGCAGCCAGACACAAGGACTCTTGACTCATGCTTAATTCACAGGAATAGCATTGTTTGCATGTGGAAATGAACCCGTTTTTTACGCCAGCAAATTAAAAAGCCATGTCAGTGTGTTGTACAAAACAACAAGGGGAGGATCTCCTTTCCTTGGCAGAGTTTTATACAGCACCATATGAACATTCTCTTCTGTTCACATTGCAGGGATCCATACGTATACTCAAGGAAATTGCACCTTACTCCATGTCGGCTGCTCCAAAACCAACACATGCTCAGCAGGTTGCTAGATTTTTTTTGATTAAAGCAGAAAATGCACAGCAGAGAAAGACTTTCCCAGCTCTTTCTTGGTTTTGGAAACAGCCAGGAGTTGCTCTTGTGGCACGCTTTGTCTGATGGACACTACCTGAACCATATGGGAGAAACTCAGAAACAGCTTTCCCTTAGCAGAAACGGAAAGGTGGAATCCCAGACCAGACACCCACTGCATTTAACCACTTCTTTCTTCCCCTTTCCCTCCCAGTCTTCTGCCCAATCCTTGTGGTGTTTCTCCTCCCTGGGAGCCCCCCCGTCCCACAGGCAGGGGTGCAGAACTGGAGGCTCTGCAGACTTCCTCCACAGACTTCAAAGGGCCTTTGAGAAGCCTGTTGAGATTTAAGCACTTTGACGGTTTTCCAGCAGTGTGTTTTAGGAAAGCCTTGAAATGCTTTATAATTGACGCAGCTGATCTTTTCCCTTCTTTTCTTTCTTTCTAAATAGGATGGAAGAAGTGCCTCTCGAGTTGTAGAATTTTGCTAGCCCTGTAATAGGTAGCACAGTGAAAAACTGAAGATGATGAAGCTTTCATTATTGTCCTGTCTGTGCGCTCTGCACACCTTGTAGAAGAGTTCAAATCACTCATGACATGAAACTGTGACTGTCCCCACACATTGGCCATGCATGAAGATCACAGCTGTCTCAGTTCTATGCTGAGAAAGTTTTCACCTCAAAATGTGTTTTATAGGTATGCAAATACCTGCAATCAATCCAATTATATATGAGCTGCGCGTTCTGCATCCTTTGTGGGTTTACCTGTCATAGCCGCTGCACTGATTTGGCTCAAGCCATCATTTCCTTTAGCAACTGATAGAGTCAGATGGGAAATGTTTCTTAATTGAAATCTAATTTCTCAGCATTAATAGTGCAGTTCAAAAGATTTCATGATTACCGTTATGTGTGTCTCACCTTCAAAAGTCTTTGTTTCATGAATTAAATAAACTTCCTTCTGTTGACAATTGAATAGGAAATATTTTTGTCTGGAATATCTATTTTTAAATTGGAAACTCAAAATATGTAGGGCATACGCAGCTTACTGTTCAGAATTCTTATATACGTTTTTAAAAAATGCACTAAATTATTTAGATACGAGCGAGATGAAACACAGGATGTCAGGGAAAAAAAATCTCATTACCTGCAGTGTCAACCAGGGAAGCTTTGAATTGCTTGTCTTTTAGGTTGCTATCCTGCGGCTTCAGGAATATGTTCATATTGAATGAGCATACCTGCTAGTTTGGATTGCAAGTACAACAGATGATTAATATGTACTTTCTATTCTCCTACATTTGCCAAAATGTCCACGATAGGGCTTCACATGTGTGCACACAGGTCATAAATGCAGCAGGAATTCCTATGCCCAGTATATGATTTGTCTTGTCACCCAATGAAACAGTTCTGTCCACAGTGGCAGAAGTAGCTGTGCTTAATTGATAATTCCTGTCCCTCAAACAATCCACTTGGAGGGCGAAAAGTTTGAATTATATTATCTCCTTGGGAAGGGAAGAAATGATTCCCTGATGGTGAAGCCCTCGAGAATGCAGACTGTTTGTTCCTGCTTCATCCTAACCTGCATGCTGGCTACTTGGCATTGGTGTTTATGCAGCCACATGGCTCCTTTCTTTTCACTGTTGACCCACCAGACCCAGATCAGGAGAGGTTATGGAGGAGGCTGCAGGTGACAGCCTCTCATGCACCCATACAGTACCAGGGGTGCACAGAGCAGAGTTTTTCAGCTGGTGCTTGCTGGGGGTGCAGGCTTCTTGGTGAGGCTCCCTGGGTCAATGGCTGCTGATCCTTATCCGTGTTAAGTAGAGGATTAGCTGGTGCAAACAGCACTAGCTGAAGAGAGATTTACAACAGAAGAGGAGCCAGGAAATGGGAGAACTGCACCACAACAGCTATCTTGTATCACTCAAACCATTCAGCTAAACAGTAGCCTGCCTCAGATCCATCATCTATCAGTTATAGATGATAAGGGAAATACCATAGCATGAGACAGGTATAACGAGAATCTTCCCCTCAGATAGCCTGCTAGTTTCTCACAGTAGGAAACGTAAGTAATTTTTCTGGTCCAACATATGTCTGGACCTCCTTCTTCTATAAATATGGCTATCCCTTTTTGTAATTCATCTTACTTTTGTCCTTTACAGCGTGCTGGAGCAAGCAGTTCCACGCAGGATTTATGTGCTATGTAGGAAAGCACTTGATTTTATAATTATTTCCTGTAAATCTGCTGCTCAATAGTTTCCCTGGGGTATGCATTTTTCCTCTTTTGTTAGATGGAAAACCATTGTATTACCATCTATTTGCTATTCATTTTATAGAAATCTGTCTCATCTCTTGGAGCCTTCCGTTTATCAAATTTTATGGAACTTGTCATCTTAGACCTTCAGTTTACAGAAAGGTTTCGGCAGGTCTGCTGTGCCTCGCTGCTGTTACGGTTAGTGGGCATGGTGGTGATGGGTTGGTGGCTGGAATCTGTGTGGTTTTCTCCAACCGTAGTGATTCTATGATTCTATTTCCTGAGGCAAGGTGACTAAGTACACTGATGGATGGAGCATACCTCTGATTTGTGTGATGTTGGATGTGTGAAGTTCCCTATTTCTTTCTAATGATTCCTAAGATCTTTTTACTTTATGTTTCTGGTTATTTTTAATTACATTTCACAGGCTTAATCCCAACAGTCCATGCAATTTTCTCTTCCCAAATGACAGTAGGTTATGGCATAAAAGGAGTGAGTACTGATCATTTTTCATGTTGTTCTAATGCTCTTTCTCTAGATTGTGATGTTTACACAGCAAGCTCAGTATTTAATGCTGTTCTCTGTGGAGGAGAGGTTTGAATGCAGCCTCTTGGGACAAATGCGTCCTTTCTTCAGAAAAGACATGAATCTCTGCTGTTCATGGTGTCACTACTCAGCCTGTAGCTTTTCCCCAGGAAGGGGATGGGTGAGCTAATAATGACCTGCAGCCAACTTTGCCGGGACCATGGAAGGTGTTGGGCACTGATAAGAGATACATGTAGGTCAGAAAGAAAGAAAGTGAGGCCCAAGCAGTTGTCAGCTTCTGCGCTGCAAAAAGGTAGAAATTTTAAGTCCAGTCAAATTTTCTAGACTTTCTTTTTTGCTAATATAGAGCAAGCCTGGTGACGGGTGAAGGCAAGTAAGATGCAATATAGAATCCATTTAATCATCAGAAAAGAAAAAAAAAGGATTCATTTCCTGGGGATCTTCTACTTTTTCCTTTCAAGTTAGTTTAGTAGGACTGAGTAACAGCTGGAGGTCTGCATTCGATTCTCATCTTCTGTAGGATTGCCCATACAGTTTTTGGCAAGTTACACTTTATTTCCTCATATACTAAAACAAGTGTAAAAAGAGCATGTGATGCTCTGATGCTGTTGATAATTATTTACCATTTGAAATTGAAATATTTAAATGGGATGTTGCTGCAGTCTTTCATAGAAAAGAGCAATGACAGTGGTCCTGCACTTCAGGCTCAGGCTGAAGGCGGCACGAGCTACTGGTTGTCAAGCAAATCCTGTAAGAGGTAGATGGATGTGTTGAGTCTGTACTTTCCATGGCTTTTGCAACATCTGCTTTGTGAAACAATTTCAGTCAGATTCATCCCTATGCTGCTTAGCAGGACCTGTGTATTGAAAATGCATGCAAATAGAAAAAGGTGAAATACTTTCTGTATTAGTTGTATTAAGAAGGCAAGATCTCTAACACCATTTCTTCTGAAAAGTTGTCCTTCTGTAAAATTTTCTGAAATGAGTGTAGTATAGTTCTCCTAGGTTTAAAGAATGATTTTAATACGTTTTTAGTTCATGTTTTTTTGGAATTGCCCTGTTTTTCTCTGGAGGAGCTGAAGGAACATTTATATAAAGCAGTGATTTGCCATCAGCTTGCCTATGCTTGGGTGCCAAAGAGGTAGGAGTTCAGGGGTAAATCATCTTCCATGTTTTTCTTCCTGTGAGATAAAATCACGATGGGTAACATGACAGAGCCGTCTGCACCTGTGACCAAGTATTTTTTATGTGGTTCCTGAAGTGTGCGGAAATGTCCTTCCACTACCTGGAGGTCCCTTCAGTTATTTCAGTATGTCTTTTATGCATCCATCTTGAGGGCTGAGCGTGGCCTGGATAGAAGATTTCTGGTGTCTGTGAAGTCAGGAGCATAAACCAGAGAAGTTCCCTTATGTTGTGTTATAAAATCTGAGTGTAAATCTCAGTATTTGTTGTGGAACTGCACCTACAATGAAGAGAGAGTTCAGAGTTTCTAGGAAGAATAGCACATAAATTGTACAGAGATTTACATGGGAGAACTCATTAACGTCAGAAAATAATGTCACATTTTTCAAGCACATCAGCATTTATTTTTGTGGGAGCAAATAATGGGTGCAAGTAACTGCAAAGCAGTACACAGGAGGCTGGGCTTCCTGAGGCTTTTTTGGGTCAGTATTGGGACTGTTGTTTGTTAAAAGCAAGGGAGCATACTGAAAGAAGAGCAAATGTTGTACTATGTTAGGTTAGTATAAGTGAAAACATTTTGTGTTGTCAAATGTGCCGTGGTTACTAAAGCTTTGCAACCTTTTGAATTTTCATGACCAAATGCGGGGTTTGCTAAGGTTCACAGACCTGCAGTCTGTGCCCTGGGTTGTGACCCCCACTGTGAGAAAGACACTGAGGCCCTGGAGCGGGTTCAAAGAAGGACAAAGCTGGCGAGGGGTCTGGAGCACAGGCCTTATGAGGAGCTGCTGAAGGAGCTGGGACTGTTCAGTCTGGAGAAGGGGAGGCTCAGGGAAGACCTCATTGCTCTCTATAACTACCTGAAGAGAGTTGTAGTGAGCTGGGGGTCAGCCTCTTCTCTTGAGTAACTGATGATAGGACTGGAGGGAATGGCTTCAAACTGCACCAGGGGAGATTTAGGCTGGATGTTAGGAAATACTACGTGTCTGAAAGAGTGGACAGGTACTGGAATGGGCTGCGCAGGGAGGTGGTGGAGTCACCAACCCTGGAGGTGTTCAACGATCAATTGGATTTTGTGTTGAGGAATATGGTTTAGTGAGAACTATTGGTGATAGGTGGATAGTTGAACTGGATGATCTTGTAGGTCTTTTCCAACGTTGGTGTTTCTGTGATTCTGTGTTTCAGTGCCATTTGGACTGCAGGGTTACAGCTATGGATGCCTTTCCACTTTGCCCTAGAACATAGAGCCATTTCAGTCTGTTTTTAAGCTTAGTATAGTTCCGTATATCAGCCCTGCTTGATGCTTGATAGCTGTAACAGGGACTTTCCAATATTATTTTCTTAATTTCCACTTGTTATTATTTAGTATTTATACACAGTAATGCATGCATTGATTATTTCCCTTATTATATTCCTTTCCCCTATTATCCAGCTCCCACATGCAGTCCCCAGCTTTGCTGGAGGCTGCAGCACAGGTTTTACCATGTTCTCTGAGAACTCTGTGTCCATGAGGTAGTCCTGGAAGTGATCAGCCTGCTTGCCTGAAGACCTCTCTGTGATTTACAACAGTTAGCAGATTGGCTGAACATTCCATCTCACATTCCCTCCATGCACAAGCAGAGCCAAACCGTGGCCTTGGCGTACCTGGGAGGACACGGGCACAGTGTGCATCTAGCCTAGAGTGCCCAGCAAAGGTCATTCTTTCATCATGGGGGGGAAAGAAAAAGGGGATTTCTCCTCTGTGACTTCATAGATACTTTAAAAATGAATCCTGGACGCTGTAGGTCCTTGGTCCTTGGTTGGAGACTCAGTGTTGTGAATTAGAATAATTCAACGAAAAGACATTCCAGTGTTTGCCCTTAGAAGCTGTTAGCTTTATAGAGGTTGTTCTAGCAGGTGGGAGCCTAATGAAAACATTGATATAGTTAGTTGTATGGAACATATATAGTTATAGATATAGTAGTTGATATGTTTTGTTTTTCACATTCAGACTTGTATCCTTGCTGTTCATGCTCCTTCTCTTTGTACATTATCACCAGCAGTGGCCCACTGGTGGTAAAGGTACGTGCAGAGTCGTGCCATTGTGATTGGAAGAACCATCACAGACTTGGATCGACAGTAAAATAGCACTTTGTCCTCTTGCACTACTGACAATAAAATGTGCTGTTGCTGAGAGCAGTATTGTTGGTAGTGATGACAGTTACAGCAGGGAAAATATACCCCTGAATTTGGCTGAATTTTTCACTACATCAGCCAGACTCACTTGGACATGCCTTGAGTATACAAACAATCTGGACACTGGCTGCAGCATTCTTGTATAGGAGTAACCATGTCTAAATAAAACAGCAAATATTTTGCCTGTGGGTGCTTGGCCATGTTGCTTTTTGCTTTTAAATGATTTTTTTTTCTGGGATTGTATCATCCAGCTTCTTAAATAAGCAGTAAAGTGGTGGCCACTGGGGGATAAGACATGCTGTTGGTCTGTGTTGCTCCTGCATGGCTCTCCGAGTTTGGTTCTGTATTATATGCAGGGGTTCAGGTATTGCATTTCAGAGCAAGATGAAAAGAATGAAACCAGATTTTAAATCACAGAATACTGAAATGTTTAGAAATCCTCACACATTCAGCACAGCATGAATACTTTTTGGAGAGAAATTGGAGGGAAAGGGTTAATTGGCGCATGGTGCAGTGCTGTCACTGCTGGTGATAGATTTGGAACAGAACCCTAGCATGAAACAAGGGAAAAACATTCTTTATTTTATTAGCTAAAGTCATCTTTCTAACCTTGAGGAAGCCAAACTATGCCTTTGTCTTTACAAACTCTTCAGTCTTCTTGTTATTTCTTCTGCTTTTACTTTTCAGAAAAGATAGCTTAGATTGAGAAGGGTGTGCAAGCCTCTCTGCTTCAGTACAGAGAGAATGAAAAGATCCAAAGTTATGCCATCCTAAAGAAATAATGGCTTTACATCAGAGCTCTTCAAAGTCAGAAATAGGCAGGCGAGGAAAACAGAGGATAGTATAAAGAAGAGAAAACCAAGCAACCAACCAAAAATTGATCCTGAGGATGACATGGTGGATGCTATTAAAATCACAAGCTGATAATAATGATAGAGAATTAAATAATACAGATACTGTAAATTTGTGAAGGAGAAACTTTTTTTTTTTTTTCCTGGTGTATGAAGGCCTCAAAAACATGAAAAACATGTTCTATATGGAACATATGGATCAGAATGAATAGTTTAATTTATTTTTTTCTTTTAAAGCTCTGGCTTCAGTCACTGGAGTCTTACCCTTACGATAAAATTAGATGTATCAGCTTTTCTCAGTTAGATGTTACTAATTTTTGCTTTTTGGAGCTTTTAAAATGTTGAGAAAATGCACTCACTGATAATGGACTGATAATATCAATCCACTGATTAATGGACTGATAATTTGTTGGTAGGGTTTCTTGGATGGAACCAGGTGGGTGAAAACAGAGCTGATGTGTGTCGGCACCTGAGTGCAGTGAGAGGCACGGTACAGGTCTGGGGCCATCGCTCTGGGTATGGACATAATAATGCCTTCACCTCTGGAGAATGACCCGAGAATGGCAAATGGCATGGAAAGAACCTTGAGCTTGTTGAAAGTCTGGCATTAATTACCTTGTGAAAAGCCAAATTGACAAAAGTGCATCAAATAACAAATGCTGTAGAGAAGTCATGTCATGAATTCTTCATGGCAGAGGGTAGGGGAGTATTTAATTAACTTAAAAGTTGGCAAATCCATGCAGAGCGTAATTACATTGTGGCATTGATTCTTTGTGGCAAGTTGTTGAGGCCAAGACTTTCAATGAGGATTTCGGTGAGATTCAAAAGGGGATTCCAGTTTAATTTGGGCAGCAAAAGGTAGTCTGAGATGTAGCAGCTACTGCTGAAATGTTTTTGTAGTGGCTCTGGGCTTGAGATGAGGCTGCAGCAACTTCTGATCAAATGACACTATGAGGAGAAGGAGGGCATATTATTTACATTTCCCACTTGAAACTCTTTACCTTCTTCTCCCCTCTAAGTAACAACCACTCTGAGTGCTGAAAGAAGTGAAAGAGCGTTGGACAGGATCCACTGTGACAGTTCCTGTGCTTCTTACATTCTTTTCCAGTTCTGCAAACAGTCATAAAAATTAATGACTGCCTCTTCAGCTGTCCAAAGCACAGCATCATTGCAGAGGGGTAAAAGCCATTATTTCTGTTCTGGGATACACAAAGATGCTGCATCTTTCAATCTGACGTGTCAAGGTGCTCCAATGCCTCTTACTATTTGAATTATGTAAATAGAATGGGAATCACCTTTTAGCTACTGAATAAAAGCATCTGATGGTTTTTGTGCTATCCATGTTTGAATTATAAAAATGAAGATTTTAGTGAAAGCTGAGAAGTTCAGACAGAGAGACAAGCTCTGTGGTACTGTCGTGATAAGAAACCACAAATTCACTGTCTTGCAAGTAAAATATCCAGTAGTGCTGACATCAGATAAAAACTGTGAGGCATTCCTAAGAGGGCCAGACAGTGAAATGCTCCAGCCTGTGTGCTGTATGGGAACAGCTATGGCCTCAGCCATGGAAGACTTTAGATGGACAGCAGCTGATCAGTGATGATGCTAGAATGAGCAATACCTGAGATAGCAGATGATTAATGAGGGTAAATTAAAATACAGGATCAGCCTTTTGAGCACTGAGCAGCAGTGGATGATGAAAGACCTTTGCAGTGCAGTTGTAGAATCATCAGTCCTGAGTGCAGCTGCCCAGAGCTCGAGCAGCACATGGCCCTCAGTGCAGGGCTGCCTTTGGCCTGCAGCTGAGCTATGCCAAAAGGTTGGAGTCTTGGGCATATTTACAAGAGGCTGTAAATCCTACCTCAGTTCTGGCATTTTTGGTTTTGTAAGAATGACTGCCCTCCCATGCTCTGCTAGTGCACTCGTCAGCTGGGATTTAACAACAATGTGGAATGATGGCTCTTGTTGTTCGTCTACAGGATAGATGATCTTTGTTGGCACTTCTAAAGTACTGCACCTATAAAAATAAATGGGCTGATCGCTTCTGTGAAGGACGTTATTGGTGCTCCTTTGATCAGCAGGCTGGCATGTTTGCTGATCAGCCTGCTGATTCATACAGTTCGGTAGGCTGCAATGGTAATAATTGCAGACCAGTGAATTAAGAAACATTTGTGATAATAATTAGCAAGCTGCCAGCTCATGTACATGTTTTGATGTATTGATCTAAACATCTATTCACATTCCTAATTTCTGTATCTTGATCAAGAGTGATAACAAGTTGGAAATAGGTGAAACATCATAAATCTCTAAAAAGACAAATGAGAGAGAGTATGGTGATCTGATTTCTATACTGTACAGAAGTGTGTGCATCAAACCTAGCAGAAACTTGCAGATTTCCAAGTGCCATATTTCACAGTCACTAGAGGGTAATGCCTCCTATGAGAACAGCTGCTGTGTGCTAACATCAGTATGAGCTGTCACATCATGTCTGTAATAGTGCTGCAGACCTTTAGGAGCCTTTGGAGGTGCTACAGCAGGCAAAAATGGAATTGTCAAATATTGTGAAAGCTGCAGAGGACGGGCGCATTGATTGTGCCTTGAGGTAATTGAAGGTGTGCGACTGTTTTTCCTTGTGAGTTGTTTCTCAGCTTGAGAGATTAGAATCTGAGTCAGCTTCTTGGTAAGAAAGTCCGTGGTCAAAGGATGCATATTTTCAGTACTACGTGAACACTACATACCCACACAACAGGAGAGCTTTGAGCTGCTTTAGTGTTCTTCTGTTCTTTAAGTAACACACTTGGAATAGAGGTGAGTGTGCAAATGACGTGTGCTTAATTCATTTTGCTGTTTGTGATCCTTCTGGAGCAAAGTGGGGTAATGGCAGGAATATAAGTTATGTTATTTGGAAGTGAAAAAATTCATTACGTGTATTCAGTTCAGGAAGAAATTATATAAGCAGCAGTTTTCAAATGTAATTTTTTACAAAGAACATGTGAAGTGATCTACGTACCCTATTAACATGTATTGCAGGTGCCTCTGAATAGCTCTTTATTTTATCATATCTGGCTGCTGTATCAAATAAACTGTCAACAAAATGTGTGCTAAAGTAACGGCCTAAATTGCATTTGCAAGTTGTGAAATAAGGATTCATTTTTTTTATTTCTTTAGATCAGAGGGAAATATTTGATTTACATTATAAGAACAGGTATTTTCTAATACTTATTCATGGAGATTAAATCCATTCTACTGAATTTATTTTATGTATATCACCCTCAGTTTTGAGGCCTCAGTTTTGAATGTGGGTAAAAATCTGAACTCTTATATCTTTGAATTGCAAATTAATTGTAGTGAATATTTATTTCTCTCAGAGTAGTAAGAAAAGAAGTAGTTCCAGGAGGTGTATGTTTATGGATGCCTGTAACTGTTCAGAAATGGTTTGGAAAATAATGGTTATTAACGCCATATAAAGCTATTTTGAAACTTTTGGCAAGTCATGAAGAACTCGTGATTACAAAAATATATATGTATTTTCTTCTGCTACCTGATTACCTCAGTGTAGTAGTTGAACAAATTCACAGTAAATTCATAGTTGAGATTTGCTGTTTCAAATGATCATTGGCTGATGTGTAGATGTGCCTTGGTGTTCCTATAAACTAGAGGAGCAAAAGATGTTTTCTTTCAGATCAGTGGTAATTAACAGTCAGTTAATTCTTGCAGACCTGTCTGATTTACAAAACCATGAGTGCATTTTAATTAATATATGAAAAAGATTAGACTCAGCTTAATAGAGTGAAGGATGCACTGGAACAAAATGAAGAATGTCTGAAAATGGTTGGGTACTTTAAAAGAACAAATAATGGGTTAGTTTTACTAAAAGATCAAAGAAAAAAGGAAATAACTCTTATAATAGGGATTGAAATACAGTTTAAAGATAACCTAAGTAAGCTGGAAACCAGTTGAACAGTGTAGAAGATGCTAAGCACAGTGCAGAAGTGAGGTGTTTGCATTGTTGAGATAGCCAGTATTTGGGGCAGATGGCGTTGGTGTCAAAAATACTGCTGGACAAAATGCCTTCACTGGACACTCTTAATTTTGGAGTATGTAAAACTCAACTTCCTTTCTCCTCCAGAGACGATTTGAACCAACATCTCACCCTTTCAGTAAACCCAGAGATAACCATGTCTCAGAGGGCATTCTGAGAAGGGAACTCTGACATCTCTAAGGCAGTTTTGTTTTGCCCTGAAAAGTTAAAAATCTGCTCAGACCAAAAGAAGGGATGTGAGCAAGTGCTTAATGTTGTTCTCAGAGTGTTCTCTTTGCTTTCATTGCTGCTGTTCTTGCATAGCATGCTGCTGGGTGGTGTGTCTGAGGAGGACTTTCCCTTCTGTATGCTTTTAAAATTAGTATATTTCTGTACTTCGGGGTTGGGTTTTGTTCGATTTTTTTTTTTTTTTTTTTTTTTTTTTTTTGAAAGAAATCCAAGTTATTCCACTGTTACTTGAAAAAAACCTTGGGTTACTGCTGACTGGCAATGCAACAAGGCTTGTGGTTGGAATTGAGGTGAAATGGGAGTGGATCAGGTGGTCAGGAGAGTTGCTCATTGGAACTTGTATATTTATGTAGGTTTTCTAGGACATCACATAACGTGGTTTGCATTATTAAACTTGAGCATTTGGAGATTTCAACAGAAAAATATGAATATTGCCATGGAAAGCAGTTGTTATGCTTCATAAATGCTAACTTCTTTTAACTCTTCAAAATCTCATAGTGCTATTTAACAAAACATGGTCTGCAAAAATGGTACACCAGATACTGAGTTAGGTGATCTCCCTGGTGATGTGTTTTTAGAGAGGTAAGGGTCACTCAGCACAGTCGTTGTGGTAATTCAAGTTCCCGATCACAGCTGCTTACAGCTCCTCAGTGTTCTTCCACAATCGCCATGGTCTTCTGATGCTGTGAAAGGCAGTATTCCTATTCCAGTTTCACAGTGGCCATTAAGAAATTTGCGTTCCTGCCTTTGCATCCAGCTGTCAAAGTGTGTGGAAATGTGTATTTGCATGAAGGGTTTATTTTGCCCAGAAGAGGTTCTGTGTTTACAGAAGCTGTGGGAAGAGATCTTGGCATTCTAATACGATAATACAACTACTGTAAATACCTATTTTTATTTATTTTTTTTACATCCGCATAATGTCTTTAACCTGCAGCGGACAAAATAAAATTATTTTGATCACTGCTGAAACACTTGTATTATTGACTAGCATAACTAATCTCAAATACAAGAGTTATATGATGAACCCAAATAAACAAGGAGGAAGTTGCAATATACCAGATAAAAAATGTTCGTATTTCTTTTATCTAACATATGAAAACAGGAGTTCCAAGCTTCTATTCTGAACTGAAATTTGTGAAGAGCTCTGCAGCCATTGGATCAAAATGCTGGAAGCAGATTTGTGGCTGGCGTGTTTGGAAATCTGTTGCTTTTTAGAAGAACTGCATTCTCTTCCAAAGTTAAACCCATTTGGAATTTTGCTTGAGATCAGTATTGATCAAATGAAAAATAACAGTTAAAAATACAAGATCAGGAGCATGGGCTGCTTCCTATGGATTTAGCAAGATAAATGTACTTAGCTATTGCAAGTTTTCCCTTTTGGAAAGCGTGACTGCATTATTCTGAACAGAGGAGGAACTATGCTTGCAGTCTGGTTCAGATCATGTATTTTTTGCTTTGTTTCACATACCTATTATATGTTCCTCCTCAAGGATTCTATTTTTTCCAAGACATTTTCAGGGCTGAGAAAACATCAGGGCAGAAGCTGGTGCAGTACCCAGCACTGTGGAACTGGCTGCTTCCCTCTGAACTCCACATTCTAAATAATGATAAGTGGAATTATGGCAGTAATTGTCCTTCTTTAGGGAGCATTTCTTACTTGAAATATGAAGCCTGTCTATTAAATAACATTTGTCAGAAGTGTTTCCTTAGGCATATTTTTCAGAATTGTATTTTATTTTTATCTTCAGCAAGATCTGACTCTGCAAGGTTTGTGTTAGAGACGGGGAGAATAACTAGAACAAGCAAATGCCTCATAGGCAACAGGAAAGCGAGTGGGGAGATGAAAGATGAGCTTCCAGCAGCTGCAAAAAGGATATACACTTCAAGGGTGCCCTATAAGCCTTATAAAGCAATAAAGGAAGGAAAACAACATTATGAAGGGTCCCAACAGCCATAAAATTCCAAAAATGGCAAGGATTGCTGTCATTATGTAAAGTGTTCGTTAAAGCTTTAAATAATGAAATAAACTCTGACACTGAGAATGGAAACCTTCCCCGTGAAACCGGCCTCTGTTTACGTTACAATCATGCAGGCCATAAAAGTCGTGCGGCACAACGCCGCGGTTCCCGGGCAGCTCAGCAGGCTGGGCGCACAGCTCTGGGGCCTGCCAGGCCTGGGGCACTGCTGTGCTGGAGGCTTTGGGACCAGAACGTAAGTGGGAAGGTGGGGAGGGATGCTTGGGATTCGGGGTGGAGATACTAGAATGCTGTGTAAAACGAGGTGCTGCTGGCTTGCTTCGTCACTAACGCTGAATTCAAATTCCAACTCCGACATGAGTAGATTCCATGGCAGATACTTCATTTGTGTATGCAGAGAATGAGAAGAAAGTATTTATTTTGAACAGGAATGCCTTTAAAATTGAAAAGGCCTTGTATCTGTGTTGTTTTAGTGGTGCTAAAGTGGTTTATTTTATCTGTTAGTAGTGTTGTATATTTAAATATCCATTCCTGAACTAGAAGCTGCTTTAGAAACTATTATAAGCTATGAAGTACACAGGAGAAGCTTCCTTTTCTGTCACTGAAATTCAGCCATTTTCTGCTGTGCTTGCAACGTGCAGGGACAAAATGTATCCTCGAGGGAAAAGAGAATGCGGTTCAGTGTGGGCGAACCTTTAAGTTGCAACGCATTTCCCTTGGAGGCGTTGGAGCAGTAGTGTAATTTATGTTACTGCTTGCAGTGAAAGTGTTCAAAGGCCATTAGTTTTTCTGACCAGTGCCATGGTCCGCCATTTGTTTCCTCACCATTTTTCTAATTAGATTTTTAAGTCAAGAATGAGGTTGAACATCTTTTTAAAAAGACATTGGAAAAGCAAACAGCTTCTGACGTGGATGTTTCTGTGTTCCTGTACATGTTGCATGAAATAGAGTCGTGCAGTTTTATATCTCTGTATTTGCACCATCCAAAATGAAGTCCTTTGTCTCTTGGCGTATTTTTGGAAGAGCAGACAGGGAGACTGTGTGCATCATGAGTGGGAGAAGAAAATGAGTCACAGTTCTCTTTATGAGGAGCTTTGTTTCATTCAAATCCCTCTTGCCAAGATGCTGACACTGAACTTGAGTCATCAGCAATAAACAAGTCTTACAGAAAATTGAATCTTTAGAGGGCAGAAAATCATGGGCAAAGGGAAGGCACTCACCGACAACCTGTTTCAGTCTGTGGATTTGAGAGCAATTATTGATTGCATTATTTCCTGTGACAGATTTTTCACAAGTGCCCAAAAGTAATTTAAAGCCCCGGCCTGAAATTTCATTTCAAAACATGCGTGTGTAGTGAGGACCTGCAGCATCCATCAGGCTTTGAGATCACCGAGCATTAAATTGAGCGCTCACTGCACTGAACAACATAACTGTGGTTCCTGCTTTTATCATTTGCTTTTCACCTGTGCTGTTTCCGTAACGACTGAGAACAAAATGAGAACACTAATAGGCACTGGCACTTTCCTGGAAAAAAGCAAGATTTGGAGAAATTTGTTACTATTATTTTATTTAAGGCAATTAACTTTCTCTTGAAAAAATTTACACATATGTTATGGTAACAATCCATCAAGATTGGATATGTTTGTGTTCAGGAAGTGACAATAGATCAACTAATAAACATTTCAGTTGAAAAGGAAACTTTCATAATGTATTCTATATTATTTCAGACAGTCCTCTTTCTTGGAAGTATTATAGTATCTTATTTGTCCATGGTGTCTGTGTTTCTAACCACTGTCTGCTTTTAAAGCGTGACAACTTCAAAGAAGGGTGGTAATACAGAGATACTTTTATTGTGGAAGTACTTCCATGTCTAAAAACATGAAATCTGACACTATGGAATGAAAGAAAATATGCAATTTTAAAGCTGGACTAGAAATCAGACAGGAGGGAATGGCTTTAAGTTGTTCTGGGGGAGGGTTAGGTTGGGTATTAAAAGTTTCTTCTTTGCTGGGCACAGGCTGCCCAGCAAGTGGTCGCTGTCCCTGGGGGTGTTTAAGGAAAGTGTGGATGTGGCA
Organism: Centrocercus urophasianus; assembly: GCF_019232065.1. Lineage (NCBI taxonomy): Eukaryota > Metazoa > Chordata > Aves > Galliformes > Phasianidae > Centrocercus > Centrocercus urophasianus. Next base: position 37,980,301 of record NW_024884711.1, read on the forward strand.
CTGAGGAACATGGTGAAAGGTATGGTGGGGATGGGTTGATGGTTCAACTGGATGATCTTAGTGGTCTTTCTGACCTCAATGATTCTGTGATTCTCTGGTATCGTCGATCAGTGATCACTGTGGGGAGCGCAACTGAATGAACACAGCATGTAGCTGTGGCTGAAAGTCACAGAAGCTGTGGCACAAATCAAAAATAAGGAGGTAGATATAAGATTATGGAGTTACCAAGCCTTGGTCCTGTGTTCAGTTTGACCAGGCAATCTTCATCCTAGGAGGGCTGGATCCTCTTCCATTTGTACTGTCCCTCTCGTTTCAGAACTGGCACTCTTCCCATTGTGCCTGAAGGAAGTCTGGAAGATGTGAAATAACAAACGAACTTGGTCAGTGAAAGGAGGATTGGTTGGTGCATGCTTGATGTTCGCTAGTCCTCAACAGTCAATTGTAAATATGGATTGGAAAAAAAATCAGGGTGAAAACGCACTGCCCAGTCAGCAGTGAGGAGTTGGACCTTGTCAGGAGGATGAGGAGGAGAGCAGCCTGGAGAGCACTGGTGCAGGTGGGAGGCTGAGGGTCTTGGGAGTGCTGAAGTGAAGGACGGGAGAGAGGCAGAGCAGAGCAGGCAGGAGACAGGTTGTGGGATGGAGCTGAGGAGAGCCGGGAGGGGAACCTGAGAGCAGAGCCAGGGCCAACAGGGAGGTGAGATCCAAGGATTCCAGCAGGAGAGCAGAGGGCTGTGGGCAACTGCTCTGCTTCCAGCTTCCAGGCACAGGGACTTGTCTCACAAATACGATTCTGACCCTACAATGAAAATTTTGGTGATTTTGTATTTTACTGATTTGTTTTTTTAAATTTGGTTGCCAGGGCAATGATGCACGTGACTATAGCACGGTATTGATTTGTGTGTACATGTACTACCATGGGTACCTGAGCACCTGCAGCTCATAGTTTCATGTTTAAAATGGCATTGCCACTCTATACATCCAAACTGGAGTGATGGTTATCCATAGGGTATCACTGTGCTGCAATCATGAAACAATAATATCATGTTTTTATTCAAATTAAGGCATGTCTGGAACGCATAAGCATTCAGTCTTAATGAGCAAGGAGAATGAATGGCAATTTGTTTAACAGAGCTTAAATGAAAAAACTGCTCATATTTTATATTTTTCAGATGGAAATAAATACATTTGTTAATAGAAACATTTTAATGAAGTGGTATCTATAGTTACTGTCTGGTTTGTGAGAAGCTGACTGGTAAGAACACATGACAGAAGTGTTCAAAAGAGGAATAAACGTGCTTAAAGAGTCAGTGTTTGAGCTTTAAAAACATAGGTCCTCTTGCCAAGTCTACCACTTCCTTGGGTAAATACGGGACAGTTATCATTTCAAGTGCTTCCTTCTCACTTTCCTCATTTAAAAATACAGATATTTTAGCTGACTTCTTTTGTAGAGCAGTTTGAGATACAGTAGCACAGGGTAGGTGTTATTTTAAGCACTGTTTTTTTTTATCGAGGGTCGAAAGGTTGGCTCGGGACACTGGCAATGAGGCCTGCAGAATCTTACCTCCTTTTTGCTTATTGCAGCCGTCCCCCAGGAGGGAGCTTCCCTTGAGGAAATCTGTTGCCGTTAGAAGGTGTCCTGATGTAATTATCAACTTCAGGCCCACCCTCAAAAGCTCTCCCTGTACATTTGTTACTAACTTAGCATCCGTGTACCAGAGTGGCTGGGATTGCAATGGGCATGCAGTTCTCTTAGCAGATGGTCTCCTCAGCTGAAGGTTGAACACTAGGACAGAAGAGCCAGAGCAGATACACACCGCTGTGTTTGGCTGGATGTTACTGCCAAAGTTCTGCTTCTTTTTGTGCTTTGTCCCCTCCTAAGCATTCATGCTTTTTCAAATGTAGAAGTCCAGCGTTGGTCTTCCCCTGTATGACAAGTTTCACAGAAATGGACACACTTGCTGAACGGGCAGAGAATATGTTGTTATTTTAAAAATCTTGTGATTTTAAAGCTTGTCTCGTTTTAGCATTCAGAATAGCTTGTACTGCATTTAGTATTTATGTATATGTGTGTGCATGTGCACTCGCACATTTGGAAAGAAGAACCTGGATGTTTTAGTTACTCTTGAGCACCAAAGCCAGGACTGTATTCCAGTGATGTGGCCTTCCTGAACTCTAATAAGACTAAAAACATCTGTTTCATCCTGCTTATCTAATTATCCATTACTTTCTTTTAGAACATGTGTGCAGAAAAGCATTTTTTAAACTTAATGTTATAAGTTACCTAAAGAAACTGTAAACATAATGAAGGGTCACAGTAATAGTAAGAAACTCGGTTGTCTCCAAGATCAATTAGAGATTCTATTGGAAAGTCAGACAAAGAATCTTGAAGCTACTATTTTCTAGTATATCTGTGGTAGATTTGTTTTGTTTTGTTTCTGTTGATCTCATTGCTGCTTAGAAATCAGCTAAAACATTTATATTGCAGAAATAATATAGCAGCAGTTTCAAATCTTTTGTGCTTTATATGCTTGATTAGGAAAATCCCATTAATGATAGAAAATGCTAATCAGCAATGTGTTTCGCCAGCCACCATGGGCCCACGCACTCCAAATAATCCATTGTTTGTTAACCTAATGAAGGTCATTGTAGCTTTTTCAAAGCTTGTGTGACAGCATATCAGAATGCTTTCAAAACTCTGCTGCTGGACTCCAGTGCTGAAAAAAATCAAGGCTGAGTATTTACTTGTCAGAAGGGTTCTGGCGTAAATGAGTTTTATTTTTCTGGGTAGAATGATCATACTGTGCTTTCATTTGTTCATTATAATTGTCAAGACAGACAAACAGTGCAGTGGTGGCTAAGCTCATGGCGCTGCCATTAAGCAGCTAGACTTTGTCTTTATCCACATCTTATTGATTTTCCTTTCCTTTTCTTGGCAGGTGACATCACACAGAAAGGATATGAAAAGAAGAGATCAAAATTAATTGGGGCCTACCTGCCACAACCTCCCGGTACGTGTATCTGTGTTTGCAATATATGAAGATGTCAAGCATACTGATAGTTGCCACAATAAAAATCTACATCTTTGAAAAAAATAATGTGGTTTAAACAAAGCTACTGTTATTCGTTCAGAAAAAGCTTGTTTCATCCATTTCATATATATTTTTACATGTATATATGTGTCTACTTTGGTACTTGTGCACTTTTTTGCATACATTGGTGTGAGTTTGGCAGTCACATCTGGAAAATAAAATCAGCCTAGGTTTGTTAGAGACATTGTTTATTGTTAAGTAATGCAAAAATACAGAAGAAAATATGATGTCCTAACTCACTAAGACTTCTGCTAAGTAAAGCTTTCTAAATAGAGGTATACTTGAGTGGAAGAAAACTTTATAGCTTTGTTCCTTTCTCCACTTCTGGGTTTCCTGCTGTGATCTTACTTTTGAAGTCAACATAGAGACCAGCAACATCCCTTAGACTTCAGCTTGTCCTTCAGTGCATGATCAAGTGATCCTTTATAAACAGTCGGTCTCTATATTTAGGAGTTGCATGTACCTGCCCTAAAAGTGTACAAAAAATTTCAAATGAAATCAAATGTCAAATTACATATTGCTTCATTTAACTTATTCCCTATATGTTTTTACCAGAAACAAGAAAAAACTCTTAAGAGTTCATGCTTTATAAAGACAATGAATCTTGAAGTTGTCTATGCGGTTTTACATATCACTGTAGGCCTCCATTTTACGTCAGCCTCATGGGAGCATGCCACACTCTTCTGTGCAGTCTCACTTGCTGTATAGAGGCTCCTCTTGCACTTGGCATTCCTCTGAGCCGTATTTTTGCTGCAGATCTGGGATCTAGTTCACTTTTTCTTTTACCATATTCTTTCTTTACGGCGTTGATGGTTTTCTATTTAAACAGCTTATGTAGAGGTACTGACGTATTCTGGCTTCTGCAGTGTATAAACAGGTCTCTGGAAGGAAAGCCTCCTATTTTTTTCCATGGAAACTACAGCAGATAGAAAGAGCACAACAACACTATTTGATAGAGAAAATTCTCAATTACAAAGCACTATTTTTCAACATATTCACCACTGTTAGCTATGTATTTTTGCCAGCAATGAACAAGAGCCTGCATGCTGCGCTTGTAAAAATCTGCATGGTTGTCTGGAATGTGGCATGTCTTTCATGTTGCTGTCATCACTGCTGAAATGTACCACCCACTGCTTCACAGTGCTCACATCCACTGTTTGGTCTCCATAAAGAGTCAGCAAGCATCAGTGACTGTCTACGTGTATTACTTTTTCTGCATGAAGGAAGATTGTCTTTTGTCAGACTGCCCCTCTGCTGCCATCTGTCACACGGCATCAAAATGTAATGGAATATTGACAGGAAGGTTCAACTTCTGCCGCCGTATCACCAAAATCCGCCTCTGAGATTGTGGGGCAACATCATAAAGCAGGAGGCATTACTTTCAGAGTATATTAGCTAGCTCTATAGCAGAATGGTATTTTGGGGCCTTTGGATTTCGTTTGGTATGCTTCACTAGTGGAAACTCCACAAAAGACATCAATGTTACAAACACCTCTTCTTTCTGAAGAGATAATTCCTGACTTGAGGATGACTGCATCATCTGCTAACTGTTGGGAGCTGTAGGAGAAAGAAGCAAATCGAATCAGCAGAGCTACAATCCCAGAAGTTCAGTCATTAAATTTGTGGATATTTGTTGACCAAACTATCAGGCATAGAGTAGTCTTCAGTATGTTCTCATGTTCTGTACTTAGATGTACTGAGTTATGGTGAGACTTACTTAACAGTAGTCCTCAACACAGGATTATGGTTGGTACCAGTATTCTCTTCTATAGCTAGTTGTGAATTTTTTTCTTCACAGAAGAAAATACAGCTCTTCCTCCAGAGAGCTCATAGTCATTTGGTCAAACTGTAGCCTTGTCTCAAACTGCTGAGGAATCTTCATGCCATGATGAAAGAGAGAAGGTGGAGAACTTACTGAGTTTTATCTTTCAAAGTCTCTGTTGTGATATTAAAGTTTTCCAGCAGAAGGACAGCATAGAAATCTGTATCAGTCCTATAGTGGGATCCATTCAATAATTTGAAGAAGTAATGACTGACAGTGTAGCAGATCTAGCTCTATTGTAAAGATGGGAAGAAGCAGGGTGAATGTTTTCCTCTGTACCGTTTCCCAGGAAAACTTGCACTGGGTTTGTGGGGATGAGTGAAGAAAGATTATGGGAGGAAGGACAGGAGAAGGCTATTGAAATATTGTCCACTATTTTCTTGTACGTACATCGAGCTCAATCGTTTAGCTCATGGCTAAATGAATTACTGTGTTATAAAGGAAGATATTGCTTCTACTGCATTGAAGTATTTTCCTCCAGAAACTAATATTATTTGTTCTTGATCTTTGCTGTCTTTGTAGTTTTTGTTTGTTTTGTTGTGGTACCTTTTGGACAAAACCTGAAACTGTAATTTGATATTTTCCTCCTAAGATCTTACTCACCTGAGGTCCCTGTTCAGTAGGAAGGGGAAGATGAATCCTTTATGAGAAGAAATAAGATAACAAAACAGATGCTGCGTTTCATAAGCCTCTGTTGGTATCTGAACACTCAAATTAGTTATGTCTTTGTTGTAATGTGTTTTGATGGGGAACTGCAAGAAATATATAAGCTTTGGTCTTAGCTTTTGTCGTTAAAAAGGAGGAGAAGATGAAGAGAGATTATCAAACAGTGTGGAAATTGGTATGGCTCTTCTGCAGGGATTGAAGATCTCAGGGAAGGGCTGTGATCTGTGTTCTGTGACTGCACTCAAGGAAATTAAGGAAATCCAAAGGCAGTTCCCCTCTGTTTGGGCATCCAAGTCCTCTTGCTGCACCTTTGCTAACATTTCTAACACCAATGTTGGCAGAGTGGAACGTTGACCTCATTGGCTCCGTGAGTGTCCTGTAGTGTCTGTGCGTGTGTGTGCGTGTGTGCTGTACTGCATGGGGGCAGCAGCTCCATTCGTTGCTGTAACAAATGTAAAAAAACTAAACGTGAATTAATTAGTTTTTTTCAACTTGTTACAGCAGCGAATGGAGCTGCCGCGGTACGGTGTAGACTGCAACACAGTGAAGGAGCTGCCAGAAGAATGCTCCGCACTGCCAACATTGGGGTCTGTGACATCCGGGAAGCGGCCACTAGAGAGAGAGCAGCCAGCACGGCAGGAAACCGGCCTCTCTTTTATTTTCGTTTTGGTGAGCACAATGAATGTATCTTTTTCAGTCTATATCTGTCTGTAAGTGTGCCTCAACTGGAAGTTTCTGGTAGATGTGTGCATCAGTCAGACAGGTGAGGGGCTGCCAGTGACAAGACAGGGCAACGGCAGCTGGGAGGCTGTTACCAACTTCTGTCTACCTGAGAGCAGAGTGTTTAGAAGGGAGAAGGAATAATCAATTTTAGTGCCTAGCTTCCATGCAGTGGTCACTTTGGAGGAGGAACATAGAGGAGGCTGTGAAACACAGGAAGGCATGTGTTTCTACTTCCCTTTTTGGCACTGCCTTTTTACAGAGCACTGGAAAAGTCCAAGTCCACCAGAATCAGGAGGAAGCTGTAAAAATCTGAGCACCCCTAGTTCTGTGCAGTTTCTAAGTAGAGACTGAATCTCTTTGGAAACTCAATAGACTGCTGAAACTCAGTAGAGCACTGGAAACTCCAGACCATTCAGAAGCAGGCCAACATCTAGGAGCAGGCACCAAGCTGATGGAGCAAACTTGAGGGACTTCCTGCAGGACTATGTGTTGGCAGTGTGGACAGATAAGACAGGGTTCCAGCTGTGCCTCTACAGCTGTGTCTTTCAGCAGTCACCCATCTTGCCTTCTGGGAATGTGATAGAATCATGGAACGGCTCGAACTGGAAGAGACCTTAAAGATCATCTAGTTCCAAACCCCCTGCTGTGGGCAGCATTACCACCAGCAGTTCAGGCCGCCCAGGGCCCCATCCAATCTGGCCTTGAGCACCTCCAGGGATAGGCCAGCCACAGCTTCTCTGAGCAGCCTGTGCCAGCACCTCGCCACACTGAGTAAAAAATTTCTTCCTAACATGTAGCCTAAATTTACCCTCTTTTAGTTTAAGGCTGTTCCCCCTTGTCCCGTCACTATCACACTGTGTAAAAAGTTGGTCCTGTCAGGGAGAAGTTCTTTACAGAGAGAGTGGTGAGGTGCTGGAACAGCTGCCCAGAGAGATTGTGGATGCCCCATCCCTGGAGGTGTTCAAGGCCAGATTGGATGGGGCCCTGGGCAGCCTGGTCTAGCATTAAATGTGGAGGTTGGTGGCCCTGCACGTGGTGGCAGTGTATGGGAACTGCTGAATCACAGCCTGAAACTCTGATTGATCAGCTGAGGCAAGCACTGAGTCAGCCATGGGAGCACAGGTGAAGGCAATTCAGCTGTGTGACCGGAAGGGGTTGAGCCTGGCTGCACCTCTCCTAGATCCCATTTAAGTGCTGACTACAGTGGGGAAGGATCTCTTCTGGAGATCCCTCCTTTGGAGTTTTGCAGTGAGCCTAGGATATAATGGGTAAGCATTCTGTCTATTCTCTTTTGGTATAAATAACCTGCTTAGCAAAATTCTCTGGTGTATTTCATAATTATAATATCTGTACGTTCTTTGATTATACAGGTGGGGTTGGAGATTCATGGTCCTTGAGGTCCTTTCCAACCTTGGCCATTCTGTGATTCTGTGGTCCCTCTCCTAGTTACAAGCTCCCTTCAAGTACTGGAAGGCCACAATGAGGTCTCCCTGGAACCTTCTCTAAGCTAAACAAGCCCAGCTCCCTCAGTCTTTCTTCATAGGAGATATGCTGTTGCTGGTGGAAGGCATATGGTCCATTCCTACTCCCTGGGCTTGTAGCAGAGGATTAGCAGGTCCCCAAGACAACAGATTTTCTCCTGCTAATCATGTGGGCACATGGACTCTTTTCTGTGTTCTTGTCCATGCTTTCACAAGGCAGACCTGACACAGTGTAAGAGATGGGCAGAAAGAAATTAGAACTTACAGTTCTGTCTGTGTAAGGCATACCTGTAAAAACGTAATCCTTTTGACAAACCCACACCCTCTCATTTTCAGACAAATTTGCTATTATGCTATAAAGGAAATCCGTATTGGATTCTGACTGTGTTGTTTATTCTCTTTAGTTTCTCTACGTACACCTAAAAGTGTGTACATACATCCATATACTAGAGCTTTTTGTGCTGCACTCACTGTTAGAAAGGGAAAGCTGGTACTTTTCAGGAATTAGTATAATCCTAATTTGGAAGAGGTAGATGTGCAGCCATGTAGTTGATACTCCATCAGGTGATGTGGGAGTGCACTATTAAGGTTTCTATTTTGGACAGGAAAATCTCAGGGGGTAGGTTGTTGGATATGCTACACAGCAAATACAGACAGTGAGTCTGACGCATGGGGGACTTGCTGGATCCACTGCACATCTGCAAGTTGGCTGCGCAGTGCATGCACTGTAGGTCTCACACATCCAGATGCTGCACAGACTGCACATATGCAAAGGACATTTGTGTCATCCCAGCCAGACTGTTGAACATTCAGAAATCCGAAACGGATATGCTGCGTTTGGCAATGGTAATGGGAAAAAGGACAGGGGGAGCCTCTTTTTTCTTTTCCATTAAATTCCCACCTGCTTTAACTTAAGGAGACCAAATTGCAGCTTTCTTCCTCAAAGCGCTGTCTCTGGGATGTCAGTTTGTAGCTGGAGACATTCTGTGCACAGAGTGATTTTTCTTTTCTTAGCATGTCTGTATGTCAGACATCTAAAAATAATGAATAGTGAATCTGGACCTTTTATCTACACACGCTTCGCGGTCTCTCTTGTGCTGTGACCTTTCTCTTACTGCCTCTGTAGAGAAGCCCTGACAGCTAAGATCTGAAAGAATGACCGCTTAAACAGGCATTCGTTTCAGAATACTTTTCTGAAGATCATCTTGATTAGATCAGTCAGTTCTAGGTAAGATAACACGTGGACAGATACATGTGTGCTATTAGGAGGAGCCCTTCCTGTAAGAAAAATAACAGAATTACCAGCCTCCCCCATAAGCTATTTTTTTGCCCAATTTGCTTCCAGTCTTTTGCTAGGAAATTTGATCATTCATTCACAGAACAGAGAGACAATGTTGTTATCAATTAAGATTTTCTTCTTGCAGCTTAAACATGGGTGGTTCATTCCTTCTTAATTAAGTGGTGTGTCTACACCAAATTGCTTTCAGCAATTTCCCATCATTGATACCACCAGTGTGGTTCTGTTTGTACTGTAACCATGTAGACCAGTCACCATCACTCTTTTTATTATTGCTAATGAACCTGTGAGATGCAGTGCTGCTCCTCTTGCAGGCCTGGAGACAGAGCGCTGCATCTCCTGCTGCTGGAGCCGCAACAGCACTGGAGCTGCAAGGAAATTTCAAGCTGTGAAGAGCAGATAGTGTGCTCCCAAATAAGGTCCCCGAACTTCATGAAACAATTTTTTGTAGAATAATTTGATCCATTTCCTGTGTCTTCTGTTATTAATGAGATGTAATAAATACACGTATTTATGTGTATCTGTAGTATGTGCATATTTTTGCATATTATGTGCATGTGTGCCTCCATTTACTATTCCTGCTGCTGGCACTTTGGGTACTGAAAGTAAACTTGGCGATTACCATTTCATTTTCTCTTCCACAGGCATGATTTGGATTGCAAAGATTGCAGGAAACGTTTAAACAAAGCTTGATTTTAGAACTGAAAAAATCCCTCATGTACTCACTTTATTAATAATAAGTAGTGTTGTGCCTTCCTAATTCTCAAAGATCTCAGCATAGAATAGCCATGACGGGGCATTTCAAAGCATGGATGTAGGCTAACAATACGGATTTTGTTGTAAAGTGTATGCATTTTACAATTTATGGACATGTTTTTGAAGTAGTACAAAGATGTTTTAGAGATGTGAAATCATGGTATGTAAATGAAAGTAGATCATGCTTGAGGAAGTGTTTTGATTTGAATTGATGGACTTCTTACAGGGTCCTGTTTGGTTAAGAAGGGAAGTCCTGAGTGCACCTGAGAACTACCTCTTGGTGCCATCTCTTAAAGCTGTAACGTTGTTTTGGTTTTGCCATGCTGGTTGAGAGCCCATTTATTATTTTAAGCATTGTTTTATGTTGGCACTTTTGTTTTCTGTCTTGTACTAAACATCAAACTGTTTTCAGACATGAAGAAAAATACATCTCCTTTCAAAGGTTGTTCGCTAATAATAAGACAAAATGGGAAGGGAAGAAACATAAGGAAAGAAATGAGCACTTGATGTGATCAGCTATTGTATCAGCTAGCAATGTGCTTAATTTCAGCACTTAGTGTGATGGCTTTTTTGGAGGGGAAATATTTTTAGTACACATCAGAGTCAGAATCTTCTTCAAAGAATGTGAAGAATTTCAGTGAAATACTGTTGATGTTCATGGAGGGCATCTGTGAAACAGAACAATAGCACCAAACATCAAGATGTTTGTCTGAAAATCTGATAAATGCGTGAGAGAAGGTGGCTTAATCTGATGTGAGCAGTGAAAAAGAAAGAAAAGAAATACACCATTGCAGGCCTTGAAATAAAGTTTGTGTATGTTGGAACAGAGCAGAAGGAGTGAGTGGAGGCATGCGAAGAGCTGGCTACCCCTGTCAAAATGCAAAACTGATAGAATTTACAACAGAATTCTCAGAAGGGACAGATCTGCAGCAAATTTCTTTTGTTGAATGCTGAGGGGAGGATGTTAAACTGTTGGCAGTGTAAATTGAGCATTGGTGAATGCCTTTTTCTTTCTGTTCTCCTAAAAAAGCCTTCAAATTTAACACTGAAAATTTGGGACTGACATAGAAAAGTGGAAATCAAGCATCATGTATGAATTACAGCAGTGATGTGTTATCCACTGTCCCTGAGAAATTGAGGGAAAGAAAGGAAAACATTAGAAACATTGAAAACGTTGTTAGGAAACAATGTTAGGGTGTGTGTAGTGGGTGTCCAAGAGGATGACTAGTGGGAGAGTTGGAGTTGTTTAGCCTGGAGAAGAGAATGTCCTGAGAAGACCTGACAGCAGCCAAATGGGACGTACAGGAAAGGTGGGGAGGAACTTCTCCCCACTGCAGGGCAGGACAAAGAGTAATGGTTTTAAATGGAAAGAAGGTAGGTTTGCATTAGACATGGAGAAGAAATCTTCATGACAAGGCTAGTGAGGCCCTGGAACAGGCTGCCCTGCCCTTGAAGATTCTCGAGGACAGGTTGGATAGGGCCCTGGGCATCCTAGTCTTCTGGGAGGTGTCCCTGCCCATGGAAAGCAGTTGGAGCTACGTGATTTTTAAGGTCCCTTTCAACCCAAACCTTTCTGTAATTCTGTGATTCTGTTATACATGCTAATTTTGTATTGAGGGCTTAACACATACAAGGAAATCCTGGAACGCAAGATGGAGATTGTAATAAGCAAAGAAGATAGATTTCAAGTATGTGTATTGTTCAAAACCAGGTACAGAAGTAAATGTGAAAGCTCACCTGTGAAATATAGATTGTTAATGAAACATCTCATCAGAAACTCCATCTTCTCCAGGTTTATCTAGCAAAAGCTGGCATACCTTCCCTGGTTGTTTTTGGTTAGTAGTGTCACCTTTTAAAACTTCTTTGGATTAGGCTGATCCAGTGAATTTATTACTTCTATATATATCTGATGGGAAGAGTGAAATGTCATGCTAAGAAGCAAGTTCCATGGGAGCGGTGTGACATTTAACCTGTTTACAGAATAGTCGGTGTGTTCATCCCTTGGCTTTGCTTTTAAAGCAGAGTCAGCAGCCATTGCATAGAAGTCAAGGAAATAGTTTGAACTGAATGCAAATACTGTTAACCTTCCTTTCCTCCAGCCCTGATTTTGCTCTACAGCTTCTTCTCCTGGCGTTACACACTGTCAGCTAGGTTTAGAATAGTGAAAGCAGCCTGAGTGTAGAATACCTTCTGTCTCTTACCAATTAGGCATTTCTGCTTTTAAGCATTTTCTGATTCAGAATTTTGACCTAGTCATAGAAATGTGTGATACATCAAAGTGACTTGTCAGCTGTCACTGAGGAGGCAGTTGTCCTCTGTTGGAGAGAGCCATGCAGTTACTGCAGCATCACTAGCACACAACACTATAGAAACATAGAATGGCCTGGGTTGAGCAGGACCTCAAATTCCTCAAGGGCCTATAATTCAACTACAGAAAAGAAGCAATGAAGACTAGAAGGGAGGAACAAAGAGATAAAGACAAAAAAAGGAAGGAAAGGGGTGACTGAAACCTGTTTCCAGCTGACAGCTTTGTGACTTCCATGCACATAAAAATAAAACTATCCAGCTTGCAGTGGTATGCTTAAATTGCTTTACTGTGGCTCTTATATTTTCAGTTAAATGTACAAAAGGTAGGATCCGGCTTGCAGATTAGGATTTGTAGGTTGATATATCTGCATTAAGTTGTCTGCCTATGAACCTGGTATTTGAGCTTCCATTCTTATGTGAAGAGACAAAGTTAATTCAGTTGATGAAACCCAGAGGGCTTTTCAGCTTATTCTGAAGCAGATTCCACCTTCCCCTCCCCCCCCCCCAACACCTGCATAGCTTTGCAGACTCCACTGGGTTCTCTGAGCTGCCTGAACATAAGTGTCCAATACTGCTCAAGATTTCCTAAGGTATTAGAGACATCTGCAAGGGCAAGCATGCAGAAAACATCTTAAAGGGGACACATGAGATCCTGGTCAAGGCAGGTCTCATACTCTGTAACATCTGATGAGACTTCAGGCACCTCTGTTTTGACTCCTGGTCTAGGTCTCTATTTTCATTATAGGAGCTCAGCTTAAGCTCCTTCTTGTAGGTACCTAAATATAGGTGTCTTAATCTGCAAGCTGAATCCCACATTAGTGGCATTAGATAAATGAACTAATACTCACATTAAGAGCATGGCTGTTAGCTCCAGTGCACTTTCTAATGCTTATGTGCAATACGATGAGCACAGAGCTATATAAAATAAATGTGTTCTGGGCATGTATTTTTAATTCATATTTTTCTTAAGTTCTTTGTAACTTGAAATGAGTCAGTGCTGCTAATTGTACTTACTTTCTAAGCCCTGCTAGCAGCAAGACTGTGGTGGCCTTTGGCGTATTAAGAATGATATGATTTTGACAGTGATTGGGATTGTGTCTGTCTACAGGGCATTGGGGTGACACTGTCCTTTCTTTAATGAAAGCCATTCATTGCTCTGCTGCCTCCTTGAATTTGGGAATTGATCTAGGTATGAATTCACAAACCCGTTAACTCCACCACATCCACTGATCCACAAATGCATTTTGGTCAGGATGCACTTCAACAAGCATTAGCACTTAACTCAAGGACCCTGTGTGCTGGCTGTGAAAGCCATCAATTTTGGGGTTTTAGTTATGTTCAGAATTCCAAGTGAAGAAAAGATGCTTGTTACTGCACTGTATTGCCAGAGCCTTCGTGGAGGTGAACAGTTCAGCTGTTAACACCGCTTTGCTATTAATGGCAACATTTCTCTGAGTTCATGGTGTTCATTATTCTGTATGGCTTTCACTTCTATCTATCGCTCAGAAATGGCAGCCAGTAGGTTCCAACTACTGCATTCCTTGTCTTGCAGAAGGGAGCTGCCTCAGGGAAGGTATGGGTCCCTGCGGTGCTGGGCAAGTCCTGCTCCAGCCCTTTCTGTAAGGTTTCTTACTGTCTCTCTGTAGTGCAGCTATGCTTTGTGTTCTCACACGCCAGAGAACTTAGTACAAAGAGAGCTCTCCTCACAGAGGGCTGGTGGAGAACATCTCTGTTTTACTGTACAATTGACTTCCGTAAAATGAGAGCCACACTCACATGGACTGATCTGAGTAGAGGTTTATTTGCTGCTTTTGTATGAACAGGAAAGTGGGATAAAGTCATCAAGTAATCCCCCCAAAAAGCAGAAGCTTTTTTGTTGCTCTCATGAAGCTTGTTGTGTCCCTAAGTACAAACCAGTGCAGCACGTTGGAGTTGCCTCATTCCTAATTGTTAAAGAAACCCCCTGTTACTGGTTGTCTTTAAAAGAAAAAGCACATACAAAGTAGGTGGGAGGTAAACTAGTGTAAAGTGTGCACATTTTAAAATAAAATCGGATATTTCTGTACCTTTTGAAAAGACAAGACTGGGGGGAAGTGGAGCAGGGCAGGACCTTTCCCAGTTGGGCAGATTAGGCCAATATCATTGACTGGCTGGTTGGGCTTTCTGATATTGCCTGCAATGCCGGGGTAAGAGGCTGAGGCTGCATTCCTGTTTTTGTGCCCTGGAAAAGGGGCTTTTTTCACAGCCTCAGCTGCAGAGAACAAGACTGAGACAACTGAGGTCTCGCAGCTGAATGGCCAGGAGAAGGAAGCCTCAATGTATTCTGCCCAACAGCTATCAGGTCCACCTGAAAAAGTCTGCCTGCTACAGAAGTTGCGTGTCTTTTTGATGCTTTTCCTCACAATATACCTTCAGTGTTTCTAAGGCCTATTGTCTGTGGCTTTGTTGTTTGAAAAATGTAGTTAGTCTTGGTTTTCTCTCTGATCCTGTTGTACTTCAGTAGGAACACCTATTAACTGCTGCACATTCTTGTCTGCATGGCATTGCCATACACAGGCAGGGAAGATGTGGCACTGCTTTCTTCACCAAAACTGTGACGCAGAATGTTAGATGTGTGTCTTTGGCTGTGATGTTTGTTAATATATGTGATTTCCAGAAAGTATTATTGTACAATGAGACTGGCAATATGGATAAGGACTGAGATGTGGTTAGAACCTTGTACAGACTGAAACATCATTTTCTGAACATTTCCAATCAAAATCAATTTAACGCATGTTGTTAGTTATATTGGTATTCTCATGGTGACCCAGTAAGGCCACCAATGAGGAGAAAATATTCCTTCAGAACATTTCAGTGCTTCAGAATTTATGTACGTGTACTTAAAAGAATGTGAAGACTAGAGAGGAAATGAAATTATGCAGAACTGTGGTGAAATTGCACAGCACTGTAGTGTGGAGACAGAACAGTTGAATGAAGATATTTTATTTGAATTAAGAATATGAATTATTAATCACAGTCTGAGTAAAAGAACTTTTATGGATTTACTCTGTCTTATGTCTCAAGGAGATTTTGCTCCAAGTACGCTTTCTAGCCAAGCAGGGCCTTCTCCATGGGATCACAGCAGACTTGGTGTATGTGATATGCCAGAGATTTAAGAAAGGAGCTGTATCTCAGTTCAATTTCTGCATCACAGAGATACATGGTACAGTGCTGACTTATTTGACAGATGCTTTTTGACTGGCCTGTAGGTCTGTATTCAACATAAAAATTCTTGTTACCCCAGAAGTAAGTTCTTACCTCGTCCCAATAAACAAGCATTAAATAGTTCAGAAATAATCATGGAACGTTTTTGCATTGTGCTTAAAAAAATAAAATAAAAAAAAGAACGCTTATTCAAACATGGCTTTGTTGAATCCAATTTCAATTTTTAATCATTCGATTGAGCTCAGTTAATCATTTTAATTAATTTTAACAGATCTTTTCTACCATCAGCTCTATGTGCAAGAAGCCAGCTTTACTTCTGTCCCTAGAGTTACACAGTGTGTAACTGCTTTCAAAAGTTAAAAAGAAAGCAAAAAACAAAAGGTGAAAGAATGAATTTCATTTCTTTAGGGTCTCTTTCTTTTGGTGGAATTTGTGTGTGTGTTGTTGTGTTTTGTTTTCCCTCTGTGACTCACAGTGCCCAATGTTCTGGTTTATTAAATCTAAGCTATATACGTTGCTTACTGGGTTTGTTTACTCAGGTTGTTCTGTGGAAGAGAAAGAACTGGGTGGTATATTATACCACTGTTACATATTCACATTTGTTTTCTTTTCCTATTGTTTGTTTGAATTGTTCTATGTAAGTAACTCACTTCTGGAGAGGCTGTGAAGTTTCTGGAAGTGTCTGTATAGCAGTGCTGCAGTTATACCACTGCAATCTTTGGAGGAGCCTTTAAAAAATATCTGTGCTATGGAAAAGGAAATTGTAAGGCAAAGAGATACATACAAGGTTTAAATCTAACATACTGGAAGTTTGGACCTAGTGTGTGGAGATGCTGCAGGTATACGTTATGTCTGAATTATTTTCATTTTTTTGCCAGAACAGATTGCTACTGCAGCCTGGTTTGGTACAGTTACTGCTTATTTCCTGGCCTTTGGTAGCTGAAAATGCCTATAGGTATTGAACTGAAGATCCCACAGAAGATCTAGTTTACATAAATTAATACTGTGCTGTCACAAACTGATACGATCTAACTGCATGAGGTTTTAGTAAAACATTTGTAATACAAATTTGCTAAACCATTTTAGGAACTGTCTTTAACCAATGTACAGGAAAGCTTCCAGATTCATTGGAATGGTGTTTGTGTTTATTAGACATGAAAATATTTCATGAATACTGCTTTGTGAAAAGCCACCTGTATGGAGAAAACTTGTATGGTTGATTACCCCAATCTTACAGGCTGTGTGCTCTTCTTATGGAGCGAGTGGTCTTAAGTTGTCCTGTTAGAGAAGCAGGGATGTAAGCACACCAGGAAAGCTGTGGCAAATGCTGTTGAGTAAACTGATGTGACTGGAGTGTTCATTATCTAGGTCTAGCGTAGGCTGAGCTCCTCCTCGCTATTGAACTTCTGGAATTCAATCAGAATGAGCTTAATGTATTTATTTATTACTAATGCAGGAGTGGACCAGGCATTGCCACAAGAGCGTCGAACTCCGGTTACTCCGTCCTCTTCCTCACGATATCACCGTCGCAGGTCCTCAGGGTCACGGGATGAGCGCTACAGATCGGGTGAGTAGAACTGAAGAGCAGAGAATTGGAATAAAAAATAGAAGTCACTGTTTTTGTTCTCTACTCTGTTTAAAAGAATTTTGTTGTAAACTCCTGTAAATAGCTATGCGTGAGAAGTGCTCATCATACAAATGCAGGGATGCTTTCCAAGCGTAGAAGGATGGATTTGTAAAGCCAAAGCATATCTGGATTTTTGTCTAACAAACAATGTGAATGGAACAATAAGGATTTCTAGGGGCCTGTAAGCAGCGGAAGAAAGACTGGGGAACGTGTGGACTCACTGCTGAATGGAGCAGGACAGTAAAAAGGGCAAGGCACGTAATGGGGTTTTTTATACCTTGATCTCTTATTGGTCTTGCCTTCAAGGAATCCAGGGCCCCAGAGACCAGTGGCAAAGTCCTGAGCAATGAAAACATGCGCTCTGTGAAGAGGGATCAGCACAGGGAATATTTAGACTAATCATGTCAAGGTCATAGGACATGACAGGATGCACTCAGAAGTGCTGAGGAGCTGACCAATATCATTATGAGGCCTCTCTCGATTCTTTGGAAGCAAGCCTCAGTCCTTTCTCTGAAATGGCAAGAAGGAGAATCTAGAGAACTACAGCCAGTCAATCTCTGAGAAGGTGGCAGAACAAGTAATACTGGAAAACATTTTGAAATGTATGAAAGACAAGAAAGTGATTTGGAGTAATCATCATGTTCTTAAGAAGTCCCCTTATTACATTGGTCAATCCACGATCACCAAGCTAGTAGCTTTTTACAATAAAATGACTACTTTGGACGCTGAGAAAAGAGCAGTAGATGTGTTCTGCCTGGTCTTAGTAAGGCTTTTGACAGTATCTCCCCTAGCATCCTCCCTGATAAACTGGTGAAGTATGGACTAGAGAAGTGAACAGTGAGGTAGATTTCCTGAAAATGGGATCAGAGTCTCTTTGCGGTGTCCCTCCAATATATCACAGACCAAAAGAAGTGATTGTTATATAACTGAAAGAAAAATGAGCTCTGAAACTTCTTTAATCTTATCTTTTAAGGCATAATGTGCTTGTGCTGCACTTTAACTAACTGAGAGGTTGGTGGGCTCAGCTGTTGTTTAAACTGCTATAGAGACTACTGCAGTAGAGGTGCCCTTCTCAGATGGTAGCCAGAAAGCAGCGACACGTTTTTCTGCCACTGCCTCTCTTCCAGCTGTGGAATAATGGAGCAGTGGACAGCAGCACTCGTCAGCTGTTGTGGCATAGGGATCTTCGTGACCTGTGAATTAAAAGCCAAAGAATGATAGTTGGGGTGGTCATGGAGGAGCCATCTCTGGAAATTTTGGATTGTGCAGGGAGGCATAATTTGCTGGACACAGACTCGTTGTGCTGACACATCTGGAAAGCTATAGAGAAGTCCTTATTAAACCTTTTGTAAGATATCACTAGTTCATTTCATTAATCAGAAAGCTTGCTAGTCTGACTTAAAGGAAAATTTAATGATAAATGTTGGCTAAGAAACGTTATCTGTGTCCAGATCACTGTGATAAATCTGAAAACTCCCTTCTTCCCTTAGAAACCTTGAGTTCACACTGTAGATGCTGCCAGTTTTTCTTCGATTAATGGCTGTGTGATGTGTGTAATGGTTCCTTGATGTATAAACTAGAAGCTTCTCCTACATTATGCTAAAAATTGTCAGCGCCGTTTTTTAAACAGATAGAAATATTATTCTTGGAATTGTCTACTTCATGAACCCATGCCCTCAAACCTCCAAGCAAAGATGAGTTTCAGAGGAGTTCTGTGTTTGTGTGTAGAATTGGCTTGAGGTCTGCTTACTGTTTGCAAACTAAGATTATGAGTCAGTCTAGGGATGGGCAGGAGGAGCCATGATGCGTATCCCTGTGTGTCTCTTCTGATACCCAGTCAGGCTTGTTTTTGAATTCTTATGTTGTTATTGCTGTAGAGTATGATTCCTCAGTAAGTCACCAAGCTCTCCAGCAAACTGCTCTACCAGCAGAAGCTATCAAGCTACCAAGGCTTCATTCACTCTAAAGAAAATTGTACACAGCAAATGTCAGCACAAGTAAATGTAAGCTTCCATCTCAATGTGGAGAAGTTATCACTTCATCACCTATACAATCAGTCTTTGAAGAGCTTGACTACGATAGAATGCAGTGTTCCTATTCTGGATTTTTCTATCCACTTCTATACATTGCCTCGATATCAGGAGTCCATTTCTTTCTTGGTTTCATGTCTCTCTTATTGCAGGTTATGAAAATATAACTCAGATTTCTTTCTGGTTATCTTGTCTTCAGATTCAGATTTGCTTTAGTTAGAAGCCTCTGTTTAGCTTGTTGTTTTGCTGTGTTTAATGCTTCAGCATCTCTGCTCTGATCCCATTGTGATTATTTGCTCCTAGCTGTTACCTGTTTTCAGTGCTTGTTATCATATTTGACACATCTTCTTGGAAAGAGCCCAAAACAAAATGAATGTATAGTCTTTAACAAATAAGTAATTCACTTCTAGAAAAACATTTCCCTTCCTTAGGTTTTTGTTTTCTTTTTTTGCACAATTTATTTCAATTAACAATGAAAGCAAATCTTTTCCTGAAACTCTGATCAAAGTCCTTTTCTGTCTCTTCTTTTTAAGATTTTCCTAATTGGAAGTCTGATGTCCTGAAAATCATCCAGCTCTCTTTCCATGTTTGCTTTTTACATAAATTCAGATGTCAGCAAAGATTATTTAATGAACTCTCTTTGAAGACTCAAAATCATTGCTGCCATTAATATCACCTTTAAATTATTCTTCCTTATTATGGAAAATATCAGGCTGTGACATTTTCCCCTTTCAGTCCTTTTCTTATTGTTATTTCATTAATGGAATTTTTTAGCACTATAATTTTGAAAAACTGATTTCTATGATTTTTATATTCTAAATAAATCTGACTGGTAGTTATTTCTTCAGCAAGTGTTCACAGTGTGTTCTGTGTTCTATAATAATTTTATTTTTGAATTCTGCCAATTAAAACTGTGGTCTAATTCCTTAAAACTGGAAAGTTTTAAAATTCCCTGCCTACTTTTTATATGGAAGTGATACTGAAATCATTAAGTTCCATGACGTTATCAACTTTGATAGTTTGTCAGATGTCTAAAGAATTACATCATGCCATAAGTAATTTAATCAATTCAGGCTTGAAATATTTATGCAGGTATAGCAGTTAATTTAGCTGACTTCAATTCAAAAATATATATGTATTTTAAACTACAAAATGTAAAAATTCTTTCACTGTTTACCCACTCGGAAGCAGTCTTTGAAAAGGTTTGCCAAATGTAGATCATGGCAATATTTTTCTCCTAGCAGCTGCTATTCCTTAGCCTGTGCCTATACTATAACATTATCTAGGGGCTCAAGTTGGCACTGAAACCAAACGTGTTCATAGGTTGGATTACTAATTTTTGGCAAGAGGCCTTTCTGGCCAGTGACTGTTCAGGCAAGAAAAGCTGATGAGGGGAGGACTGACTTGCACTTGACTTTGGCCTCTGCAAAGAATGGATGTCAGCATTTGGCTTGATCTGGCTCAAATTATGTGACTCTGCAAAATCAGGCACAGATTTAGAAATAGCGTGGAAACAGAATAGTTCCGTTGAAAGCACCCACCGAAGATATTTGAGTCCAACTGCCTGACCTCTTCAGGGCTAAAAGTTAAAACGTTATTGGGGGCAATGCCTCTTGAATGCTGGCAGGCATAGGGCACCAAACACCTCGTTAGGAATCTCGTTGCAGTGTCTGACCACCCTAATAGTAAATAAATTCCTGATGTACATATCTCCCTTGGACAGCCTTGTGCCATTCCTACGTGTGATATCATGGGTTTTCATGGAGAGGAGACTGGCATATCTCCATACAGAGTATGAAATCAGTAGGGGTTAAGTAGATGTCGCTGCAGGCAGACATACAGCTTCATTTCCTAGATGTGGTTTAAAAATTAGGTTTCTCAACTGCTTTTGAAAGCTGCGCATCCATGGATTTGGTATAGTGCATTGAGATAAGGACATATGAATTATGAAGTGACATAAACAAGTTGGGAACCTGAATGGCTTAACCATCATGGTCTTATCATGTTATCTAAGTGAATTGTGTTGACTCCATAGATTACTGAGTTTTATAGGGGATGTTAGCACTACGTGTCTTCCTTACAGTCACTAGAGACCTGTTTGTTCCCTGTTCCTTCTGATAGTGAAATCCCTTACAGGAGAAATCGAAGGTTCTGCCACCATTATTTAAAATACCATGATCTGAGCCATCGTAGTTTTGGAGGGAAGGTCACACTAATTTGGTGCTTAAAATGGTGATCTGTAAGCTATCCCCAGAGTGGCCCTGCTTCTTGAGTTTGACCCAGCTTTACTGCTGTTTGAAGCAGAGCTGGGCTCTACTGCCACATAAAGGCTGCAGCTCAGTACAGCAGCAGCTGCTGCTGTGGCAGTTCATAATGTGAAACCCATGGGCAAAATGGGCTGGTCCTCTTGATTAGAAAGGCTTTTCTTGATCACAGTGAATCTCCACCAGATTGGTGTTGTGCAGCCGGTCCTGGTTGTTCAGAGCACATCTCTTTGTCAGAGACTTTCATAGTTTACTCAAGTCTCTCCAGAGAACAAGGATGTTACCCGCCCTTAGCTGGGTGTTCAGTACTTGGAGAAATGAGAAGTCAATCCACACCAACTTCATTTTTCCAAAGGGGTCTCCCTGTTGCCCTTAGATTATGCCAAAGCAAAAGCCTTAGTTTTCCATCCCAGTGCTGAAAGCCAGGCACCTTCCTTGAATGCCGGAACCTGTTTTATACAGTTTCTACGATTGTTGCTTTTCAGTTAAAGAACAAACAACAAATTATGACATAAGCACACGGAATCTGTGCACCCATAAGGATTTGAAACTAAAAAATCTATCATTAAATGACAGGAAACGTTATGTAATATGTCCAGATTCATGCATATGAGGTGGTGTCTCTTGATTCTGATTTCTGCTGTAGAATTCTGCTCTGATGAGATGAGGATATGAGAGATGCATTGGGCAAGGTTTGTTAAGTCACTTGTTTCTCAACTTGAAGATGTCCAGCATTTTACATTGCCTGGAACAACTGTAGCAATTAAGGAAAACGAGACCAGGGAGCTCTGAGAACTAATGTTTGCAGATGTCAGAAGTGACGTGAGAAGAAGCAGCGTAGCTGAAATTGCACCGCTTGTGTCTCAGGGTTCACATAATCCTGGAGCGAAGAGTGAGAGCACGTGTACTACGTGGATCACATAGACAGAATTTAAAAGGCATACACCGGATGAGCGTAGGGAGCTGAGAAATAGAGTGTTTTGAGAAAGACCATATGTGGAATCAGAACCTCTCAGCTGGTGTCCTGGAGGAAAGACACTGCTGGTGACAGGTGGTTGTGGCACCATGACCCTTGGGAGCGAGGATCTGCCTTCATCTACTCACTCATCGTGAATTTTTTCCCGTTCACTCAACTTCTGAAGACAAGAAAGAAAAATCCAGTCTGCACCATTCTTGGAGGGTTGCCAGCCCCTGCCCCAGAGATTCCACCACTGCAGAGTTCATTTTCCAAGCTCACTCAGCATTTCTTTTAAAAGACATCTTATAATATAGGAGATTTTTGGAAATATTGCCAAAACAAATGCATCCTAACTACAGCTCTGTCCCAGCTCACATTCCTCAGCCACCTTTCCCACACTGCAGTTCAACAGGGAAAAGACTGAGCAGCTTATACTGAGCGTGAGATCATTAAACTTCAACACAAATCATTCCAAGATAGGGTTTAGGGGCATTTGAAAGAACGAAGCAAAGAGTGAAACAACACTCCCTGTAGACTCCAGTCCTAGAAGGGGGTTGGCAGCAGACCCAAGGTAGCTGAGCTGCTCTGCTCTGTGTGCTTCAGTACACACCTCACCACACGTTTGTTCTCACTGACCGTGAGGTAAGCATGTGCATGAGCTGCACCAAAGGTTGCTGACTTTTTGCATGCTTTCAACTTACAGTGATTCTAAAACGTGTATTTTGCAGTTTTGAAAGGGTGTTCAAGGTCTCATTCTATATTCTTTCTAGAACTGAAAAGAAAAAAGAAGACAAAACCAAATCACTCTATGAGAATATAGGGCTTGTAGGGCATGGTAGAAAAAAGAATGGAACAGGAAGATGAAAGGAATTATTTTTATTGAGCCACTGCCATTTAACATTACTCCAGAGAATAAGGAGGGAGAAAAAGATGATGAATGTACTATGTATCAAGACAGGACTTAATGTATGTATTAAGGCTGCTTAGCATAAAATGAAAAATGTATTAACCCTTCAGGTGAGTAAGGGATACTGGAAAAAGTTAATCTTTACTGTAGGAACACTTACTCAGAAATTAATTTGTCTCCTGTTTGATTTAGCTTGCTATTAAACTTAATTTCAAGCTACCACTCAAGCGGGGGAAAAACAGGTTGAAAGCAAACTTTTGCAAAGATGTAATTCATATGGCCATGTCCTTGCTTTTGACCCAGCAGAAAAATTTGTAAGGATAATTGCAGAACTCCTGAGGAAAATTTCTCGAGGATCTCCAGAGAGAAATAAATAGAAAGTTGATTTACTTCAGATCACATAATAAGGGGGCCTGAGCTGAAGTCACTATACGAAGCTGACTTCCAGATTGCGTTACAAATGCGATAATAAATACGTGGACAGATGGAAATTATTAGTGTGCAGCTTGCATGTTTTTTTATTTCACTTATGATTAGAATTAGTATAATATTCAATCTCAGAGTTGGGAGAAAAAAACATTTTTAAATCAACTTTGTTATAATATCTGGAGGCTCTAGCAAAAACTAGACTTCATCAAAACTAGCACTGGAGTCATTAAGAGTTCAGTCTTCAGTTTTGTATCCTCTGTTTCTGTCAGATGACCTCTGTATTTCAGGATCTGTCCTTGCAGCTTTCCCAGTTGTATGTTCAGCTTTTCTCTTCCACCAAAAATTATGGATTAGCACTACTGCCATCCAAACTGCAAAAT
This sequence comes from Centrocercus urophasianus, assembly GCF_019232065.1. Lineage (NCBI taxonomy): Eukaryota > Metazoa > Chordata > Aves > Galliformes > Phasianidae > Centrocercus > Centrocercus urophasianus. Next base: position 38,004,243 of record NW_024884711.1, read on the forward strand.
GATAGCCATGCTTTTTCTTCAGAATTAAGCTTTCTGAGTGCATGACAACATATGTTTCTAGTTTCTTCATATATGCCTATATGTGAAGGACACACCTTCAGGATGCAATTTTGTGGCACAGCTCTTTGCCCAGCCCAGTGTTTCCTGCACCAGTGAGTTAGTTTGCTGCAGCATCCTTGAGGAGCCAGGTCTTTATTGTGGCACATTTGTGGGAGTACAGGTGCTTTCTAGAAAGCTGATATTTCGTTGTTAAAAATAGTGCAGGTCAACAGAATTTGGCCCAAATTCATGACGAGTCAGCAGAACTTCCCTCGCATATCCATGTATCCCACATTCACAGTAAAACCCAAGATCCAGAATTAACCCAGTTTAAATGTCGTGAAGACTAAAACTTACTGAAATTTTCTGAAATGTAAGCAACAGTTTGTTTCTGTCAGTAACCTCCACAGCCCTCGTATAAATGAATGTCTTATTAGAGCAGATGTTCCTGCATTCAGTTGGGTATTCATTGTGTGTGAATACCATATTTCAGAATTAATGGCACACCTGCTTGCAGCTGGAAAGAAATGAGGTGTCACACTTTTCAGGCTGTGTGCTTTCCTATCTTAATGCCCCTAGATGCTGTGGAAGTATTCTGACACCACTTCATTATAGCATCACCCATAGCAAAGATCCCTTGTTATATAGACTTACTTTCGTGTTCCAAGGAGTGAGATGATTTTGCAAGGACTGATCTGTGTCAGATGAAATCAGCAATTGTTGTGAAATCACTTGCCCTTTGTATGCCTGAAAATACAGCCAGTGCTGTCAGCCCAGGACAGTCAGAGAACAAAGCCTAACTGTAATCTGTTCTGATGATAGCACGTTCACTGTGTCTCACCCTGTTTAGTAAGTCCTGATTGCTTTTCCAATAGTTGTAGCTTCCAAATTATCTTTACTCAGAGTATTTACAGTCGACGTATTAGGAAATGAATTCTCAGTGTATCCCTTCGTTTCCATGGCAGCTACAACAAAGGTCTGATTAAACTCATGAGAGACTTTCATGCTTTCAAATACTAGTTTCCTGTAAGGCAGCAATTGCCATACTTTCCTCTGTATAATTACTTTGCTTACTGTTTCTATACTTAGCATTGCCTTATCTAGAATTTTCAGCCTTTAATAATGAGTGTCCGTGGCCTTTGGGAGGCTGATTTCTCATTGTCTCAATTGCCTTCCTGTAGTAACTCAGAAGCTGTTATGATTCTGCTGCTGCAGTATGTTTGGGGCAGCATAGCTGTCCTCGCTCCTCTTGCCTCCTGCAAGCTGCCTCTCTGCCTGTTCTTACAGCTGATGCAGCCACAGGTGCTGGTCTCCCTGAAGCAGAGGCTTATTTGTATTTTCACTCATTTGTTCAATGTCTGACTTTGGGGCTGATCCTTTCCTACAGTATAAATAAGACATAAATATGTATTATATGTACATAAATAACCTCTTATTAAAAATCATTTGGCATTCTAAACTAATTAGCACACAGCATCAGCCTTCTTTATCTTAATAATGTGTCACTCCGTAAATGAGGCACCCTCAGCAAGTTTGCAATGACAGCAAGCTGAGTGATGTAGTTGACACATTAGAGGGAAGGGATGTTATCCTGAGTGACCTGGGCAGGCTTGAGAGGTGGACTCATGCCAACATCATGAAATTCAACAAGGCCGAGTGCAAGGTCCTGCACATGGGTAGGGGCATTCCAAGCATGGATACAGGTTGGGTGGAGAATTGCTTGAGAGCAGCCCTGAGAAAAAGGATTCGGGGGTGTTGGTTGATGAAAGATTCAACATGAGCTGGCAATGCGCGCTTGCAGCCCAGAAGGCCATCTGTATTCTGGGTTGCGTCAAGAGAAGCGTCACCAATGCTGATCAAGGGAGGTGATTCTGCCCCTCTGCTCTTGTGAGCCCAGTTCTGGGGCCCTGAATACAAGAATAGCATGGAGCTGTTGGAGCAGGTCCAGAGGAGGACCACGAAGATCATGAGAGAGCTGGAACACCTCCCATTCAAGGACAGGATGAGAGAGCTGGGGCTCTTCAACTTGGAGAAGCAAAGGCTCCAAGGAAACCTTATGGTGGCCTTTCCAGTACCTGAAGGGGGTGTACAGGAAACTTGAGGAGGGACATTTTATAAGGAAGTGTACTGACAGGACAAGGTGAGATGTCTTTAAACTGGAAGAGGGTAGATTTAGACTAGATGTCAGGAAGAAATTCTTTACTGGGAGGGTGGTGATAAACTGGAACAAGTTGCCTGGAGAGGTTGTGAATGCCCCTTCCCAGGAAGCCTTCAAAGCCAGGCTGGATTGAGCTTTGAGCAACCTGGTCTGGTGGGAGGTGTCCTTGTCTGTAGCAGGGGAGTTTGAACTAGGTGATCTTAAAGGTGCCTTCCAACCTAAACCATTCCATGATTCTTTCATTCTGTGAATCTGTGTTTATGGAATATCCTACACAAAGCAAGGATGCTGAGCCTGCTCAGAGTCAGTGGGCCAGTCCTGTTCCCAGTTATACCATTCCATTAGCGGGAATTGGCTATGAAAGCAAAGGAAGAAAGGTTATTTGCAAAGGCCCACTCAAGAAAAAGCAGAAGTAGCTCAAGGGGGAGGATTTACATGAGACAAAAGGGACAATGAGATGAAAGGAATGAATTCAGATCACATTTAGATATGTCTCTCAGCAGTTTTATTCCCTCAGGGGTAAGTTCTCTGAAGGGTGAGATAGAAGTTAATTGCAGAAGGAAACCATGGAATTCTGTTACAATATTTTGCATCTGTACAACAAAAATTAGGCAATAGCTTGTTTTCCCATATTTGTATTTCTTAAACACCCAGTAATTGAGTGTCAACAATGACATTTTTTTGCGTAGCAGAAAAGTAAGCAAAGTAACCATATAAAGTGTCAGGGCTTTATAATTACTGGGAAACTGAAGACTGGGGCAAAGACAATTGAAGTTATATATTTAATCTGAAACACAGGTGGGAACAGACTTCTGTTGTCCAGATTCTAGCAAAACTACCAACTGGTCTCAGAAAGAAACAGGTCTGACTGACAAATTGGGTGCAAGAGAACTGACTGGCACAGTTGCAAGCTCTGAGTTAAGAACAGCAGAAGAAACTTTTTCTTTTGTCTTCTGGTGTGTTTTATTTAGTGACTGTGAGGAACAGTTTTATAATGTGGAAATGTTTAGTAGAGCTGATGCTTACCATGGGAGGAGCACCCTGTGTTGCGATCCCCACTTAACTACTGCCCAGATCTGTGACCCTTGCAGTGGTATCACTTTGCTTACAGTATGGTGAGTGTTTGACCTGCCTGTGGAGCAAATCCAGCTAAAGTTCTGAGTGTTCAGAGGCTCTACATTGGGCCCAAGTAAGGAATGAGATGTCTCTGTTGAAATGCATGGTCAGAGTGATGCTCCCTGCCAGGCAAGGATGTACGCTTTAGAAGAATGCTTTTCTAGCAACTGTAGAAAACAAAAGGAAAGAATATAAATACAAATACGAATAGGAATTATCAGGCAGTCTGTAAGAAATAGTTGTTGGGTTGAATAGTGAGTACCAGGTATGCCACAGCAGCACAAGGTAAGCAATTAGCTTTCCCAAGCATGCCACTTTATTATCTCCTGTCTATTGATTCGTTGAGAACAAAGTCACAAGTTGAATTCGACATACCAGATTGGTCAACCTGGAACAGTGGAGAACAGTGGCAGATAAGGGACTGCATGGTGGTTCCTACTGCTGTAGATACCAATGGTGATACTTTTTATTCACTGCTTTAGATTTTCTCTTCAGTCTTTCTTCTGGAAAAGCCAGGTGGGAACAGTAAAGATTTTGTTAGCTATAAGAGTGTTTTGAAGGGTCAGACCTGGAGTCGTTTCATCGGCTCTAACAGCGTAGTTAGAATGTCACAGACTTCTACGTAAAAGAGCATTTCACCTAAAAGCAATTGCTTTCCATATAGACTTGAGGCTTTTCACAAGGCTTGAGTGCATCATGGTGCTTGAAACTCTATTAGAAATTTATGAAGGTTGAGAAATTGTAGCACACCTCTCTATGAGGAAACTGTGTGACTTTGACTGGCAAAATCTTCATACTTTAAGGGTTTTCTTTTTCAGGAGAAATTAACAGGAGATCTGTATTTTGAAGCAGTTTCGATCATGATTTGAGGAATTCAGTTAAACTGAGTGAGCCAGAGTAGACTGAGAAGACAGTTCAGATGCTTTTGTCAGACCTGCAAGATAAGGGCCATCACCCTGCCAGAGTCAGTTTGAAATTCTGATATGATGTTCACTGCAGATGCTGTGTGTGATACGTGAAGAATACAAACTGCTCTGTGCTGATGGGATTTGGTGGGATAAGCAGTTTCTGGCCTCATGGGAACTCGGTTATGGCTTCTCACCCTCATTATACTCTTCTCCAGTGTGTTTCACAACTATCCCTCCCTTCAATGTACAAGGAGCTTCCAATTACTGTTTTGTAAATTCCCTTTGCAAGTCTCCTTGTGTTTTCTCAGTAGCTGCCAGGATTGTGGGCAGGCACTGGGAATGAAGAGAACACATACATGTGTGAGAGAGAATAACATGCATGTTGTGCACTGTGGCCAATCTTTCACCTAACTAAAGGCAAAGAGCTACCACACTCTTGCTCAAATTGATAAAAAACAAAACACCATAGTCACCTTTTCGTGAGAATGGCTGTTTCAATTTTGATTTAAATACGTACATTTTAAATTGTGGAACAAGAATGTTTGACATATTTTGTTTAATGCTCCTTTATATGCAGCAGCAGAGTTGGCTTGTTGATCAGGAGTGCAAACAAAAAACCTACATAAAAGCAAAGCATATATATTAGAAGTGCATTCCTGTAAATGATACCAGTGGGAACAGACTTTCCCTAGAATCTAGGCTCATGTCTGGCCTACATTCTAGTCATCAACCCTTGGTTACAGGGTAGATGTGTTTGAACCGGTGTGTTATTTTCAGCTGCAATGGTTAAGTACCAGTCTGGCTCTCCATCTCTCTGCTTTCTTTGGGATTTTGGGACTAAGTCTCTTGGTGTGAATGGCTTCAGTTCTGTTTGTTAACAAGTCCAACTTTATACAAGACTGTCAAAATGGGTCGCAGAGCACCTTTAGAACCTGTTGCTTTCTCATTGCTTAGTCAGAGTTCTCTGTCTTTTCCATTGTTGTAGCTTTCCTGCTTTTCATTTCTGCTGTAGCAGCCCCGTTTGATTTATTCCACAGTAACACATTACAAATAAACCTATTAGGCATGTGCTTTATTAAGAAAACAATTCAATTCCTGGACTCCTGTGGACTTGTTTGAAAATCAAAACCCTGCGAAGTGTGTTCTAATTATGCTGAGGGGTTTTGCCATCGTGTGTCATGCATCAAAAAAGAATTAAAAAGAAATCCAAGAATATGTATGCTAGAATTCACCATCCAACTGTCACTAAGCATTTTAATAATGATTTTTTTCAGTGTTCTTCCTTTAAAAAAACTTTTTAAAAACTTGATGGTTACTCCTCATCTGTCTCCTCGTAGCAATCCTCACATCCTTCTAGCAAAAAATACCCAGGAATCCCAAATCCAATAAAACACAAGTAATTCCTCCTGTCTTGATCAGCAACATTTATTCTCTTCAGAAAATTGCTCCAGAGCTTTAAAAAAAAAAAAAAAAAAAAAAGCAGAGAAGGTCAATTTTGATGATTGAAATCTAATTTCTATCCTTTGAGTGAAAACCAAGAATTTTTCCCATTTGCTGGATAAGAAATTCAGGCTATCAGTGAGCACGTTCAGTCCTGTGCACATGAATGGGATTGGTGTGGAGTGAGCAGGCAGGAATTTATCTTGAGGACATGCTGTTGGGTAAAGTTACATTGCTTTTTTTTTGTTTGTTTGTCTGATATTTTTCAAATCAAACTTTTCATCAGATTTTAATTATAAGAAAGAATTTAAACCTTCTGCTTTGAAATAGGGACTTCACAGGAGAGAAACGTTTCTGGTGTGATGTTAGCATTGTCATCTTCTCCTGTCTCAGTCTGGCAGCTCTATTGTTGAAAAAGAACATCTATCTCAGTCTGGCTCTTCTATTGTTGAGTGTGCTTTTCCAGCTCTTCTTCTTGCTTGTCTTGCTTTGATACACTTATTCTCTTCACAGCTTAAAACAAAAACAAAAAACAGCTCACAGAAGCAGCTGATGAAGTTCTTTTTCTTAGATTTACTCTTCCCTGCAGGCTGTCACTGAGAGGTGCTTAAGCCCTGATGGAAGGTAGGGAGCATTATTACAGATGAGCCATTGTGGCTTAGTAGCAGTATGTGTCATCGAATGCTTCCAGTCATCCTTTTCTGTCTTTGTACAGCAGGACATCGAGTGGTCCAATTAACAGCTCTGTAAGTAAGGTTGGTACACATTATACTTTCCTCTTGTATGTTGCTTTTCTCAGGGAATAATGCCCAGTCAGAGCTGCCACTGCATCTCTGCAGGAGTAGGAAATAGGTTCATGCTGCCCACCTACAAGCAGAGGCAGCAGAGGTGGGATTGCTCTGGATTAGACCCGCATCACTGTGCTATTACTTCACTGCTGGACACTGCTGAGCTTGCACACAATTGTTGCTGCAATTCTTACGGTTATAAGCAATAGGTGAAAAGGCATCATCTGATGTTCTTCCAGTCATGTGCCAGATGGTCACTGTGTGCGAGCTGTTTAACCACAAGTGACTTCTGTTGTGCACCATGTGTTTTGCTTAGTCTCTTTATGCACATCTTTCCCAAGACCATCGAAATGCATACATAGGGCAAGATATTAAATTAAAACTAGGCTTTTTTCAGTGTGTACTTGCAATAATTAATAGATTTGTACCAAACAAGGTAATTATCAAAACATGTTATATTTTACACATAGTAAATGGCTTTTTTCTAACCTGGGGAAGCAGACAGCTGCATGTGTGTATGAAGTGTCAAGAAGCTCTATACTGGGGAAGTCCCCTGGAAAGTGGACCTGCTGGAAACGTGGATCCAGCTGAGTACATGCAACTCATCTGTGAGGCGGAAGACTCATGCTTGAAGTGCTTGTGGTTCTCATTGCATCTCTGGCCAGCTGTCATGGTACTTTTTTTTGTCACTATTCAAGCCGAATGTCAGAGGCAAAAGGATTTGGGAATGGGGGACCTGCTGCCATTGTTGCTGTGACACTCTGTAGCTCTTACCATTCAAGCAAATGTTCCTGTTCAATCCATTCGTGTGACTTTTATATAAATTAGAAACCTAGTTCATTTCAAAAACAATGTTATACACCATACTCTCAATGAAAACAGTAATTGTTGCTGAAGTACCAACTTCTTTTAAAACACTATTAAGCAGAGGTGTGCTCTAAGGAAGCAGGGTTTCTACTCTTCAAACAGTGCAAGTGTTCTGGGAGAATGGTACAGCACAAAGCACTTGTTTGCTGGTGCAGCACTCTTCACTTTTGCCTATTCTTCTGCTATGAGGAGTACTGGTGCAGGCCTTGTTAGATCCCGTGCGTTCCTGTGCATTCATCATCTCATAGGTGCTGTCAATGCCAACATTGCTGGAGTACAAACTAACCTATGTGTGGATGTGCTGAATGCACAAACAGCTTTTTTTTTTTCTGTTTGAACACTAACTTGGTTCTCTCTTTCCTTCCAGATGTCCACACAGAAGCAGTTCAAGCAGCCCTTGCTAAACATAAAGAAAGGAAAATGGCAGTCCCCATGCCCTCAAAACGACGTTCGTTGGTGGTGCAAACATCAATGGATGCCTATACACCTCCAGGTGAATATTTTTGTTCGTGTATTTCATGAAAAAGTTTTAGACACTTCTTTTTGTTGCTATGAACTAAAAGCATATTTCCACAGATAGTAATAACAATACTGTCCAAAACACAGTGAGCATAACATTGAGGTGTATTTCAAGAGGAGTAGAGGAAAAGTCAACGGAGGCGCTTTCTATGACTGCTTTTCCCTTGGTGTTACCTGAACTAACATTAAGAGACACTAAATATGGCAAACTTGTAATGCAATACGTGATTAACATATCTTCCATGTTTCTGGTTTATTCCCTAACAGTTCCCTTTACCATTTGTTGTACCACCTTTCTTTGAATTTACTACATAGCCAGAATCAGCTGGGGCTCAATTTCTTACTGATGGGTGGGCTTTTTACAGACTCTGGAGTGAGCTTGAGCAAGTGTTCTCTATTGTTAACATGCAGTTGGAGATCTGCAGAAGATCTCAAGTTGCATGATAAAGGAAGAAACTTTATTTTCGTAGGATAATGCATGAGCCATGGTGTCAGTGTGGGAAAGCTCTCAGTGCACAGTTCACAATTGACGTTAGTTTCAGGATTTGCAGTATTACAGTCTTTTCTTATTGTATTTGCCTGCCTTCACAAGTTTTTCTTAATGGCAGTTTTCTTTGGGTTTGTGACATGAATGTGCCTTTTTTCTAGTTAAAACAAATAAAAGCATGGTAAGTAACAGGCTATTTTTAATTATTAGATACTTCTTCTGGATCAGAAGATGAAGGCTCTGTGCAGGGCGACTCCCAGGGAACTCCTACCTCGAGTCAGGGGAGTATAAACATGGAACATTGGATCAGTCAAGCAATCCATGGCTCTACCACGTCAACCACTTCCTCTTCCTCGACACAAAGTGGAGGCAGTGGTGCTGCACACAGACTAGCTGATGTTATGGCTCAAACACATATAGGTTAGTATACCGATGTTTTCAGTATCTTCTGAAGTTTAGTGTGAATTTTGTGAAGTTGTGAAGTTTAAAGTTTAATGTGAATTTTGTCCCTCACAGACAGCTGATGCTGCCGTCTGAAGCCTTACAAAAGTCTTTCTTACGCTTTTTCTTCTTTCCTTTCTTTTTTATCCTTTCAATTTACGTCTTTAATATGAAAATCTCTTCCTATGTTCTTAATTTTGAAAAGAAAGCAATTAAGATTTAGGGGTAAATTTCTGCTATGACTGGCATGGTTTTCTTATTGGCTCCCAAATATCTTAAATATGCATTCACATGAATTTCATTACTTAGCACTAAAGTAAGGAAAATTAATGCATGAAGCATTAGAGATTGCTTGCATATGAGATTTTCCTACATCTTCAATAGTTTGATTACAGAGCTTGAGTGATTTTTGGTAATTCTCTGTTAAGAATATATCTTGTTAATGGAATCTGGAATACTTGGGCTGGAATATCTAACTGTTATAACCCTTGAGGAGGATTATTACATATCATTAGAAAAGGGAACTGGTATTATTATTGATAGCTTATCTATATCCTTTGGAAAGATCGTATGAAGTTTAGACTTTATTTTCATGATGAGCCTGAAGTTCACAGATATTAACTGTTTCTGGGCATTGAGCTACTGCCATCAGTCATCATTTGAACAAGGTGGTATTAGATTAGCCATATGGAAAGCAAGGCTCGTTCTCCCTTGGTTCTCCAGTAACTGCTGTTATTCATGTGAAGTGTCTGCTTTGGGTGCATTCTTGCTCTGGCTGTTTATTGGGCTCTCTCACTAAAAAGCTGGTGAACTCTGTATCGGTACAGATCAAGCAACCTGGGTACCCTTCTGTTGCACATACTAAATGCAATTTTTTATTTGAGTGTTCCTCAGCTGATCATTCTTTTTCAAGTATATGTAATGAGATACATAAAAACACCTGAAATGTTCCTGATTTTATATGCTGTCAGTATAGCTTGATGTAACACCTGTATTTTCAGATGAGTAATCCTCTCACCATGATGTGGAATTGCTGAATTGCAGACAGAGGAAGAAATTGTATTGTATTTTTAAATTCATGCTAAATGAATAGCTAAGAACCTTCTTACAGAAATACATGCACTCCTGGACGCATTAATCATTGCATTTGGTTATTTTCTCTGACTTCATCTTAAAATGCTAGAGGAAATTATAGTGTACAGAATTAAATTTATCCGAACTCCTAAAAGGTTACTCACACACTGGGTCTTAATATGTCTTTAAATATAGCTTCTTTAGAGTGTGACATTTCAGTAATTTTAAATCTAGCACAGTAAGTCTTCTCTCATAATCACTGAGTCTGTGGTAAATAATACAGCATTTTTAGAACTAAATTAAGTTGTCAGTATTTTCTGAAAGAGGCAAAATACTACTTTTACTTTTCTTTTTTTTCCTTTTTTGTTGACTGGAAACATCTCTCAATTGAAGGAAATAGATAAACTTACCTCATTGTATGTATACTTTTGTTCGGATGATGAGATACATCAAATGGCATCACCAGTAGGACAGTAGTTGTGATGTATGAATGTAAAGGTCATCTGGATACAAAATATAACTGATATTTGCCTACAGCTTCAGACCGTGATCTTAAGGTTACCGTCAATCTTTGTTGCTAAGATCATTGGAAAAAGTAACAGAAGCTGCACAGATGATAATTGAGGTATATTCCCATGGCTTGATGTCTTTTTGTCCAGGGAGTTGTTCTCCAGCAACAGATCAGCTTACACAAGAGAAAATGTCTGTAAATATGTGAAGATATGTGGCCATGCTCTGAACATGCTAATTTTGATAAGTACAAATTTAAGGGACAATAAGAAAACCCTTAAAGGGTAAGCAAGAAGAGCCCTCCATTCTGATTTCCAGAGTGCAGTGCAGATTGAAAAGCTTTTTCTGGTTCAAGGGCTGTGATGTAGTCCTGAGAAGAGGTTTGATTCGAAGCTCTGCTATGATGTAATCAAAGTTCATCTTTGTGAATCATTTAGATAATTTGCATAAGATATTGTATGTGTTCTGTGTTATCCTGCTTGTTTCATTTTGTAGCTTCTGCTACTCTGTTGTGGTCAGAGGTCCAATATAGGATGTATTCTCTTTAAATACTTATCCTCACCTTTAAGATACTCAAGTGTCTGTGCTAGACTAAATGGAGAATCTCTAACTTGGCATAGATTTCAAAATTGTGTTGAGTAACTCTTGAACTTAGAGTGTTTGCTCTGAAAAATATTTAATCCTCGTTACCTCTTTGAGTCAGTGCTTTATGTGTTTATAAGGTCTGTAAATTTTCCTTTTTCTTAATTTTTTGAACCTAATAAAAATCAAGGTCAGAAAGCACATCTCAGAGCTCAGAAAGTTTGTGTAGTGATAATCACACAGTGCTTACTTGTGATTATAAATTTGTATAGATTGAAGTGTTGAATATCTCACTTTAAACTTTTGATCTTTTTAGGTACTCTTAGCGTTTCCTTTATGTGTTTCTGTTTGAAAATCAAAGACCTCAATGCAAATTAGAGGCTATATAAGCTTCTGTTAAAACTAGTATAAAAACATGTGCCATAAGGCACGAAAGATAGATCTTTGGCAACCTTGAAATCCTTATGTGATCTGAGGAGTATCAACTTACGATACAAAAGACTAGTTTAAAATAGCCTCTGTCACCTGGATGTTATTAATACAGGCAGAAGTCAGCTGATGTGTAGTACAGTACGACTATACAAGTACAGCACTGTAGGGATGTTCTTTGAATTCCTGGAGACTCCAAATTCATGGTGCTTTCTGTGCTTCCAGTGTTCCATTGGAAATATTACTCTACCTCTCTGCTTTTCCTTGATCATGGGATTCAGTCAGTATATACCCTCTGTCCCTACATTTCTCATTTTCAAGAAATGGCTTAGATTGCATGACTCCAGTGGCAGAAATGAAGAGTCTTAACTGGAAACAGCTGTTCAGTCTGTGATCTTCTACAGCAGGAATAGTGGAGTAGATAGGGAGAGGATGTGTGTTTCATGGAGAAACTTCTTTGAAGTCATGCAGTTGTCGTGGTTTTCTACTTTTTCATCAGCAGAAATATCAGGATGACTATTCTTAACTAAACCTCAAACTTTACTTCTTGTTACCTGACATAAGACCAAGCATTTTTATCCAGATTGTGTTATCTAAGCCTGCATTGACTATTCTACACAAAAAGAATGCATTTCACAAAAAGTAATAATTAACACTTTCTTTAGAAGTCGTTCAGACCAAATTTTTGTCTGTGTGACTTTCATTGCTCCAAGCCTGACTCTGAGAGGGGAACGACTGAAGATTTGTAAATGTAATGGATGAAACCTACAGCTGTAGATATTGCTATGATAAGACATCTGTTTAGCAGATCCTACACAGAAAGAAGGCAAGACAAGCCTTATTGTTCCTCTTCTGTAAGATAAGGATTCTTCTTAATAGAAATGTAGGTAGCAGATGTACCTCCTGTGCTAAAACCCCATTCTTTGGCCAGCCAGTGGTGACCATGTAGGGAATAGAACTTATTTGGGGTACTCTCAAGTGCCAAAGGTGCTTCTTCAAAAGGAAGCCTTTTTACAAAAGAACAGGACTCTTCTTTCTCATTTTATTTCACCCTGCTAGTGCCACGTGTTACAAAGAAATATTTGATTTCATTTGTATAGATCTAAAGGGAAAGCATCTCTGCTCTGTGTTGCTACAAGTCATGTGTCTTCTCTCCTGTGCATTAAAGAAATCTTACCAACATTAAAGCCTGAAAGGAGATACTTCAACTCAAATTCAGTTTGCCTTGTAAACTCTCAAAGATGGAAATGTTTTGCTGGAGAGATGTAAACAATTATAGCTAATAAAAAACAGTTTCTCATGTTTCTAATAGCTGACTAAGTACAATTCTTTTCTTAGTCACGTTCCTCTCTCAATTTTGCATAGCAAAAGAGCATTGTAAGTAGAAGATAGAAAGATAAACATCAGCATTTTTTAATTGACTTATTATTGGGTAATTCAATAGCAATCTATAAAACACTGCCACTTAGCAAGAAAGGGCAAAAATTGTGCTGAGTCTGAAATACTGGATAAATGACAAGACGTCTAAAATGGAGACATTATTCAAATGATTACCAGTATAAGCTTCATGGTCCAAGCTATTATACTTCAGTTGGTCACTTATAACACAATATACAGTCATTCTTTCAGTAAAATGCTAAGAGTGGATGTGATCAGAATTAAAAGGCTCAAATGGACACGTATAGGGTGCAAAATATTATGAGTGGCAGAGTAAAACATCTCATATTTTCTTCGACCACTTGCAGCAGTTTGTGATATTTATGAATATGAACATTAAATAACAAATATAGACATTAATATCATTTTAATTTTTTGTGATGATTGTCAAATTTGAAAACATATCATTTTAATTTTTCACGATGATATTTTGTCAAATTCTGCATTCAAATTTGACATATGCAAAAATAGACATCTAATATATATCAGTATGCTGTATTTATAGCCATGAAGACTGTTCTTCTCTGCTGATGGTGCATGAATTTGTGATTGAATGCACAAGAATTACGGTGACCCAAAGTTCAAGACCCATGGAAATGCTTGATAGTTACATTTCAGATAAGAGTTCTTTGTTGTGGAAGTTGGTGTTACAGTAGGTTTATGGCATGATAATGCTTATAGATGATATTTACTAAAAAATGCGTCTTGAATGTAGTACGTAATTTTTCCAGAATTTTTGTATGTTAAAGGCTCGTTCCCTATTATAAAATGGAGAGCATTTCTCTTCACTTCATTGGCAGCAATATGAAGACTTATCTTGTTTTGTATCTCAGAGGCTGCTGGGGATCATTTATGTCAATAAAGAGAGAAGTTGTTTGCTCAGGGTATTTATCTCCATCTACCCAATGCTGATAAAAACATGGAAAGAACTATTAGACAAAGGGTAAAAATAGTACACAATACGTAGGTAACAGACACTGAGACCCGAAAACATGCGAAAACAAGCTGTGATTGCATGCTGAGCTATCAGGCTATGAAAGAGAAAGATTAGCTCTGTGGAATTGTTTAGGAGCGCTGGAATGAGTCAGATCAAATTGTGTTTGCCTTCTGGAAGGCAAGCCTTTGTTGTGCGGAAGAATTGAAATAGCTCTATCTAAAAATAGTAGACAAGCAAGTGTCCATGCAGAATGTAAAGTTCATGTTTCTTTCCACTTTATTTCTTTCCCCTAGATCCCAACCCTGCTGTGGTTGTATTGGCTTTTCTTTTTTTTCTTAACAAACCAGTGATTTCCTTTCTTAAGCAAAATTGACATGTTCGAAATACGTAGGCTATAAAAGCAGTGAGCATTGGCACTTGCAAGTGGCTGACAACGTGCCATATTGCTTTTATTTTGAAAAACTAATGCAATAATCTGTGAGGAGTATATTTTTCTGGGTCTTTTTCTATTGGAAGCTGTCCATAAAATTGAACTTAGTATAAAACTAAATGTCGATATAGAACCAACAACTTTATTATATCTTTTTTTTTTTAGCTTATTGCTTGCAGATATATGGCCCTTGTTTTAATCATAGGAAAGTTGATATATTAAAATTATGATGTACCTTATAGTTGAATACATTCATTTTGTGCATTAACTTCAGTGCCTGTTTGAATGTTGAAAATCAAAAATAACAAATGCTCTTTCCTCTCCCTTTTGTTTTTCTGCCCTTCAACACTAGAGGTACATGGTTAAACCTTTTAACTTGTTTTTCACAGAAAATCATTCTGCCCCTCCAGATGTTACCACTTACACTTCAGAACACTCAATACAAGTAGAAAGACCACAAGGATCAACAGCACGGGTGGCACCAAAGTATGGAAATGCTGAACTTATGGAAACCGGTGATGGTATGTCGTAAATTGAAATTGCTTTCTTTTTGGCTACTGTAATCTTCAAAAGTTAGTGAATGTGTCTGCTCCCTGTTTCTTCTGGACAATTGTGACGTAAAGACACGTAAAAAGTTACAGCATCTTTGGAGTCCAAAAATAAACTGATATACATGAAGCTGACATAGAGAAATATTTCTTAATCAGCAGGGCTGATTCCCTGTAGAAATTGCTTGGCAAATGAAAGCAGCAGATCTCTCTAGATTTGCTTTTCTGCTCTTATCATGATGTGTGGCTACAGCTGGGCTGTTTTTTAAAGGGCCAAGAATATGCCATAATAGGATGGCTACATCTTAAAAAGTGTCCTATTTGAAGTTTCATTTTCTGAGTGAATTTTTTTTTTGAAAAACAGTTATTTGTAAACCCTTTCTTATTTACTACTCCTCTTTTCTAAAACATATTAAACCATATCTCAGTGAAGTGTGGAATTGTTGACCAAATGTATCACATCTAAACATAGCAGCTTCAGCTATAAAAGCCACTTGGTAGAAAAGTCATAGCCAGCCTTACAGAAGGGTGGGAACTTGAAATTTTTGCAGTGGAGTGACGGAAAGCTATTAGTTCAGGATCAGGTGACATGAATGTTACAGAGGTTTTGCACTCTACCACAGAAGGGGGGAGATGATTGGTGGGATTATGTTATAAAAGCACCCATTGCCCCATGCTGCTGTTCATGATTGTATTTTTCAAAGTGATGTATGGACAAGCATGCTGCCCTCGGAGATTGCTGGCTGATGGAATTGGCTGTAGGGACTTTTGGGGAATACAGGGTCATGTTGAAATAATACAAAGATGTTGGTCATGTTGAAGATGGATACTGGACAGATGTTCACTGCGGTGTAAAGAGCAACCAAGAATAATGATGAGGCAAAGCCTATGAGCCACACTCCTTGCAGAGCTGCTGTCTGCTGAAATACTCTTGTCAGTCAATGCTGGTGTAACCAGTAATCATGGGGAGAGCCAGTGCCCATCTTCTTACCTCCCCAAAGAGTTCTCTGAAGTTAACAGCATTCACTGTACGGAGTGTTTTTCACTGTGCTTCTCTCTCCTGGTCCTTGTGCTTTTCCCCTCTAACTTTGCAAGCTCACTTTAACGTTACTGTGTTGTTTTTATTTATACTAGACATCATTATTCCTTTATGCTGAAATGATCTTAATGTCTTAATGTTGAACACTTAACTTGAGTTGCAGTCACGAGATGGCATGAAACTGTAGTTGTGGCTTTGCAGTCCTAGCGCTTTTCTTACCCCACTTAACCTCTGGTGGTGTTCAGCGTAGCGATCGACTGATGTCTCCATTGATCCCTGTCCTGCAGGAGTACCAGTGAGCAGCAGAGTGTCAGCAAAGATTCAGCAGCTGGTCAATACACTAAAACGGCCCAAACGACCACCATTACGAGAGTTCTTTGTAGATGACTTTGAGGAATTGTTAGAAGGTAAAATGACTGTTTTTCAAAAGGTTTGGGGATCTCTTACTAAAACTCTGTAAAATGTTTGTCTCGCACATTGACTTCCTAGAAAGCTAAGTAAGCCCTCCCTGTACTGGCAAGTACCAAAAAGTGTTGATATTCAGTGGAATCTGCTTGTAGTGAGCTTGGATATAGTACAGTAGAATCAAAAGTCTCTGTTGTTTGCTTGTGGTTCTGCTTGCCATGTAACTGCAGAGGAGAGCAGGGGAAAGCTTTGCTCTGAGGGTGTTCAGCTGTGTATTATGGCCATTTCTTTTAAACACCAGTGTGAGAAAACCTGTCAGTGCAGGAGCATGTGAAATGTTTTACACATCCTTTGTGTAACAGAGGAGCATAAAACAAAAAGAGCAAACTGTAAGATAGAAACAAGGATAAAGTCAATAAATGGAAATTTGTTTTTAAGGAGGCCAATGCTTTGAGAATTAAGATTTGTCATGATATGGTGATTCAAATAGTCTTTGTAGCAGGTTATGAGAATGTTCTAGCAAAGCCTGACTTAAATCGATGTGTTACTGATGACTTACTGGAGTACAATTTTTCAGTAATTCTACAGTACATGTTATTATTGAGTTTTTGACAGGAAAAAGTATTCTCTGTCTCTCTTTAGGAATAAAAGAAAGCACATGCATTCCTAAGGTGTATCAGTTGCTTGATCTCTACTGAAGTTAAATGTTTTTCTGTTTTATTTCTCTGTTACTTCTCAAGACCTTCTAACGTCATTATTTTCAGGAAATTTTGCAAAGGTAACTTATTCTCTTGGTTACACAGGTGTACACAAGGTATAGAATTTACATGGTAACTGTATATCTTTTCATAATCATAAGTTCAACAGCCAGATCCAAACCAGCCAAAGCCAGAAGGAGCTCAGATGTTGGCTATGCGTGGGGAACAATTAGGTGTGGTTACAAATTGGCCACCTTCTCTGGAAGCAGCTTTGCAGCGATGGGGGACCATCTCACCGAAAGCTCCTTGCCTAACCACTATGGATACAAATGGAAAACCACTGTATATTCTCACTTACGGTGAGCGTTCTTTGACTTCCTTGTGCTTTTATGTATAGCACGTAGTGACTGCATCTATAGTAAATAAGTAAATGTATAATGAAAAAAGCACTCAAATTATGCATCTTTTCCATATCTGAGTAGGGCAAAAAAAGTTCTTAAGCTGTTCATGTCCAAGTATGAGTTTCTGAGATGTTATGAATTATTATACAAAGAGGAGCTGATACATCCATAGGATCACAGATTGGAAATTAAAACCAGTTTTTAAATAGAAGTGTATACTAGGGCACATTTCCCTGAAGATTAAGGTCTAAATCCATTGCCCTTGGATATTTCCAAGTTTTGTTTTGAAAAAGCAGAACCTGGTATAAAAAATTTACCAGCTCTCTGAAGAAGTTAAGATAGGATTTTTTTTTTCCTGTGTTCTACAGCTATTTCAGTAAGTGTAATATGAATTATTTCTTGTGGACATAGTTGTTAAGCTAGCAAACATACTCCCTTGAAGTAGATTTGCCAAAACTTATTTCAGTGTGATCTTTGGAATGTTGATGTATTTCAGTGTGTTCTTCATAACAGTCTATTGTACCAAGAAAGGCCAAATGGAAATAAGCACAAGGTTATCTTTGTCAAATAGCTCCTAATTTTGAGAAGTTAAGGATACTTTTGGGAGATATTCAAAGGGATTATTATGAATAACCATGAAACTTTGAGAGCAAGCCAGAACACTTCTGTCTGTTATCGGTATGGATATAAAAATGATTTTGCTTTTTGTTATTTCTGTCTTCTCAGGGACCTAGAGAATATATTAATAACAAATATTCTGTGCAGAGAATATTTTTACATACTGTGACATAGAGGTATTGTTCAGTGCTGAATGCTCCTTCCCATTCAGGATTTAGATTGAGTGATGGTCCTTGGCTGAAAAGAAGTTTGGGATTGCAAATACAGTTAAAGGCTTTTAAAGCATACCAGAACTTTAGGAACTTAAGGTCATGCATGAAACATTTTCCCTCAGGTACCTCAAAGTTAAGAAGTTTCTTCAATTAGGGGGCACACGATTCACCACTGATCAATGGTTTTTTTCCTTACGGGCATTTACTTGGAAATAGAAAAGAACTTCTAAGTTTGCAATTATGTGTTTGCAGAAGAGCTATTCATATCATCTACTGAATGCCCTAAATAAGTTTGACAGGACTGGAAATGAAGATATTAGTGAGAATCAGACCATTTCTGAATATGGGATTCTGTCCAGAGTCAGAGCATATGTCCTACTTCTGCTGAAGGACAGTAAGCTGAATAGATCAACCTGAAGAGCTCCTCCAAAGGGCTCGTGAAGCCTCCTAGCTTCTTTCTCTTTCCTAAGCTATCTCCTCCTGAACATCTCTTCTGAGCTGTCTAAATCCTCAGAAAAAATAGACAAAAGCTTTTTTTCATTACTGTCATTTAGCTGTGCTTATTTTTTCTGTTGTCTTTTAATAGTTCCCAAGGTTTAAAAAAAAAAAAAAAAAAAAAAAAAAGACTTTCCTTTTTCTTTTTTTTTAATAGATAAAAGAAATGAGAAATCACAGTTCACAGAAGATGGAATGAATTATCTGCTAGCTGGATTTCAAGCTGACATTCTTTTTCTTTCCTTTTGGCATAACACATCATGACTTTCTTTACTAATTTTCTTAATTTACAGCTGCCTTTGTAAGATCATTATTATTACAGATTTGTCATTTTGTGACTTTATGAATGATTTTGCTGTAATAATGCCACGTTTTGGTTCTGCACTATTTTCTAGCAATTGTGGCATCTTAAGAAGTAGAACGTTAAAAGAAATTAAGCTTTGATCTCAGTAAAGAACTCACAAGCATAATTTTTTATCCCTGTGAATTGTACCACTGGCCCTGTGGTAATAAACTTTTGAAAGAGGAGTCTACCCACAATCCTACCGTGTGGTATTAATATGGCTTTGCATGCATTTCTTTTTATCAGATGACCAAAAGTTTAAAATACCAACACTGAGACCATCCAGTAGCCTCTGAGTTTGTATCTCACCGTTTCTTTTGTGTTCTTTGCCAATTAATGGAAACAGCATTGCAGGGTTTTTCACATGTTCACAATTTTGATAAATACTCAAGATTTTAAAGAATAATTACAAGTTGAGAGGTTTGCTCTTGGCATGTTACACCCACTTATTCATTACCATTACTTTTTACTGCTCTGCTTCAATGTCCTCTCCTATCCTCTTCCATGTCTGCATGGAAGCTCTTATTCATCCTTCAACTTTCTGAGCAGGAGTAGGATTCTGCACGATTTCTTTTCTTCCCTTCTCCTTTTATATAAAGCATCTTTTCCTATTTCTTGTGAAGGGATCCTGGGTTTACTTGCCTATTCTAGACCTCTTTCCTTCTCTCCAGTCTGAGTTCAGGGATGTCTCTGTGACAGATTTGTAGCTGTCAGCTAAATCACATCATGGTTGAGCAAGAGTATTTATTCCCATCACACCAAGCATTTTCAACTCCTCCTTTCTTGTTCAACATAGATAATATTGCTCTCCTGCCTGTTCCTTGTGCTATACCCCCAGTATCATAAATGATCCGGGTGTTTCTTCAGTTTTGTGCAGCCATTCAGTGTCTAAACATTGCAAGTCATTTTTCACAAAGACAGTGAGTTTAAAGAAGTTATTCTTCCAGCTCTAGGCTGAAATAATCTCTGCCTTCCATTTCTCTGTAGGAATTTATGTAATTTTTAATTCCTTGTATCTCCTATGAGATGATTTTTCACCATATTTTCCTAACTTATGTCTTCTATAGCATGTTTGGATTGTAGATAGAAGTTAATGGCTGCACTTCTTCCAGACTTGATGTTTAAAAGCAAATTTTTTAAATGATTTGCTTAAATTCTTGAAATTATTTGCAGTGTCCCAGTTGTAATTGTTACTCAGTGTACTCAGAGCTCATAAACTCTTTCTAGTGAATGAAACACTATGAATAATTACTTATTTCTCAAATATTTTGTTCCTCTGGGAACTTGGTTACGCGGAGAATATCTTAGTTAAGTTATTCTCAGTTCCTTTGTAAGTCAAATCACTGAATATGTATAAACTGAAATGTCTGAGATAAGGGAGGGAAATATGTCTTTATAAGGCTGTATGCATATCTGAACTCTGACTAGAAACCTAATATATGCTTTGAGGAAAAGGAGGGCAATTTCTTACTTAAAGTTAATCAGAGCAGTCAGGCAGCTGATCTTGGTATTGTTGGTATTAAAAATGAAACATTTAGTGATTTCTTAGAAGAGAAACATGAATAAAGGACAATTAAATCCTATCTACTACTTATGCTATAACAGCTACTTTTCTGACTGTAAAATGATTATTCTGAGAAGGATCAGAATGCCTGGGTAAAAAGCAAAAAGCCAAAAGCAATTGGGGAATAAGCAAGTTTTGAATTCTTTTATTGTAACCGTTATAGAAGGCAACAGTACAAGTGGCAGTTAACTATATCTGATTCAGAAAACCTCATTGCCTTCATGTAACTCTTTCTTTAAAATATTTTGATGCCGAAGTTATGCAGTCTTAGCAATGGTGTTACACCTTCTAGTGGGGGTATCTTGAAATGGTTGAAACACAACAAGAGACCGAAAATATCCATCAGTGAGCTGTGCTGCAGCTGGTGTGCAAACCCCAGCCACCTGTGTCCTCTTGTGGCCAGGATCTCTAGGTCAGGAATTCCATAGTTACCAGGAGGAGAAAGGGAGCTCTGCTCCTAGCTAAGTAGCTATGTAACCAGATTGTCCTTATCTCTGAAATGACTCATTGGTTCCAGAGGTGAGAGTAATAAGAGACAGCTCCTTATCAGTCAATGATACAATTGTTTAATGCTTTAACACTTCTGTTCTTTGACAAAGAAAATAACTTAAAAAAAATCTGTATTACAAAATCGTGATTTTTACTGGAATATCAACCACTATAAAAGCAATATTACCTCTATTCTGAGTGTGCCTGGGGCTTTTATTCTCTGCAATAAATGGTTTTGTTATTTTGTTTGGATATTTTTCCAGAAAGATTACTGTTTCCTGTGCTGCTTAGGATGGATCTAATTAGTTTATGAAGAAAGTGTTAGAAGGGTAGCAGAACTGTGACTATTATTTTGCAGCATGGAAAAAAGTGCTCCTTTGCCTTCTTTGCTTTAGGAAGTCTGCATTTAGACCAGATTTAATATCTTCCTTTTTTCTTTTTAATGTAAGAAATGTCGTATTGTGTTCTTGAAAGAATGAATGTTTGACAATATTATTTTCAGTTAAGTTTTGGCAGTCTCGCAATTGCTGTGCATGGAGATTGGTAAGCAACCATGAGTTTTGCTGAGTTAATGCTGTGTGGTTCTTAAAAGCATATTCAGTAAGGGAGTTGACTGTGGTTTGTTTTGTCTTCAAATTTTCTCCCTCTGCAGCTTTGCTCTTATAACCTTCTTTACATTCAACACAACTGTATAGTCCTTTTTCTGGTCTCTGAAGGAAAAGGGATTTACTGTAGTATCGCATAGAAAGTATATATCTTTTATCAACTGTTCCCTTTTTGTTTGTGTTTTAAGACCTGGAGGTTTCCTTTACCCTCATAATGTCTTACTTAACCAGATGAGCTATTAATTCTGTAAATTTTTGTAGGTAAAAGACACTGCCCTCTGAGTAGGCTGTTATAGAACAAGATTGATTACAAGTGACATTTAAAATAAGTGGTTATTGCCATAGAGTTGATGCTACACAAGCAAATCATAATTCCAGCAGTACACACACACACACAGAGAAAGGAATTTGCCCCACGTGGATGTTAACAATGTTTGTCACATCTGTCAGGAGGTGAGGTGATGTTTTTCATCCACTCCTGCTATCTGCATGCGCAATGCCTGCAGGGCACAGCTCAGCTTCAGAGTCATAGCTGCCGTATCACGTGCTTGCTGATACTTGCTGGGCACTGGGAATGCTGAGCTTGGTTTACAAGTGTGGGAAGAGCATTAAAGGTGACTTGGCCTTACTGCGTGAACACACTGCTAGGGCTTACAGGTATGGCAGCAATACTTGTGACAGGTGACAGGAGTGGCTAAGGAAGATGTGTTTGTCATTAGAAGATTTATTTTGGTAAATGGTGAGGCAGTTAGAAAGACGTCAGGCAATGGCAGATACAGGGAAAAGCTTGATTTCTTAGTGTCTTGAAGAGTTTTGAAAGATTTTGGAAGCCAACACCAAAATAAACAGCTTGTTGAGAGGTGAGAAGAAGATTATAATTTGTAGTAGTGACCAGGTGTATGTTTGCTGAATTTTATCAAGTTTGGCTTGTTTTCACAAATTATTTGAGGAGATTCTTTGGAAACTGCGCAGTTTGGTTTGTTTGGGAGATTGTTGTGCACCTGAAAACTGAAAAACACGGGTCCTTATTGCAGGCTGTTACCCAGGACACCTGCATGTGACTGGCAGACACAGCACAGGATGTGCAGGAGCCTGGCCCCCTCTGGAGGTACACTGATGGTGCCACCAGGCACTCAGATCTCTCACTAGTGGCTTAACCTCTCTAAATGGCTGATCCAGCCTTTGTTTTCAAACTAAAGAAAACATTTGTTCGAATTAGACTGGAGCAGGGTCTGTTGCAATGGGACAACGGAAAATGGTTTCAAGCTAAAAGGGTGGAGATTTAGACTGGATGTATGGAATAAGTTATTTACAGTAAGGGTAGTGAAGCACTGAAACGGGGTGTCCAGAGAGGTGGTGGATGCTGTGTCCTGGGAGTCATACAGAGTAAGGCTGGACAGGGCTCTGAGAATGTGATGGAGCTGTAGGTGTCCCTGTTCATTGCAGAGGAGTTGGACCAGATGACCCTTCAAGTTTATTTCCACTCAAACATTTCTATGATTCTTTGACTGCTGGATGTCAAAGCCAGGGGAAACAAATACTGCAAAATACTTGCAAAATCCTGGTAAGGCAGACAGCAGGGCACTCAGACTGGACCAGGCAGGGCAGTGAATATAAAGAGGGCCGCAGGCTCTGGGTGCAGCAGTAGTGCGGGTGGACCTGCCTGGATCTTGCTTTCCATCACTTCAGGAAAGCAAGGATTTGTTGTTTGCTACAGCAGTGTTGCTATTATGAGCTGAGATGTAGACTGGTTCAGCCCCTACTGCCTGAAACTGCTGTTTTGAGTCTCCTACTTCTGCTCTCCCATCTTGAATCCAACTTAGTAGAAGACGGATGGCAGCATGTTATCTGAGGAAGACCTGCTGAACTGACAACAAAGGGCCATATCCTCAGCAACCCCCAGCAGCAAGATTTCCTTTGCAGCCACGTGCATTCATGGTGGGTTTCCCCTGCACAAGGATCAGCCCATCACGAGGCGAAAGCCCTGGATGGAGCACAGCTGCTCCCTCTCCGGGGCTGCCCTCTGCCCCGGGGCAGATGCACACCCTACTGAGGTCAA
The DNA here is from genome assembly GCF_019232065.1 of Centrocercus urophasianus. NCBI lineage: Eukaryota > Metazoa > Chordata > Aves > Galliformes > Phasianidae > Centrocercus > Centrocercus urophasianus. Next base: position 38,027,881 of record NW_024884711.1, read on the forward strand.
GGCAAGGTCTCCTCACTGGGATTTGCGGGAGAGATTTTAGCAATCAGCTGTTTCCCAGCAGTGTCTAATCTCTCAAGTTTACAAAAGAAGAATTACTCTGAATTGCAACCTAGGCAGAAGCGAGGAAGGAAGCACTTCAAAGATTTCCTTCTTTATAACATCCTCTGTTCCTGAGAGCTTTTGTCCTGCAGTCATGGAGCCCTTTGTGTTTCTCAGTGAACTGGCAGGCCGAAAGCCAAGGTGGCAAAGCAAACACAGCTCAGTGTGCCTCCGGCAGCACCTCATCCAGCAGCGCAGGCCTGGCCCTGGTGACTCACGCATTCCTGGCTCCAGCTCCTGCATTGCTGCTCACTTTGCAGCTCTTCTTTTTCAGGAATGAAGCTGGAAGAGTAAAGGCGAGCTTCCTGTTGAGCACGATCCTGGCCAAGCTCTGTGTGAGTTTGCTCTGGGATCAGTGCACTGATGGCTGCCCTGCACACAGTGGGACCCTCTGCAGCTGGCACTGGGGTGCAGGTGACTGCAGAGGCATTCTGGGCTGGGGCTGTGGAAGTGCTGAGGGATGCAGGAGAGACCTTGTGTTCCAGATCCAGCACAGCTCAGTGCCAGTTGCCCTCCTTGATTCAGTTGTACTGTGTACCCAAGTACTTCTGAAAGAATGCACATAAGTGCTTTAATAGGAATAGTTCTTCAGAGTTCCAATCTCAAAGCAAATATCATAAGGTGGCAATTTTGATATAAGAAATATGAGTGTGAATATGTCACAAATGCAAATTTATAACAAATTTAATCTCCAGTAGAATTTTCACAGCACCCCCTTATGTCTCTCGGATGAGATATTAAAATCTCAATGTTCATTTTTAAGCTCAAAAGTGTTTTATGTAAAGATGGCTGTTCAAATTCAGGACTTTCGCCAGGCTGTCGATTTCCATTCTCCATGTTTCTGTATCGCCACTAATTGTTCTTTTAAGATTATCACCACTGAAACTTTAATGCTATAAACCTTTAAGAGAAGGAACGTTTGCTTTTCTAAGATGCTTTGCTTTTATTCTACTTGCTTATCCTTTCTAAGTGTTGACTGTTGCAACAGGAATGCTTTAAAGACTTTTTTCCAGTAAGTGCATTTTATGCTATACTGTTATGAGGGTTAATTCTGCAGAGCAACTCCTGTATTGATGCTGTTTTCAATGGAACAGAATTAAACACTGAGGCAGTTCAGCATCCAAATACTGGAGCAGTTTTAAATATGTGAAAAACTTGGCAAAGCTTAATTTGCTGAGAAAATACTGCCATTTTCACAAGAAGTAATTGCACTTAGGGCTTTCTCAATAACAAGCAGCAGTGACCTTCCAATTTTCCTTAAGAGTTACAAAAGAAAATCTGGCCTTCTCCATTGTACAGAACTTTTATATCAGATTGACACTTAAATTAATATAGTAGTATAGCATTTTGTATCCAGAATGCAGAGGAATTTATAACAACTGTTTGACTTAGTTATAAATGGCAATTACTGCTTGTTTGGGAGCCTGAACTGCTGAAGCCCATAGGTAATCTGTTGTCAGAACCTATTATCGTTTAAGTTATTGTTGGGCATGAATTAAAGATTCGTTACTGTCAGGCTAAATACTGCTTCAGGACAGAGCTGAGGGCCAGCCAAGAACAAGGTCTGCTACGGTAGGTGTTGTTCAAATGGAAGTAATGAGGTTCTGTAAACAAAGGCTCTATGAAAGAGCCTGCATCTGGGATATGCTGGTCACTTGAAGGATTAATGAAAGGCACAACGGGGCCAATGACATCTTGATGAGGTCATTTTTTCTTTAGAGAATACTGGGGTGAGGTCTTAGTGAGGACAAGCCAAGTGCAGGAATGGAGAGGTGAAGTAAAGGAGAAGAAGGATGATAAAGTGAAGGGATGTCTGGGAGCAAATGAAATGCAAGTGAGGGTAGGGAAAGGAAGAAGCCAAGTTAGACTGAAAAAGGATCATAATTAAAAATGAAACATGGCATACAGGTGTGCTAAGGATCAGAGCGTCCCTGCTGCTTCAGTGTGCCCCTTTGGTTTGTGGGGTGTTTTCTGTTTGTTGGATTTGTTTTTTTTCTTGTTTCTTCTTCTCTGGACTCCTTTCCTTTTACCCTTGGTGGGCTGGACTGGGAGAAGTGCCAACCATGATTCCCGAGTCATACTCATGGAGGGAAGCCCCCTGCATCACGCAGGGCTGAAATGCATTTTGTCCAGCTTGCGTATAAGCTGTCTCAACTTTGTGGTATTCCAGCCACTTCTAGCAGCTGACTTTGGGACTTCAGATGCAATTGCTGCATATTAAGATAACTGTTTTTGCCTTGAAGAAAACTTCCCTTTTTTGTTTGTTTCTTTTTTTTTCTTTTTGTATAAAAATGTTGCTGTCTTGAAGTTCAAGAAAGCATCCAGTACATATTTGAATACTTCCATTAGTTGCAGCAATGGTATCACAGTTAGTTGGAAAATTCATACAAATTTTCCTACAATTTTTTATTGCTGAGAATGTTATAATTAATTCTACAATTTTTATGTTAATAGGCAAACTTTGGACCAGAAGTATGAAGGTTGCTTACAATATACTACATAAATTAGGCACAAAACAAGAGCCAATGGTACGACCTGGAGACAGGGTGAGTATCTCGGTGATTTGTAATTTCTAATAGTTCAGATGCCATCTCAACAAAGAGAGATTGAGGTATTTGGGGTGCCCAGAGGGAATTAATGCTGGGTGCTGAGGGCAGTTTGCCTTTCACTCAGGAAAGGGCTGATCATTCAGACAGATGTTTTGAATTGTATATTAAATCATTTGAGCTAGTATCCGCTGAATAGCAAGTTGAAGTTGTGGCAACATCAGCAATAAACGTTCCCATGGAAAGTGATTTTTGGACATAGAGCAGCTGTCTGTTTAGCAGAAGTTTGCATATAGAGCCTGGAGGTGTTGTGTGGTTTAAAACTTACTTACTAATGACTTCATAGTTGTTGAGGTGGTAGAAACAAGAGAAACATAGTGGAGGACAAAGGCAAACAAAGGAAGAGCATTTTGGCAGCCAGTTAAATAAATAAATTACCCGGACTGGTAAGGTGGAGAGTATTTCCATTTCTTGTTCCTGACTGATTCAATTGCTGCTCGAAGCTGAATCTAGGTGAATGGATAACATGCATAGACGGCAAGCAAGGGTTACAGAGCTAGTCTACCTTCATGCTACCCCTTTTCCCTGCCAGAATGTGTATCCAAATTTCCACTGGTCTCATTCTGTGTTGGCTTTAAGTTATGGAACAGAGATTCCAGAACAAAGCTGTCAGAAATGCACATTTTAGAAATGACTTTGTAGTTTGAGTTTTGAATGTGAAATTAAGGATTCCTATTCCAAAGTATGATAGCAGTCCTTAAATTGCTGGTTCACTGGGTTCCCTTGTGCCATATGTGAGAAATGTGTACATTATATTTTTCTTACGGCTTCAAAAATGAAAGCGTGCAGTAATACTTCCCAGAAGTAAAAAAAAAAATAAATTTAAAAGTGAAACCTGACAGTCCTTTTTTTGTTTCTTTTGGAAATAAGTCATAAAGCATTTAACTAAAGGATCTCTAGATCCTTAATCTAAATTGCTTCCAATGACAGCATTCAGACAGCAAGATCTGAAGAATCTCTTTTGCTTGATTTTACAAGCATGTGTCTAAGCAGCAGCAGAAGAACCAAGTTGTTCAAGTGTAGCCATTATGAGAATCCACCCAGAAGGCCGTAAAAGGAATCAAGTTCAGAAATGGGTAGAGACGTGTATCTCTCTCTGTGTTGTCTACCAACCGCCCATCTTTGTATTAACTTAGTGCAACAACCACTGACATCTCCTAGCATTAAGAAAGGACTTGTAGATAATTCGGTCTGAAAGCTGGAAGTTCAGCTAGCACAGGACACATACTGAACAAATTGCAGTTCTTCTAAAATAAGTCTACCTTGATTATGGTGAGGCAAATGTTTATAGCTGAGCGCTGAAAGCATATGCTTTGTGTTGTAAAAACATCTTGCCTAACATATCTGTGTAACGGAAACACAATCATTTGAAACAACTTTATGTTGAGGATGAGGTGTCACAGTACTGCTGATGTTTTAGGCTATTATTGTGGCTGTTACCCCCCTGTTGTAATAACATAAAAGCTTTCTGACCTCTTTGAAGGTGACTTTTTATTCTAAATAATGTATTTTGTGTGACAGCAGCTAGAGGTACTTTTGAAATACCAAATGAAATACAGGTGCATATTTGTGATCTTTTCTAAATCAGAGGGTAATTGTTTCCTTATGCTAATATGATATCAAACTCAGAAAGGGGAAAACTTTTCCCCTTGAAAAGCATCTTCTATCAATACAGTCTCTATTTTTCATGGCTGCTGTTACATCACTCCTTAGTTTCTTTGTCTGAGCCAAAAGAATAAGTGTATGAGCCTGTGTTTGATTCTCTGATTCTGATATAATTATAGTACATGAAGAACTGCATTTGCCTTCTACAGAAACTTCAAAAGTTCAACCTTGTGTCACCTCAGACAGCTGCCTGGAAATTAAGCTTTCTCTCTAAAATATCTGCCAGATAACCAGATTCTCGACAATGTGCTGTGTATTTTGTTTTCCTTCAGCCTTATCCCTTTTGGCTGTTACACTATTTATTTGTTTGGTACAGCTCTGTTAGTGATTAATGTCTTTTGAAGAGGAAGTTAGTGCCTTATTCCCACTAGACTTCAGCGAGAGTTTTTCACCTCTGTCAGCTCCTTTGAAAAGATTCTCAGCAACAGTTTCACTGTGTGTATGTAAACAAAGAGCAAAACAAAACCAACAATCCTCAGTGTACCTTTTGGGATCATTCAACGTCTTTTAGATGTTCACTGGGCTCAGCAAACTCTGCTATCCCTGCAGTGTACCAAGCAAAAACCCTTTCCTTCCATTTCCCTTGCGGATGTTTATGGTTTGTGTTCAGAGAATATATGCACTAACTGCAAAGCCATCTCGAGTAGTTGTATTGTTCATGTCCTAGCTTACAGACATGACAGCAGTGTATTTTCTCTGAAGTTTCTGAAGTTACAATCTTCTGCTTAGAAACAAAGATATTTTTGACCCATTTGGCCATAGTTTGATTCCTTTTAGCTTAAAGGAATCCATTTAATTTATGGAAGGCAACTGTTTTGATACTATAAGAAAATACAGAAAACAGTTCTAAACTATAGCAACTGACTCTTGGACAGTACATAAAAACAGTGTTTTTGCTCTGAGACATTGAAACATGCAATTCCTACAGATGTCAAATCAGTTAAAACTGAAGACTTGTTAACAGTTTCAGCAAATTTTAAGGTGCTGTGATAGTTCATTCTGATCTTATGTGCAAACTCAAAGGAGTTAAGATAGAAATTATGTGCAGTGCCTCTTGCATGCTGTTTCAGGTTCCAGCCTCTGAGGTCATTAACAAGTAATTGATGGCAAGGAGAGGTGTGGACTCTCTAGGCTACTAAATCCATAGCTAGACTGTGCTTTCACATATCCCCATCCGTTTTGTACCTGGAGGATCTAAAGAGATTGTAGTGTCCATGGAAGTTAGCTGCCCAGTTTGCACATTTAGGGAAGATGGGCACCAAGTGGGCATGCAGGTGATTTTCTGTATATAATATTTTATCTAGAATAGGGTGGGGTAGGGTAAGGTAGGGTGGGTAGGATACGGTAGTTCATTTGAAAGGAAAATACAAAGATCACTGAGTCCAATTGCATGACCTCTTCAAGGCCAAAAGTGAAAGCAATATTACTGAGCGTATTGTCTGAATGCCTGCTGAACGCTGACAGGCATGGAGCATCAGCTACCTCACTAGGAAGCCTGTTCCAGTGTTTGAGCAACCTGACAGTAAAGAATTTTTCCTGTTGTCCAGTCTGACCATTCCCTGGCACAGCTCTGTGCATTCACGTATATCCTGCCATCAGTTATGATGAGCAGAGACCGACACCTTCCTCTGCACATCTCCTCATTAGGAATTTGTAGGGACCCATGAGGTTACCTCTGGGCATCTTTTCTCCAAACTGGACAAACCAAGTTTCCTCAACCTCTACACATAGGATATACCTTCCAGCCCTTTTACCAGCTTTATGATATGTTGCCAGCTTGGATGTGACATTCACTTTTCTAGACATCATTTGTTTGTGTTCACTAACGACACAGAAACTTCTGTGCTTGGAAACAGTCCAGTCCTAAAATAAGATTATTGTGTGAGGCAAAGCCTCGGGAGACAAAATGTAATTGTTACTGATTGACATAATGATATAGTAGGTCTGGGTAATCAGAACTGTTTTCAGTAACTTAAAGGAAATACTAAATTAGAATGTAAAATTATTTCATTTGCTTGGTTATTTAATATCTGCAAAGCAATCAGTAAATTGAGAATCAGATGAAAGATATTGTCAATGTAGGAAACAATGCATCACAAAGATGTTTAACTACGACCTAAGTGAAAACATTCGTAAAAGGAATGTGTGTCAGAAGAAATTCCTTCTGACTCCTCATTCATCCTTCATTAGGTATTTGAATGATTATTACTGAAATGTTTCTGTAATCACCTCTCCAGAAGGAAGATGGAAACTCCAACCATTGTCAGTTGAGGCCCATAATAAAACATGCATTTCAGGAACTCTTTAACACATGTCTCTTTGTTTCAGGTAACACTTGTATTCCCTAACAATGATCCTGCTGCTTTCATGGTAGCATTTTATGGCTGCCTGCTTGCGGAAGTTGTCCCCGTCCCTATCGAAGTGCCACTTACAAGAAAGGTAGGGAACCAAATCTCTGTATTGCATTTTAAAACTTGTCAGAATGAATCATGACCAAGCCTAAGTTTTGATTATATTTTTGTGGGTAACTAGCCCTGACTGTACAGATACAAAGATAGCGTTGTGTGGTGAGTTGTATATAGTTCCTTCTTTTTTGGGATGGCAAATGTCAAGATGTGCCTGCAGTTGCAGCAAATGCTGGAGGGCTGCCTGGGAAAGGAGAAGAAAATTTTGCAAGAGAACAGTTCTGCCAGCCTTACATGCAATAGTCTTTGCAGCATCTCCAAGCATAGTGATGTTGGCTACTGACGAAGAATCACTGGCAGCAACTGCTGATTTTCTACCTGTCCCTGCAACCAAAGCTATAATACCACTAGTTCTGTGTATGCAACTTCAGAGCATTTAGGGAAATGCCTTCTCCTGTGTCTGTATCTGCATTTGTATCCTGAAGCTTCTGTCACCACTGTCATCTCTGCCAAGGGTCGCCTTTCAGCAAAATGAGTTTGGGAGTTCTCGTCACAGAGCCAATTCATAAACAAAACTGACCACAGCAAAAAAGGTTTCTCAGATGCAGTATTGGTCCAGATTCCACTGTTAGTTCCTTTGAAGGTGTTAGCAGGCAAGTAGGGCTGTTTCAGATTGAAAATATGCTTGGGGGTAATGAGGGGAGGGGGCTCAGTGGTGTAGATGAACCACAGTTGGAAAGCTTATACTGATGCTGATGAACATACTTTTTTTTTGAGGATGCATACCTTTGAAGCTGTAAATATATTTATTCCAAACTCTTTTTGTCATGTCCTCTTAATTTTAGCTTGGCTGGAAGCAAAGTTTGTTCTAAGGTACTGCTAATCATCCCTTTCGTAATGCCTTTGTTATTAGTTAGCTCCAATAATGCCTAACTTTAATTGTTTGGTCTGGAATTGTCTGTGCAACACATCTTCCTTAATCCTCTTTGTGGTATAAGCTAATGCTAGTTATTTGTAAAATGTTATATTTGAGTGCTCTGAGGAGAGGACTGGACTGTGGAATGACTGTAATGATCTTATCAGAATCATGCTGCGTTTGCATCAAGCTATCACTGTGCTTTCACATTTGAGTGCAGCACTATAAGGTAATTTGAAGTAGTAACATAAGGTGAGAATTATTTCTATAAAGAGATTTTACATGCATCAACAAAGTAAGGCAAGTAGACTGCATCCATTGGAAGGTCATACGGAATGTTCACAAAGGTAGCTCTACTTTCATTCCACAAAAAAGAAGCAATGTCTTTTAGGGATAAAGAAATCTAGTATGTCTTTCCTTGTTATTTTCCTAAGCATAATCACATATTAAAATACATGGATAGATGTAAAATGTATTTATTTTAGAACATCTGATACCATATCCGTCCAGTAAGCTATAAAATCCAGCTGTCCAAGCAATCTGATCTAGCTGTGCACGCCCCTGTGCATTGCAGGGAAGTTGGACTAGATGACCTTTAGAGATCCCTTTCAACTCTGAGGATTCTATGATTCTCCAATGAAATACCCTATGTCAAATGAATAACTTACCCCAATTTGGCTTCACCCCGTGTTTTTTTAGTATGTGCATATGTATGTGTATAAAAATAGGCACTTACACATGCAGATACGTATATATTTATATAAGGCAATAACTACAGACTCAGTCTGTTTAACTATTGCCAGGATCATTCCATAATGTTTAAATATTGCATTGATAAAACAATAACAAAGATGTCAGCAGTAAAATTAAAAAGCAACATGATATGTCATCTGTAAATAAAACCACGCAATCTCACAGCATATACTATTACAAATATTTCTGCATTTGTTTATGTGGAGCAGGAACTGGAGTGGAAGCAATGAGATGAAAATCATGTTCTGAGTAGTCCCAGAAGGAATACCTCTGCTTGGTCAAATGGCAGCAGATCGCTTCTGGCATCCGTGGGAAGATGTCATTTGTGTCATCACACAATGGCCTAGGCTGTTCTTTTGTAATTTACCATCATTTGTTCTCTTTTCTTCACACTTCAGTAAGTTCTGGCAGTGTACGTTTTTTGGTTTGTGTTTTGGAAGACAAATGCAAACCAACAAATAGACCAACAATTATATTATAGGCTAATATAGACTTAGAAAATAGCAAGTCGATGTAGATGATCTATTTCAGGGAGTTAGATTATGAGCTCATCTTTAAGATTAAAAATGTGTGTTAATAGCTTTAATAATGTTCTGCATCTTCATAAGGAAGAGTTTTTCACAGCTCGTTGCAAATTATGCTTGACAGTTCAAAATTGAACAGAAATATTTGCAGCCAGGTAGTATTTTGGCTTATATGTTACTTTGCAGGCATCTGTGCACATATGAAACTAAAGCCTGCAGCCCATATATTTTGTGTGTATTCCCTATCTTTGTATCATGAGTGTAATTTCTTTTAGCTTTTGACAGTTTATTTTCAGGTTCATTACTAGCTGAGGGTCCATCTCGTGCTCTTTCCTTCTGTATCACATCTTCGTGTTGAGCTAGAAGTACTCTGCTTCCCCAGAGAACTTTAGGAGATGTGTTTGACATGGCAGCTGGGATGGATTGCCTGGATTCCCAGCCACCAAGTCTTCAGTTTTATTTATTCTCAGAACACTTCCTGATCTTTAGCAAGGATCCAGGAGTTGGAATTTGTGTCAGCATGATTTGGGCTCTTTGCAATTAGGAAATCAGATCTAAAATTAAAAACTGCAATCCCAGGCTTTTTTTTTTTTACATCAAGACTAACTTTATTCTAGAAGTATTCAGGCACTTTACAGTCACTGTAGCAATAGAGTAACCATAATGTTTGTTTTTTTTTTTTTTCTTTTCTTTTGTATTTATTTAAAATATGTTTTTAATTTCTTTTTCTTCAGATTTTGCAGGATATATTTTATTCCATTTGATGAGCACCATGAAATTTATTCCACTACTCTGATACAGCCAGGGGAGTTAATCTGTTTTAATCTTAAAGTAATGTTTTTGCTCTCCAAGCACATTCGTAATCATGCTCAGTCACACACTGAAGATAAGAATGGTGATTCTATGTAGATCTTTATGGCCTTTTGTCACAGTTGGTGAAGATTTGTAGCGGGTTATGACATGAAAGCATATAAAAATCTATTTCTCAGTCTCTGTTTCATAGCCTGATAGGCTTGATGCTAAGTGTGCTTCTCCAGTTTCTAGCTGACAACACGATTTTAAAGTACACTTGCTTGTTTTCATAGCAAATTTGATGATTCTCACTCCAGGGCAATTCTTTTTAAAAAAAAAAAAAAAAAAAAGCAACGTTTTTTAGAGAGTAAAAGTGGTATTTCAGGAGCTCTTTATAGTAATCCTGAAAACTTCAGTTAAAGCTGTAACGGCAGCCAGAGAATGATATCTTTTTAAAGAGCCCCACTCTTTCATTTGATGGCAGAATTTTGTTCCATTGGAAATATGTCTCAATGTTTCTTCTCATATTCGGACATCTTCAGGACTTGAGATAAAATGTGTTTCCTCTCTGCTTTAGTTATTATTGCACTGTGTCTGATATACTGCTATGTATATAATTTTCTATGCAATGTCTTCTGACAACAACTCACCTTCCTGCACCAGATGTAAAACAATTGTTGTATTTTTCCTTTTGGTGGCACAGCCTTTCAGACCCAGCCACAGCCAAACCCTGGTGCACTCTGCTGGAACTGCATCAGCACTGTGCCCACATCATGCTCCCTATGCTCTGCAGCAGCCATGTACTGGGCACAGGCCCTTGCTCAGTAGGCCACCATAAATCCGTGATCCCTTAGACTCTGTGTTTTCTTTTTATGCTTCCAAGTTTAGGAAATTGTAGTTTCCTAGAGAGAACCAACATCTAATATTTTAGGAGGAGGTTGTTCACACAGAGGATGGTGAGGCACTGGAACAGGTTGCCCAAGGAGGTTGTGGGTGCCTCATCCCTGGAGGCATTCAAGGCCAGGCTGGATGTAGCTCTGGCAGCCTGGTCTGCTGGTTGGTGACCCTGACCATGGCAGGGGGTTGAAACTATATGATCTTTGAGGTCCTTTTCAACCCAGGTCATTTTTTGACCCCTTGCCAGAAATAACAAATGTCCTCTTTTATTAAGACTTTTTGACATTAAAACCACTCATAGTTGTAGATTTCACATGCAAATCATAGCCAGACAGCAAAGCACTCTTTCTGATGAGACAGCTGTTTTCTTCCTCTTAAAGCCAGCTGTGAAAATTGCATCTGCTTTGTGTTTAATTTTTTATTAACGTCTTTGATAGTTGTATGTTTTAAATGGAGGGTTTTCTCAATTCATTTTCACTTTTGTTTCTAAAGTGCTGGTGCACCAGAAGGATGCCCTGTTTGTTCTTTGCCAGCAAATGCTTGTCAGCGCAAAGGCAAATGGAGTTCAAATAAGCATTGTAACAAAACACAAGATTAGTTCAGCGTTGCCACCTAATTCTCATTTTGAAACCAGTCTGGAATATGAACTGGGCAGGAGTAACCTTTATCAGCCCAGCCTTTGCACTGGCTGTCTCTTCCTTCCTTCCATATTAGATAAGGACGTGCGCTCTCACTTGCAGAGAAAGGAACATAATTGTTTTCCTTCACACAAATCCTCTCACAAAGCATTACAGAAATGACATTAACTGCATACTGAAATGCAGCCACACGTGGCATTTTTTTATCCTGACAATGAATTATCATTCTCTGCAGCAGCAAGAAGACAATTTGCCTCCAGGTAGAGGTGAAAACCTTCAGGGAACCTTTAATAAAAGTCGTTAGAGAACTTTGAATGGCTGCCTACAGCAGAGAGGATTTCCATCTTGCTTCATCTGAAGGCTTGATCTCCCTAGGTGTGTGCAGACATCGTCTGAAGCTGAGCAGACCTCGTTTTTTGTACCTCAGCAAGTGCTCTGCCATCTGGAAATGTGAAATGGTAGCTCTGAAGCCAGCATTTGGTCTCAGAGCTCATGCTGTAATATTTGAGCTGTATCTTCTGCCTTCCACCTTCACTACTTGCTGTTTCAAGCTGTAAGTTGTGGAGGCAACTCTCTCCCTGCCTGTGCAGGTTGGACTGTGCTGGTTCAGTGGTTTCACCTGGGCACTGTTGGACCTCTGAGGCTTTTTCCACCCCTGAAAAATTCAGCAAATTATGGTGTTTGTGGCAAGTGAGAGTTCACCGAACTAGCAGATTAACATTAATTAACAAAATAGCAAATAATGCTGCTGAGAAAACTATATGTCCTGAAGATATAAGTAGATGATTGGATTTCTTTTTTTTTTTTTTTTTTTTAATTTTTAGGAAATTTTTGGCACTGTGGATGTTTGTTCTACATTCCTAAGAAGAAAGAAAGACAGCTGGTCCCTGAAAGGGGCAAGAATCGATGCTTGAAGTCAGAAGTCTTTTTCTTTGCCCGCATGGAATCTTTGACTGCTTCACATAAATAACTCTATTTTCAGCTCAAATCTCACTACAAGAAGGATATTGAGTCTACTCCAACCTAGGTGATTCTGGTTCTATATGCGTATTTTGAGGTGCTTCAGAAAGCAAATATGATTTTATTTTTCCTCTGGTCTCCTTGATACCTCATTTTAGCCTAATCTATTTGACTACAAAAATCTGCGGTAAAAATTAGTCAGATATACTTTGGGACTTTATTATGCAGCCTTGCTTTGAATATCAATGTATTAAGGCAACTGTTCTGTATTTCTGGTTGCTTCTTGTGCATACATCTACTTCTATGGCTTTGCTCTGCTGAAGAGCCTAATGGATAGATGTAAAGTTCATGAAAGAATCATGACAGGACACTGTGTGTAAAGCTGACATACTGCTGTGGAAGCACAGCAGCTCTTAAGTAACAACTATGGCCTAGACTTGAAAATCGTTACATGACTTTTTAGCCTCCATGCCCATATCCTCTTGATGACAGTAAAACATAATGTGCTTTCTCTAATGGGCACTTGACTATCTGAAGTGCTCCTGAAACGTGTGTACAGCTACTCAATGAAAAGTTTATTGACAAATCAGATTAGATCAACAAACAGTGATACTGTCACCACTGTGCATCTGCCATATTATCTCTAAAGCTGAAAGCATTCTCCAGGAGGAAGTATCTGTAAACTGTATTATTTCCTAGAATCTTCATAGAATCACAGAATTGCAGAACGGTTGAGGTTAGGAGGGACCTCACTGGATGTCATCTTGTCTAATCCCACTGCTTAAGCAGGGACATTAGTGCAGCCTATTTGAGGGCTTGATTAGTCTCACAGTAAAAAGGCATTCCTTTATATTCAGATGGAACCTCCCATGTTTCAGTTTGTATGAATTGATGACATTTCCCCTGAATCTTTTCTTCTCCAGGCTATACAGTCCCAGTTCTCTCAGGCTTTCCACACAGGAGAAATGCTCCAGTCCCTTCATCATCTTTGTGGCCCTTCGTTGGACTCTCTAAAGTTTCTCTATATGTTTGTTTCTTGTACTGGAGGGCTCAGGATCTGACACAGTACACTAGATGGGGCTTCTTCAGTGCTGAGTAGATGGAAGGGATCGCCTTGCTTGACCGACCTGCTGGCAGCTTTGCCTAATGCAGCCAAGTATGCCATTGGCCTTCTTTTCACAAGAGCACGTTACTGACTCATGTCCAGTTGGTGTCCACCAGGATCCCCAGATCCTTTTCTACAAATCTTTCCAACTGGATGGCCTCCAGCATGTCCTGGTGCCTTGTTCTTCCCCAGGAGCTGGACTTTGCATTTCTTGTTGAACCTCATGAGCTTTCTTCCTCCCTTGTCTCCAGCCTGCCCAGGTCCCCCTAGGTAGCAGCACAGTCCTCAGGTATATCAGCCACTCCTCTCAGGCACTTCTTATTTCCGAGCAGTTCAGAAAGCAGACACCATCTAATGCCTTCAACATATTGTATGATTTATATTGTTTGAGCTGAGAAAATATCTAGGTTGTGGAATGCCGTTGTCAATTTGCAGATTGGTTTTTCTAATCATTTAAATAGCTGCAAGGAAAGAGACTGTTTTCCTCTCAAGATAATATGCCAAAGGACAAAAATGTTTCCAGCTTGCAGTCACTTCTGATCAATTTTGTGTGTTGTTTTCATTTTGACTTCTATCAGGATGCAGGAAGCCAACAGATAGGCTTTTTGCTTGGGAGCTGTGGAGTTACTGTGGCCTTGACAAGTGATGCATGCCATAAAGGACTGCCTAAAAGCCCCACAGGGGAGATACCACAGTTTAAAGGTAAGCTATCTCTTGTTTACAGTGGATGTCTTAAAATTTACTACAACAGTCATTGTATTTGTTTACTTGGAGTGGGTGAAATTAAATTCTAAATTCAGCTTACGTGCAGCCAGGACCTGTAACACATCGCATGCCACAGGAGCAGCCACGGCTGTTAGGGTGCTGTTGCCCAGCTGTGTGTTATCGGGCCATTGTTACACATTGCTGCTCCCTGTTTCTAGCTGCCAATGGGTGTGATTTGTTTCATGGCCAGCTCAGCTGGGCTACCAAAACCATCATCAGTCCCAAGATAGAGTCAGCCAACAGATTTTGTGCTATAGTAGATGAGAAGCATTCAGACAATTCAGTCCTATAGCTTAGAGGTTGGGACTGTAACCTCTGGTAAGAGCACGGTAATAAACTATTTGGGTCAGTAACAGCTTAAACTGCCTGGCTATTTCTTCGGGGTTGTCTGAGCGCTCCTCAGCGCTTGGTAGCTGTGTTAAGAAAGCCATTTTGAAAAATCTTTTTTTTCCATGCTACACTGAGGTTTAAAAGCAGAACTGTTTAGATAATGGTGATGTGGATATCCAGGAAAAAACTTCGGCCGGGAAGAATTTTGTTGTGTCTTGTCCTGCAGAAGCTCAACAATAGCTGACTTTTCTTTGTGACTGTGTCTCAGGGTGGCCAAAGCTGCTGTGGTTTGTCACAGAGTCTAAACATCTCTCCAAGCCTCCTCGTGACTGGTTCCCACATATCAAAGATGCAAACAATGACACAGCTTACATCGAGGTGAGTTAATGAAGACTCATCTTCCTTTGAATCATTGCATATGGCACTTCTGGATTAGATAAACATAATTATTCATTTGCTAGTCACAGAAGCGAAGAACATCCTGTGTTAGTCTGTTAGTAAGTAATATTTTCTAATAAAATCCTGTAGATTGATTTCAGAAAAGATAATGAAATGTTAAATTGTATTTCAGGAGTTTTTAACGTTGATGTTTTATGTCATCTACGCAACTGTCACAATATTACATTAAATTTGCCTTGACCAACCTAGGTCTCGTTCACAATGTGTACTTGCCCAGCAGCACTGAGATGTACAGACAGCAAGCTTCACAAGGAAGCTTCAGTTCTCATATCCCACCCTTCAGACCCTTTGAAAAAGAAGGAACTTCTTGTTCAAAAGCTTGTCTGTGACATACTGCTTTGTGAGTCACACTCTTCCCATAAGACCAACATCAAGAAGGGAAAATTAGCAATGCTGTTAGGCTTAATTTTTCTCTTATTATTTTTCCATTCTACTTCTGTGTAAATTCAAATGTTTTGAATTCAGTGGTGTTAGCACTGAATTTAAATGACTATTCAAAGGAATAAGTCCAAGGAAAGATATTTCCTGCCTTTGCACAGTCAGAACACTGGGTTCAAGGAACAGAAATAAGTCCATTTTCAGTCTTGTTGATTATCTTCATTATGGAGAAAGAGAAATGTTTGATTTGTTTTAATTGGGACTGATAGTTTTCAAACTCTTGCATAAAGTTGCAAAAATTGCCATGATCATCAGCAGTGATCTCTTTTCTATGCTGCTTTCTCTTGATTCTCATACTCTTGCAGTCAAACAGCTTGTGTCTTTCAGAATATATATAGAGAGATAGATTATTATAGAGTCCAACAGTGATTCTGTCATCAGCTCTTATTCCATGCCATATATGTCACAGAAGGGAGTTCAGATTTATTAGCTGGCCTATAAAATCTAACATGTTAACATTGAGCAGACTGAACTAGGTTTTTCTCTGCCAAATTTAGCCAGTCCTTTAGCCATTAACATGGTCAGAATTCTTAGAATCGTTTTTCCCCAATGCCTGTATTCCAGCAACAGATGGATTTCTAATATTGAGCCTGGGAAGCTTCAATCAGGAAGAGAGATCCTGACTGAAAAAGTCATCCCAACCTTCTCAGTACTTCTCCCTTCTTAAAATAGGATCATCAAATGTGCCCAGTATTCACCTAATAAGAAACATTTTCAACTATTAAATAATGGAAATGGGGCACCATTTCACCATACACTGACTTTCTCTACTTGATTCTTTTTAGTACAAAACATGTAAAGATGGAAGTGTGCTCGGGGTGACTGTGACAAGGATTGCACTGCTGACGCACTGCCAAGCCCTGACCCAGGCATGTGGATACACAGAAGGTATGGAGTACACTTACCTTGTTTTAGGAAAGTGTGAGTTGTAATTTGTGTGATTTGTCATTTTTATTCTTGTCTAATGCACAGATCTGTGTTAAAAGCTTGCAGGTTTTTTAAAAGATGTTTTTTTTTTCCTCATTGATTTCAGAAAATGTACTTTTAAAATATCTTTATGAGAGGTACAAAGAAAAGACAAATAATGTCCTAGCCAAGACAAATCCCACAGTGGAGGCTTACTGTGAACGTTAAGCTTTGAGGTCATCAGTCATGTTATACTGAAGCTCACTCTATTTCCTTCCTTTGAGTGTGTTTGATTTGAGTCGATGCCATTTTCTAAAATATCAACTCTTTTTGTTTTCTTTGGACAGCTGAAACAATTGTGAATGTATTAGATTTCAAGAAGGATGTTGGTTTATGGCATGGGATTCTTACAGTAAGTATGTTTTTTTATTTTCTGTGAATATTTGAAAATAAACTAACCTCATATGCCTACTACTATCACAAACTGGGATGTCCTACAGTTTCCTCTAATACAATATTTTCTGCTTTGAAGGCAAAAAATATATGACTTAAACCCACAATCCTCTGCTAGTGCACTTACTCGTAATGAGCACAGTAAAGATGTCAGTGTTTTTACGATCATATCGAGTGCTCTGGCCCCTTTCTTACCATCTCATTCTGATCTCGTTTGTGAATGTTTTTGAGATCAGACTTAAAAGCAGAAACATGTGAAGAGCGTTAGTACTTTCCTCTGTAAGAATATGGTCCAGTGGCATAGCTGTATTGCCACTGACTTGTCTATCCAAACTCCCACAAATAGGTGTTTCTGCAAACATGAAAGCATTTCTCATACTTTAAGCTGCGTACATTTTCTTGTTGCTGTTCGAATCTCTTCATCAATTTATGTAGGAGCCAATTGCCATATTTTTATGTATGACAGAATGCTGTTTGCTGATCACGTTAAGAAAAGCTGACAAGTTTTGAAAGGTCGCTGTTTGGGAGTGCCATGATAAACAGTTCGTACATGCTATGATTCCCAGGGAGCTGATACACTTTTCAGTGTTATATTGCTCCTAATATCTAAGGGCAGTAATAACACTTGTAAAGCTGGAACATCCTACTAGGCTTAGTGTCCATGCACATCTCACAGCAGAAAAAACAATTTATATCATTGTTGAAAGCAAACATGTAAAAAGCCTTTTCAGTGCCTTCCTTTGCTGTTTATCTTGCTGTGAATTTCTTGTTCATACTGTTCAGATGGCCAGCCCAGTGGGACACTTAACCTGTGTCAGTAAAACTTTCTTAAACCTAGATTTTCCAAAGGAAATAGTTTATTTAACTCAATCTGCAGTAAGGAGAGATATGCTGCCCTCCAAAGATGTTTCTAAATGCTAAGAAAAGCAGTGCAAGCTGTTTGAAAGCAACCCATGAGAAATTACTAAAGCAATTGACTGCTTCAGCCTAGGAGACCTGTTCGCTGTCATTGGCTTCTTTTTTCTGTGCATTCTTCAACTTCTCGTAACCTTGTTGAAAACACTGGAAATTACCTACCTGGAGCAGAATTAAAAAAAAAAAAAAAAAAAAAAAGTCATCTTTCTTTATATATTAAAATAATTTGGTCCCTGCTTAATCCATGAGTTCACTTTCTTGGTCTACTCTCTTTCAAATAATTTTTTCCCACTGGCAAGTCTTTGTGGAGATGATTTTCTTTAGAAGGATATATAGGGAGAAGTCATCATACATACCAAAAAATAGCAGGCTCAGGGATGATAGTAACCTACACAGCCATCAGGCAACCATTGTTCATCCAATAGATCTAAATATTTTTTAGTGCTTACTGTTACTTTTGTATTTTAAGTCAATTGCTTAGGATGAAAACCTATTTAAAACTTTTTTCTGTTCTGCTTCAAAGTTATGATCTGATTAGTCTAAATCTGTAATCATTAATTAAAACATTCAAACATGGTGCTTCCATTTCTTCTTAACGTAAATATCTAAATAGGAAAAGATAAATGCCAGCGCTGAATATAAAAATAAGCACGGAAGAAATATAGATGCCTCTGACCATAAACCATATAAATAATTGTCATTATTGTTATATAAAACCCATTTATCTTATTTGATTTCAGAGTGTCATGAACATGATGCATGTTATAAGTATTCCATATTCCTTAATGAAAGTGAATCCACTGTCATGGATACAAAAAGTGTGTCAATACAAAGGTAAGGAATAAGAATATATAAAAGTATATTTGAAGGCCAAAATCAAAAGAACAAATTGTTTTTACTGCTGTAGAGCTTTCACATGGTTCATCAGAAATCTTCCCATTCCTGTTGCAGCAAAAGTTGCCTGTGTAAAATCCAGAGACATGCACTGGGCATTGGTGGCACATCGAGATCAGAGAGACATCAACCTTTCCTCACTGCGAATGCTTATAGTGGCTGATGGTGCCAACCCATGTAAGTGATGCTTCTGCAGTCCAACAGAGCATAGGGAATGTTTTCCATCTTGCTTCTATAGTTTCAATCGCCATAGCTAAAATATTTAACAGAGTATAAGGTTTGTCTGCAAACTATTTCATATTTATTGAAACAGTAATTAATTTTGAATTTTTTTAAAATATATTTTTCTTTAGCTAATCCTGAAGCAAACTTGATATTCCGCATAACGTAAGTTGCAGCAAATCCAGTTTTGTTTAACATGACAGCCATGTACAAAAATTGAAGTAAATAACCTTAAGTTTTAGAGAGGATCAAAACATTTTTTCTGAATGATGGCTTACAGATACAGACTGAACTGAGAATTTTGGGGGAATAATTATGCTAGTCTTGAGAACCACATCAGGATCATTCTTTGAAAAGTACTTGTAGAAACTATTTCTCTTCACTATTTAAGATATCAAGGCATAGGTGTTTTCCTTTTTGCAGGAGCTTGCTTTGGGTTTCTGAATTAAATCTTTCATTTGCCTCATCCTAAAAAGAAAAATTGTAATGACATTCATGTTATAAATCTGGCATTAATGGCTTTTCTGTGTAAGCATAGTGAAAGGATTTTATGGTCAAAAATTAGTATTTATTCAATGTATACACATACATATAGTTGTATCAGCTAAGGCTTCTTTCCTAGTGGGTTCTTTTAAATTTTTTCATTCAGAAAAGCCTAACATATTGAATAACAAGTTTGCAATTTGAATAGCATCACATTAGAAATCAGACTATGTTTTCTCCTCTGATTATTTTTTTCCTTCCCTCAGGGTCTATTTCTTCCTGTGATGCATTTCTCAATGTCTTCCAAAGCAAAGGTCTGAGACAGGAGGTCATTTGTCCCTGCGCTAGTTCACCAGAAGCTCTCACTGTGGCTATCCGAAGGTACCGTGTTACACAGTGCAACAAACTCACTGTACATGATGTGTGCTAATGTGAAAAGAAACAAAAAATGCATTCAAGATTGAATCTCCTTGCTTAACTTCTGAATGATGTTTTTAGTTTTCATTTTGTTTTTGTCTAAACGGACATACAGTCATTTGTAGTTTAGTAATTCAAACTAGTTAAAACTTAGTAATTTTAAGTTACTATATAAAGAACACTTTATAACATTCCTGTTCCTGTAATTATGTCTAATTTTAAATAGACTGAAATCCAAAAGCTAATTCTGTAAAAAGAAATGGGAAAATGCCATTGTAAGCATAAAATTAGTTAAAACATGGGATCTTAAATGGAATTGCTATTAAGGAAAATCGTACTTTAAACCAGTCTGTTTAAAGAGAGTTATGGCTTTGTGCAGATTGTTTTTGTCTAACTAGCACTTTATAACCTGTCATAAACTCTTAGTAATCATCTAGAAATGCCCTTAGAGTCTTTGGGGTTTGTGCCTAAAAATAAAATGGAGAAATTCTAATAAAACTATTAAGCATTATGTACAGGAATATCCTTATAAAGCAGCCACCAGTTGCGAGGTGTTGTAAGACACAGTAAATACCCTAACTCATCTGTTCTGGCAGAATTTTCAAAAAGCAATGCCTAGAACAGAAGGCACTTTGTTTTTAAGTTCAGATTTCTATCATTATTTATGATTTTTTTTCACATGTTGAAACATGAAGTATAAAACTGTAAAGCACTGTAATAGAGCTAAGTAAAATACTTCCTGCCATAAAGCTTAAATTATATTAAGTGAAATGTAACCAGATTTTCAGTTAGCTTTCCAACAAAACATCAGAGGAAGAAAGACACAACACCGAGAATGTGGTTGCCTTTCGGCCACATTATTAACCTAAAATGCCTGAAAGCTGTCTGTCAGTGACTTATCCTGCCCAGGTCAGTTTTCCTTCTGCACTGCCTCGAAGAGCCCATCGCTCAGCTCCAATAGCCTTTCCCCCATTCTCAGCGAGTAGTAAGGAGTGAGTTGTGTTTCCCATGTGTTGGGTTTCTCTGCTGTAGGCTGCACAGCTCTTCACTTCCTTCACCCTTGGAAGTAACTGTTGCTTTCATGTGCAGCATACATTGTTTATTCTGAACATTGATTAATGAGTCAGAGTTTTCATTTCCTGTAGTAGAAATGGAAAATCTGCCCCTAGATCACAGGGTATGCAGTGGGAGAACTCACTGCGACTCAGTGTGCAGTGGGTGGTTTGCCCTTTCTAGACTTAAACTCTATGCTTAGATCCATGTGAAGCACTAGAGATTCATTTTCAAATTAACTAGCATTGAGAGCTTACATTAAAAAATAAATAAATTAGCACATAAAATAGCTGATAATTCAAAAAAGAGCATTTTTATCTTCAGTGCTTCAGTAAGTAATTACAGAGACATTTTTATTACAGAGAATGTTATTGAACACATACCCACTTTTTTTTTTTTTAAATCTGGATAACGGCAGGGTAATGCTAGCTGAACTTGTGAGCTTTAGTATTTTTCATTTTATTCAAGCCATCTCCAGCAACAGTAAAGTCATTATCATACAAGTTCCAAAGAGTTACAGCTGAAGTACACTTTAAAATGACTCCCCGCAGAGCACAGATCCAGAGAGCTCCCTGTTAATGCTCTGACTTTTAAGATCTGTGGTGTAATTCTACTGATCTTCCTGCAAGGAGGGGTAACAAAACCAATTCTCTGTTGAAATACACTTGTAGTTTAGAGAAAGACAGTCAGTAATAGACTAATAGGTACTTTACCTTTAGAGATGAATCATAAAGCCTAATATTTAAAGGAATGTCTCATGCAAATAATTCTTTATGGTATTCCCGTTTGGTTTACTGCATAGGAGTCTGAACCTGATTGCTTCAGGGAGTGCAAAAGTACATGCCTGTTGCCATTCTAACAAATGACAAAAAGTGGCAATAATTTGTATCTCTAAATGGTAGTCATAACAGTTCTTAAAATGCTCTATAGCTACTCAGTATGAACAAAGCAACTTTGAAGTAGATAAATGTCCTTATTGCATGGCTGAGGAAACTAAAGGGGTAGGTTTGTCTGGCTTATGCTAAATGTACTTAGCATATGGAATAGGTGGAATTATACCCTTGTTTACCTAGGAATCAGTGTGATAGAATTCCAAATCTGACATGAAAAATATGGAGTGTGTAAAGAAAACCCTTGTGGACTTCACAAACAGGACAAAATAGAGGCTGCTGCACGGCAGGACTGTGGCTCACAGGATGCTTTCTAACAGGCTGCCTGCTGTGCTGCTAGGTGCTTAGCTCCCCACCTCACACCTACACCTTGTTCCTCCCTGTTCCCTCCTGGTGTCAGGGAACTACTTGCCTCCAAGAGGAGGCTCGAGCTGAGCTAACTGACTCACTGAGGGATCCACCTTGAACTACGTGCATACTCTAAAATGACAGCTCTGGAATACCTGTCCTAGGCACCAAATTCTTCTGCTTCCATTGTGCTGTGCTCCATGTTCACCTGGGAAAGCTGTCACCTCAGCCTGGGCTACACCAAAGGCAGCTCTATTGAATAGGCCCAACTAGATCCTAACTGGCCCCGTGCTTCTAGCTTCTCTCCCTTGCACACCTTGTCTTTTATTTAAATAAAAATAACTTATTTTAAAATTTACTGATTTTTTTTAATTAATCAAAGGAACAGCCAGTGCCTTTCAGGGCTGCATCCACTCTTTTATTTTCAGCAGCCTTTGTATGTGATAAGTAACACAAAAAAATGTGTGTGAGAAAAGTCTAGGTGTTCTCCACTTGCAGCAGGTTGTGAACACCTTGTGTGCCTGCAGGAAATCAGTACTCTCTTTTTATCTGTTTAAGATGTCCTGAGCAATAAAATGGGCTTTTTGAGGAGCAAGGATGAGAAGAAGTTGATCAATTAATGTGGCTGAAAGTTCTTTTGACATGATGAGAATGTTATTTATCACAGCTGCTCTTTTGCTAGCACTATTTGTTATGCTCTAATGCATTTTCAAGCGTGCCCACATCCTTCTGTGTTGACAATGTCACTTGAGAAATATGCCTTGTAAAATGTATTAATTGAAATTTATAGTGCTTATCTGAACATGGGCTAAGGCTAAGGCCTATCTAGTATTTCAAGCACATTAGAGGAGAAATGTCACATGAAAGGACATTGTCTGTGATGAAATCATTGTGTTATGATGGACTACTTAGGAAAAATGCAGAATCTTGAAGGGACTATTGACAAGTTTATAGATTTGGAAAATAGCTGGAGTCTAGCTGCTCTATGTGGATGCATTATCCATACTCAAATCAGCATCATGTTAGCCTCCAGTCATGCTTTTCAAAATACGGGTCAGTATAAGAATCTTTCCAGACATGAAAAGTCTTGACACATTCCTCTGGCTTAATAGTCAGCGTATGTCAACATTTGCTTGCTCAAGCCACACTCTATATATGTAATCATTGTATTCACTGATACAGCAAGGGGTTTTATATTGAAACAAGCTGACAGCTTGTGCTAATGCTGTGAGTCTGTACGGAACATCAGTAGTGAATGTGAGCAAACTGAGGTGTTACGGAGTGATTGCATCCACAGCATTTTGACCAGGACTGATGAAATAGCAGTTTGTTTTCATTTTCAGGGGTAAGTTAAAATAGGAATAATTAAATTACATGCACTAAAATAAAGATGATGAAGTCCTTGCAGTTTCTACAGATATTTGGCAGTAAATCTATTAAAACCTAATTTCTTCTGCTTAGTAATTGAAAGTGTTTAAGTATTTTGAGTGGAAAATCTCATCTGTGAGTTAAAGATAAAAGATTTGCATTCTGATCTTGGCTTTATTACCAGCATGCTAGAGGTAGGCTTTTATTCTGCCAGGTGAGCTTTGTTTCCTAATTCTAAGTTGCCCCTAAGTAAGAAAGTAATATGCAGAGATTTTGTCAAATTATTTACTAATTGTTTCCAAATATTTAGAATGCAGCTGCCTTCTACTCTGTCTACATGGCCTTTCCATATTTTTTAAATAAGTCAAAAGCCCTTTCCTTGGCTAATCAAGCAGACTGTAAATCTATTTGAAAACAAATACAAGCTTTTTATGTGAATATTAGACATTACTTTCATCTCTGCAACCCCATATGTGGGGGTAACTACTGAGTGGGAGAGTTGCTAGATTACTTGAAAATGGGGAAAAAAACCACTATTTTAAACTCGCAAATAGAGGAGTGTTTTCAATATTAATCCATTAAGTAAATGCTTACATCTGCCTGATGGTGCATGATGTTATAAACCATGGTTGCAGGCCAACAGATGACAGCAATCAGCCACCAGGCAGAGGAGTTCTGTCCATGCATGGTCTCACATACGGAGTGATTCGGGTGGACTCTGAAGAAAAGCTGTCTGTTCTGACTGTCCAGGATGTTGGCTTAGTGATGCCAGGAGGTAAGGATTGAAAGAGTTTTGTTTGGAACTTACTATGAGTCAATTCATTAATTTAATTACGTAGTAAGTCATAGAAAGCTTTAGGATCAGACTGCACGTATTTGAAAAAAAAAATTAGACTAAAAGCCTTACCTTATGAAATTATGGTTTGGAAAACCAAGATTTCTTATCCGTATTTACTTCTGTGGATCTCTTTCCACATTAACGGCATGCTTTGAACAGCCTCACATCAGATCAAAGCATTAATTTCTTAACTGTGAGGTACAGAAAATAGAACAAGTTGAGAAAATTCTATAACCTATGCTATGGTCAACCAAATTGCTATCTGAGGGCTTGCAGAATATTTCTCCAAAAATATTGAGCTATCACTCAGTCATCAGCAAGAGAAAGTGTAAGTGAACAGTTCATATTGATAGATTGATTCTGAAGCCAGTGCTTCTAAAAACGAAGATTCTTCATAACAGCTAAATTTTAAGCAATAAGTTATGGAGACTAGAAAAGGGTAACACTGTAGTTTTTCATAACAGAATGTCTATTATATGTCAAGTGAATAAAACATAAATTATGCATCTTAAAACATTTCAGTTGAGCAACTTAAAATACAGGAAGATGGATTGTTGTCTAATAGCGATCATATCAGATATTATTATAGATGTACTGCCTTGCACCTCATACTATATTGTAATAGTGTTGAGAAAAGTGCACACTCTTGATCGTCCTTGGAGTGAGAGAAAGGTCATTAAAGACTCTTCATGCTCGTATTTAAAGATACGTTGGCGCATTGTTGGTCTCCCCTGTTCATCTTCCCAACTATGAAGTCACACTTGCTTGACTCGTGCTCCAGCTGTAGCAGCATACCTGACTCTTATTTGTGTGGCTTACACACAAAATGATGTTTCTTCCTCAGACCAGTGCTTTCTAACCCCTCCTGTTCAGCTCTGATTGTCTCCTCAGTCCTGCAAGACCAGTCTGAGCTCTGATAAATTCTCAGTGAAACAGTGGGACTAGTCTGCTCTAACATGCTGATACTTCATATGGTGTTACTTGCTGCTTAGTGAGAAGTGTATTTCCTGGATGCTTGCTGCCCTGGCAGTGTAATTATTGTCAAGAATGCCTGTAGAGTATTTCATTTTGCTCTGACTGCACCAAGTATGTTCTTTGATATGCAAAACTGGGAACATAGTTACACTTCACAACAATATTACAAATCAGCTGAGGTTTTAGGTAGCAAGGGAGGTTAGGTTTTGTTTTCAGTTAAATGATTGTGTTTACATAAAGGTCTTTGCATTCTTTTTGTAAATATTATATGTAATGCAAGTAACATTTTATTAGAGGTATACAGCATCTTAGAGTTTGAGAGACAGATTGTTGGTTAGTGACTAAATATAATTTACTTATCTGAACTCCACCACAGTGTCATGCAAAGTTTATATTATACTATAGTTAGTTTTATAATACATTTTAAAGTCATTTGCTCTTTCCCTAGCTATAATGTGTTCAGTAAAGCCAGATGGAATTCCTCAGCTCTGTAAAACAGATGAAATAGGAGAACTATGTGTATGTGCTATTGCAACGGGTACATCATATTATGGACTCTCGGGCATGACTAAAAACACTTTTGAGGTAAGCTGGCAAAAATTCTATGTAAAATATTCCTTTTTAACTTTCTAAGGGTAATATTTCACTTAAAATATTGACAGTAACAATATTAGAATATCAGCAATAATCAGTGCTTGTGATTTGGGACTGCAGCAGATAATCCTCACTGAATCCCATTTCATTAAGTGCAAAAACAGATTGTTTTGTGGGTTTAGTTCTGGCTCTGAGGAGCTTTTTCTTTAATTTTGGAAGAAGATACCAGGTGCTGAAACAGTCACAAGGAAATCAGGAAAAAAGGCGAAGTTCGAAAGGTAATAATGTATGGATTGTTGCAAGCAGTAGGAGAGCTGCTGCATGTCCTTAAAAGCAGTCTTCATCATTTCTGCCGCCCAGCCTTTAAAGCCTGCATTTATACAGAAACCTGACAGACACAACCTTCGAGACATATCTGAGTAGTGAAGATAACTTTTCCTAATTAGTGCCCCCCACCTGCTTTTGTTTGAACAGCCTAAGGTGAAAGCCTTTGTGCTTTGTGTGGTCTGTCTTCCGTTTCAGCAGCAGCGTAGACTGCTGTACTGACAGCTCTGTTGTACCTGCTCACTTGTTCTCATTAATTTCTGTTGAAGCCAATATGAAATGGTGGACAAATCAGAGAAACAATGAAAAATATTCAGCTGAGACTTTTATTCATTCATCTTCTCATTATTTTCTCTTTAAGTAGTTGAGGAAAAGAGAAGTGTATTTATATTTCTGTTAACAAATGTTCTTTCTAATATTACCATATTTTATGGATTACACATGGCTAATATCTCCTGCAAAATGGTTTCAGCTTTCCTTATGCAGAACTGAATATTGTAAACATTGTACATTTAATAATTAATGGATGCTGATAGATATAATCCTCTATTCTGCTACTGATGCCAAGAATCCTACTATGCTATTGTGACCTGAAATTTGTAGATTGCTGATTACTGTGCTACAAGAGCAATTAGCAGTACCCATTGTGAATGATAATCTCACATATGACATATTTCAGAATAGAAAGGTACTTACATTCATTCTGGAGTACTTGCTGTAATTATAAAATCATTCATAATTCATAGCTAGATCTGCAGTTGAACAGTACATTTAGAGTTATTCCAAATGGTAAGCAAATAAATTACCACTGAGTCAGCAGGACTACTCATTTTTGAAGTTATGCAAGTTCTTAACAACTCTCAGCAAGTGGGACTCTCCTCTCTTTTATGGTGTAATTTGTGTTGCAGGTAACAGACTGAGGTTTGTGTTGCCGAGATGAGTTATGGCTGAGGGTGTATAAGCTTTAAATCTGCTCAGGAGGAGTCACCTGTGAACATCTGGCAGCAGAATTTGACCTTTATTTTCAGATGAGCCCTGAAGGACTTTTTGTACTCACGATCTTCCACCTGTCATTGTCATAAATAACTTACATTTAGACTTTCAGTTTTTTAAGAAAAGATGGTAGGAATGTGTGCTTGTGTCAGAATGCAATCCAAGTAGCTCACCAGAAGAATAATGCTGAGCTAGCTGGAATGAGAAAAACAGGATAAATTGACCTGCGTAGAAAGTATCCCATGGAAGTCGTCTTTACTTTTGGTGTTCAAAAGATCAGAGTTACTGTAGAGGAATGTTTTTTTTCGTTTTTTTGACATTAAACAGAGGTCCTGTGAAGATTTAATTGACCTTAGATAAATGACATCAAGAGTTATTAAAATACAGTACCTAAAAATAGCTTTACTTCTAGCCTGTTTATTTCTCTTTACTACATTGAAATCGAGTATGAGATACTGAAAAGAGCATCTACTGTCATGTTTGCAGTTTACTTACTGAGCTGCTCTGTGCATAGCACCTCTGATTAATTTTGCTTAGTGCAACATGTTTGTTTATTTTTTTTTAATTCAGTACTATTTACCTTGACTGATTGACTGATAGATTGATTTAGGTCAGAAATTATTTACAAGCCATAGCTAGGAAAAATGTGTTTGGTAAACAAAGTGAGACTGATCTTGCCAAACCTCAAGTACTGAGAATTATACACTGTAGCACAGGAGTTTCTCAGTGTTCTGTTTTTGGTTAGAGAAGATAAAAGAGCATCATCAGAGGCTTATTTACTTTATTCCAAAGGAGCTCTCTGAAAAACCATGCCTGAAATAAGCGTGGTACTAAGCAGTACCATTTTAGTATATAGAATAGAAAAACTGTGTTTTTGTGTCTTACAGGTGTTTCCTATGACCAGTTCTGGTGGCCCTATCACTGAATATCCTTTTATAAGGACTGGACTACTAGGCTTTATAGGACCAGGTGGACTTGTCTTTGTTATTGGCAAAATGGATGGTTTGATGGTTGTCAGTGGAAGAAGACATAATGCTGATGACATTGTAGCAACAGCACTCGCAGTGGAACCAATGAAATTTGTCTACAGGGGCAGGTTTGATCCTTTTTCTTACTTGAAGTAGAAGTCCCTATTTTGCTTAGATTAGATGTAAGTGACCCAAAATGCTTCCAAAAGGTAGTTCCTAATCTGCACGGGGCTTTCTGTTGTTGATAAAATAGGGATGCTGTGAAATTTCTCTGCATTTTCTCTAAATTACTGTTTATATGGCCAGAGGCAGGAGACAGCAGAGGAAAACCTAAGTCATAGCTGAGGTAGGCTTTAAATATTGAAATCCAAAACTGTCATTTTAAAAGTTTCCAGTAGAATAACTGGTTAATTCTGAAGTTGTTGGAATTACTTGTTTCTAAGATATGGCTGAAGAAGGTGTTTGTGCTGCTGAATAACTGCTTAAAAGCAGCCTTGGTGCGACACAAATTTAGTTCTGTTTTTATCCTAAGAAGGTTTACTTCTTGAGCTCTGCTGTTGTTGTTGCCTTACTAATGAGTTCAGAATGAGATTCTATATACCTGTTTCAGAAGTTTTCTAAAACTGTTGTTTTTTTCCCCTTAAATAAAATGCTTATGAAAGCACCAATCCTCTGAGTAATAAATAACAAAATATTGCTACAGAGAGTTGGTTTAGAAGGATCTTATTGTCGTCTATCCTAGCAATAAATACTCTTCCTTCCTCCTCTCCTATAGGATAGCAGTGTTTTCAGTGAGTGTGCTGCATGATGAAAGGATAGTTATTGTTGCTGAGCAAAGGCCAGATTCCACGGAGGAAGACAGTTTTCAGTGGATGAGTAGAGTCCTGCAGGTAATGCTCTTAATGTATGTTTGGAAGCTGCTTTTCCTAATTTCTTTTTTTTTAATTGAACATTTAGACCTTCAAAGTAACCTGGCATTTGTGTTTGAGCAATTGTGAGCATTGCTTTGGTCACACTTCTGACTACCTAATAAGCACAAAATAAGCTTCTTCTGGGTGACAATTCCTGCCCAAACCACATATGTCCAATGTGTAAAACATAACTAAAATGCTGTAAGTAAGCCAGGATGACTTGAAGCAAGCAATAGCAAAAAGCCAGTACCATGTAGTCATGAGAATATAGTGATTCATTACTACAAAAAGGTGGTGAATGAGTGTATGTATACTTACTGTTAAAAGCTAACATAGTCTTACTAAACAAAGAAAGGTAACGTTATGCAGTTGACTTTATCAAAAGTGTATATACAGAACTGAACTAGGTCTCCAGCTTTCTTTTTAATGAACGAGAAAGAATTATATTTCTAGTGCACCATGGTAAAGTAAACTATTTGAGAAACAACCTAAACTTTTCTTTCCACTGCAATGAAGGGAAGGGATTCATTAGCTCAGATGTAGGCATCTATGATGAGGTTATCTGCATAGAGGACACCTATTGCAAGAAATCCCATTCCGGCCGTCTCATGAATCACACTAGGCACATAGCACCAGGAGAGAGAATATTCTCAGAGTATGAAGTTTTCTTTTCTTGAACAACATAGCAGATACGGACTCGGTGCAAGTTCTGGCATCTCTAATCAGTTTTCTCAATGAAACAAAAAGACGAAGATCTCAGGCACTCTATTTACCGCCTGGCTTAAATCATTTCAAAAACTAAGCTATCTCATCAGCAGACATAAATACCAGCAGTTTTAAAAAGCTGACTTGTAGCCTTCTCTCAAAATTTCAATGTTTAGTTCATCAGTGCACATCTCTGTGAAAAGTCGTTCATCATCTTCAGCAATGTGCCAAATTCCAGAATGGGAAAGGTGACAGTTCTGAATGATCCATGGCATTTTTTCAGGTTGTGTGCCACACAGGTAGCTACCAAAGCAAACAGTGTGGAAGTCACTCATGTATAACAGCCCTCATCCCTCCAGAGTTGGGCATTGCTCTCCACGCACTCCTAGGAGCCACACTGTGATGTGCTTTAATTAATTGCTTACCCTATAATAGTTTTCTTTCAAGCTAATCTCAAGTGAGGACCCTGTGATTTGTCACTGCCCTTCAGAAACTACAAATAACATTATGATTGGGATTTGATGCTTCAGATTTCTGCTGGCTACATGAGACATTGCTTCCTGGCAGTCTTGCATATCTAACTATTGCTCATTTTTAACGTAGGGGGAATGTAGACCAGCAGTGAGGTGATCCTGTACTGCCATGGATCTACCACTATTAAAACTGCAATGACTGTAAAACAAGTAACTGCTTTATTATTCTTTACAATCAAGTCAATAAAAATAAAGCAAAGACAAGACAAAAGCAAAACATTATTTAGAGTGACTATAGAAGTAATCAATAATTTATTGGTCTAAATTTAAGTACATAACTATAAATCATTATTTGATTGTCAGAATATAGATTGCATCTTTAAAGCAACAAATATATGCATTCACATTTCTCGTGGTTAAAAATTCAGATGCAAGTTAAGTCAATTATATTTCTGAACATTTAACTTCTCATTAGAGATGCTGCCTGTAATTTGATTCCCAGTCTGTTTGGATGTCAGAAGTTGTTTTTCTAACTCACTGGCTGCAATTTTTGCACCCAGTGTAAGGAAAATAACCAGTTAAAATGTGAATGGAATTAAAATGTAAGAGCATGCATATTCATGTTTAGCTAAATGAATTACATAGATACTGAACATGACTGATTTTTTGAAATTGATGCAGTTGACTCCACTTTTCAGACAGTGAAAATGGTTAAAGATTCAAAAATCCTTATTTTTCAGGTTTGCATTCAAAAGATTTTGTTTCTAGTCAGTGCCTGTGTAGTTTTCCTTTATATTGAATAAGTTCCCATTCCTGCCTGAGGATCTTCTAAGAGTAATCAGGGAGCAAAACAGTTTAAATCTTAGCAAATTAAAAATTCATAAGCTGCATACATCTGTAGCTGCATGTGATACATGTGCAGCATTCACCATTTTTCTTTGCTCCACAGGATGGACTGGATGTTAAGTTGATAGGAAGCCTTTGAACATTAATTCTGAGAAGTGTGCAGACTCAGATCTGTTTCACATGAGTTCTCAGACATCCTAGTGATAAATCTTCAGGATACTACTATCGTTTGTCCGAGGAGTGCATTTCTTAATAGATTTCTATGTGTTTGGCTTTTGTCTGCCTTTTTTATCTTCTGGAATGAGTGTAACAACATCAGCGTTACATTTCCATCCACCTGTTCCCAATGAAAAGAACCTCCTTATCACAGGCACTGCTGAAGTGTCTTTCTACTCTCAGTTAATTATCAGGGTTGTTTAATGCAGCAATTCAGAATAACACGTTTATTATAATGATGAAAAATTAGCCTTTCATTAGAATTGACTTCCTGCTTGTTTTAGGCTATTGACAGTATTCATCAAGTGGGCGTCTACTGCTTAGCTCTGGTACCAGCCAACACACTCCCCAAGACGCCGCTGGGAGGAATACACCTGTCAGAAACCAAACAGCTTTTCTTGGAAGGATCGCTGCATCCTTGTAACGTGCTGATGTGTCCCCACACATGTGTAACAAATCTGCCAAAACCAAGGCAAAAACAGCCAGGTAAGATGAGTGGGAGCAAATGAATTGTGGCTTTTAGTGTGTGCTTACGGTACAGTAAAGAGTGAAATCAAATAGCTGTTAATGGAGGTGAGAATCAACTCCATCAGCTGTTCATGTTAAGTATACTAGGCAGCATCTATGAAGAATATGTTCAGAAGGAAAAATGCTGTAAAATGCTCTTCATTAGTAAAGGTGAAATTTCTGCTGCTCTAAAAGGCCACAGCTGACGTTCTTCTCATAGTCCTGGTCTCTTGTGTCTAAAGTATATAAACTGAGACTGAAACAGAAAAACAGCCTCCAAATAAGGCTGTTTATTATTAAATAAGCCGAGTTTATTAAAGAGAAAGAAGATAGTTGACACTAAATAGCAAATTTAGAAGAACAACAAGTAGTTAAAAACAGATTGTGAATCAAGAGAAACCAAGAATTTGGATAAGTTTTTTTACCTTAGGAGGGAGGTTCTGCATTATTTTTACAGTAGGTATATCTGAGGGGAAAACCAAGCTAGTTTAAGATGAGCTCTGCAGTTAAATATATATATAGTAGAGATGGGGTGAATCCAGACCTGTCTTCCATGTACATCAACCAAAATTTGTATCGACAGAGATATACTCGAGATTCTGTGCTGTGGATAGCAATGAGGAAAATTTGTAGTACCAAAGAAATACAAATATTTTCCATTCACAAGCAGAGAATTTTTATTGCATTTAACATATCTCTGATTTATTCTAGAAATTGGCCCTGCCTCTGTGATGGTAGGGAACTTGGTCTCTGGAAAAAGAATTGCACAGGCCAGTGGTAGAGATTTGGGGCAAATAGAAGATAATGATCAAGCCAGAAAGGTAAGTAGAAATTTCCTAATATGTCTTCTATTTAGTTAATTAGCAACAGGAGACATAGCAGTACATAGATGATATTATTATTTCTGAATTGGTTTGTTACATGTTAATACTAACAAACTAACACATTTTAAGGTGCACCTTATAGATAAATATAAAATAGACATGAGAGGAGATCACTGCTTTTCTCGTGTATATGTTGTTCTACTGGGATACACGGGACAACAGAAAATAATGGTAGAATGTGTTAATGGGTCTTTTATCAGTAATCACCCTATATTATGTCATCATTACTAAGTAGAGCGGAGTCCAAGGAATCTAATTTGCATATATGGTCATGACTTTTTTAGTTATTATTTTGATTCTGTTTCAGTTCAGCTCTTTTGGGAGCTTATGTGAATAATCAAATTAACAAACTTCAAACTGTATCTGTGTATATATCTATATGTGTATTTATAGTGAGAAAAAGGAGTAGGACTAAGAACAGAAATTGTGCTTAAACTCTGAGAGATTAGGAAGAAGTTCTTTATTGTTTTGAAAGTATATGTAGAATTTATCACCATCTCAGCAGTGACCTAAGTTCCAGAGAGGCCTCTATTGCTGTGTCAGAACACATTGCTATAAATGTATGATGATAAGAGAATCAATTCATGTTTAGTGTTTCATGGTTACTGACATAAAGCTCAGAATATAAATAGGAAAGATAAATTCACACAAAAAATGTGTTTTTTAAAGCTGAGAAGTTATTTAGTGCCATGACTGTAAGTCTTCTTTCTTTTAGTTCCTCTTCCTCTCAGAAGTTTTACAGTGGAGAGCTCAGACCACTCCTGACCATGTGCTTTACACACTACTTAACTGCAGGGTAAGCAGTGCAGACCGGTGCTCTAACAAGCTGCAGTGTGGCAAATGACAGGCTGGTGTTCCAACTGCACCTGCTTGCACTTTGTCTGGACATGGCTCTTTCTGTTTCTTTTTCCATTACTACCCAGCTGCTATATTTATTATCCATGGAGGCAGAGAGGAAAAGAGAATAATAATTGCCAAATATCAAAATACAAATTGCTTTTGTATCAGGCACCCCATCTTATACATTTCTCATTTCTTTCGGTACCACATACACGTGGGTGAGCTGCAACTGTAAATCTATTTCAATACTCTTTATTCTGATACCAAAGAGTATTCCTTAGTACTGCTCACAATCTTGGTTTCTAATTTGAAAAGCACAAGCTTGGTGAAATCAAAGCACTTTTTCTACGTAAAGTGATGATGATGATGATGATTGGTTTTGAGACTGGGCCATCTGCAAGGAGATGCACGAATGGGGAAAGGAGTCAAAGAGAAGAGATGTGTTCAAGAATCCAGCTGGGTCTGCAGAGGATCATTTGTGCATCTCTCTACATAGCTTGATGCCAGCCTGCCATAACATTTCATTGACTATCAAAAATGAATGACTTCATATCAAAAGGTACAGAGCTCAAGTTTACTGAGACTGTTGGCAGGCTTCCTACACAATTGTATATGACAAACCTGTAATTCCCAAGACCACTGCAGAGCAGGAAAGCCTGATTTCAAACCACCCTGCCTTAGTGCCAATAGACATATCAGTCAAAACTGGGAAACGTATCTAGTATGTGAGGGTCTTATGGAAAGGAAGGGTTTGAGATATTCACCTGTGCCACCTGGAATAGCTGGCATTTGTTCTTAGCCCATATGGTCCCTGAACAGCTAAGGTGGTATAATAAACCTCCAGCAATTTGTGAACATCTGCTGGATGACCAGTTTTTGTACTTACAGGGTATGCTCCCATAGCCCATATTACAGTGGTGGTATGGAAGTTCTGTTTGAGGCTACAAATGAGTCATTAAGCTAATTTGTTTTAATTCAGAGCAGTAGCTAGTGCTGTGTGAAGATTTCCATTTTTTACAGACAATGGTGAAATAGTAATTTAATTATCTGCAACAAAGCAGAAAAGTTGAGAGAGAATGCTGTTCATAGGTGCACTATTGCAAAGTTGAATTAGTGGATTGTCCTGTAAGTGAGGAGCAGAGATGCTATGAGAAAGATACCATGCTGTCCCATCTCCTCCACACAGGCTGTTGCTTTTCAGCTTTAAGTAATGCCAGACTTTGCATGCTGGCACAAGGGTTCAGACAGTGGGAGAGAAGGATACAATGCGGAGAGTGAGGATTAATGAAATAATTGATTGTTCCTTACAAGCGAAAAACAGTTCAATTTTGAGATTCAGTTTTTCTGCTCCTTTAATACTCCCAGTGTGGAGTATGTCCTCTTGTGAAATTTGAGAGATTTGTTGTTTTATGGGGAGATTCATTGTCTAATGGAAAGAAGTGACAGGGCTGGTGAGTTTTAGCCAAAGCAAACTTTATTACCCATCTTGAATCTTAGTACTTTTGTAATTTTTTTCCCTTTTTGTCTACCTTGCATCTTGTATGTAGGCATTGTTCTCAAACATCCAGACATCTCACAGATGATGACTAATAGAAATTCACTGAGATCAGAAATTTCCTGTAACCCAAGCATTTTGAGAAATTAGATTTCTAGCTTAGTGCAGTGCCTTGTTTCTATGGTATGGGTTTCAGGTATGAAACCCAAAGGGAACAGTTACCTCTGCTCACCCACAATTCTTCACCAACAGCAGAATTCTTCCCAGCACTCCATATAAATACTGCCTTTCTTCCTGTGCACCTGCAGCAAGTGCCAGAGTTCTTACATGAACTTTGCCCAAATATATGTGATTTGCAGCAATTCCCCTTCTATGTCAGTAAGACTTGTGGTTATGGTGTATGTGGGAAGCTAAAGGGTCCGTCTCCCCCTGGCTATTGAAGCAGGAAATGTCTTGAAAGAAGAAAGTGAATGCAGGTGCATTCCTATTGGAAAGCCTACTGTGAGCGACTACTCAGATGTTGGATTGCTTTGGCCACGTCTAGGGCTGGTCGTGGTTGCATGTGTCGTTAGAAAAAGTTCTTGCAGTTGAACTATCCAGAAAACCAATTAAAATGTCCTGAACTGCATCTTTTTTTCCTGTTATCTTGAGCTCTTTCTTGACAGTGTTTGAGGTGTGACGTTTCTAAATGCCAAGTGGTGCATGATAACATGCTGTGACCCTACTTCCAGATCTTTCTCCAGCTGCTCTCTCCTCTCTGAAGCTTGTGATCAATATGTACTGTGGTGGTGTGAAGGACAGTGCTGATTAATTGAAATCAGCAGTCAAGCCAAATCCTTAGCAGCTCTTGCCCTGTTTTAATATAATTCAATGAATATTTCTGTAAAACAGAAGACCTTATTACTATCACGATACAGTATTTTTTAATTGTGTTGCATTGCACTTTTGAGGCACTGATTTTATAGAAGAATATGTTAGCTTTTTTTTCTTCTATGAGTTTATTCATCTTCTCTTTTTCAAGTGCTTGTCATATGTGCTGGTTGTATCAGAGCAGTGATGGAGACTGAAATCCTCTTTCTCCCCAGAGGAGGTGCAGCACAGCCTTCCTTTCCCATACTGTCCCATCTCTTTACTTCAGCCCAGACCTGGCTGATCAGCTCTAGCAGCAGTCAGTCTCCTGATTGCTCATTCATTCTTTGACTTCTCTTCAGAGTTGTGAGATCTTGCAGTGAATTCTGTGATACATACATACATATATATCTATATGTATATTTGTATGTATGCATGTATTTATCTCTTCAGAGCATGCAAGAATTCAGTTTAAAACACCATGTTTGTTTGAAAATTTTGAGACGGTGCTATCTGAATTGACAAACTCTGGGTTTTTTTGTTTGGTTGGTTGGTTGCTTTTTTTTTTGGCTTACTGACCAGAGTCATTTAAATTCAATAAATGTCTTTTCTGTTTCATGTATATGCATGTGCTTAGCTCTTGTTCTAGACTAATTCTCTTCCCCTGTCACAAAGCATTGTTTTCTCTGATGCCTTTTGTCTCATCTTTGAAAGTATTTCCCCTGTGCCATTTGGCTTCATTCCAAGGTGCAGACAGTGAGATGCAGTTTTCAGGATTACTCTCCGCAGATTCTCAGGATTGCTGCAGAAGACCACAAAAGCACTTTCCTGGCTGTAGCAGGAATGCTGCATGTGTAGCAAGAGAAGGAGTACAGTTTACATGAGCATGACATTGACATGCTACTGTGACTTCCTTGGTTAGAAAGGCAGCACTTTTGAGGACACTGAGTACAGAGAGAGGAATGGAGAATGCTCCCTTCCTTAACAAGCATCCTTTTTCCCTCCAGCTACAGTTTGGCTTAAGACTGAAAGTTTCCTTATTTAAGGTGAATGTGTGACACATTGTGGCTTTAGGAAACTGCAGCACCTCATCCAGTAGCTTCTACGCTGCAGAGGAGAGCAAAGATCAATGCAGTGCATTGTCTTCTGTGACATTTATTTTTCTTCCTGTGCAGGGAACAATAGCCAACTCATTAACGTGTGTCCAGCTACATAAGCGAGCAGAGAAGATAGCCGTCATGCTGATGGAGAGGGGGCATTTGCAAGATGGAGACCATGTGGCTTTGGTTTACCCACCAGGTAAAGAACCGTGTTCAGCACCTTGGTGCTCCCAAAAGTTTATCATGAGCCTGTAGAACAGTGCAGTACAGGTGGTACCAGCCTGTGAACCAGGTGAACTGGCAACAAACAAAATGTTTGTCTTATGTGCATTTCTCTGAACTTAGTCAAATGTATTTAGAAGATTTTTTCTCCATGTATGTGTATGAACATAGATACTATATTCTATGGGTTCATATTAAGATTAAGTGGTACTTTTAAAACCCCTCTCATATAAGCATTCAAATCTAAACAGTAATTCACTTCTTTGCTTTTAGTTTGCTAGAAACACACTATTTTATGAGCCTGTGGTTCTGCTAAAATATTCCATCTGCTGAGCGTTCTTAGGTTCACCTGTCAAATTTCTGTTTGAAAGTACTGCATTTCATGGGGATAAAGCAGCAGTACCTGGGAAGTAATCAACCTTATTAGAGCAGAAATATGATAAATAGTAGATCATTAAGAAATACCCAAAAATAATCAGTACTTTATATATATGTAGATCATTAACCTATACAGCTCCGTGGTTAGAATTTTTCTACTTTGACATATGGACTTTAAGCTTGTATTAACCAGTACCATCTTTGACATTTGTTTAAAATTATTCCTGATCTAGTACTGCTCTTTTATCTTTAGCATTTTGTATGTCTTGATGAAATAAAGTCTCATTTTAAGTCTGGATTGTGGTATTTCAGTAGAAAGGGACTGCAAGATAATGGTTAAATCATTATCATTTTTAAGCGATTTCTCAATGGTTAATATGAGGAAACCTTTTCCACAAAAGAAATGTGTGTTTTGAACTTAAGGTTTTATTTCCTGCTTTTCACTTGCCCTGCATAAATCATACTATCAGAGGAGCAGTAAACCTATCTGTACTCCAGATCTGTTTCCAGTGGAAGAGTAAAACAGTCCCCACTTTTATCTTGGCAGAGCCTGCATACAGAACGAAAGAACCATCAAACAGAAGTCACAGGGTCTTTATGCTATTGT
The DNA here is from genome assembly GCF_019232065.1 of Centrocercus urophasianus. Taxonomy (NCBI): domain Eukaryota; kingdom Metazoa; phylum Chordata; class Aves; order Galliformes; family Phasianidae; genus Centrocercus; species Centrocercus urophasianus. The sequence continues at coordinate 38,065,907 of NW_024884711.1, forward strand.
CAGCTCAGCTTCTTTCTGTGGCCTGAAGTGTCCACAGTCTGACATCTGCAGTCAATATTTATATGGAGGAATGCTTAGTTTTATGTTAGGAGCAGGGATTCAAAGCCAAGGTTTCATTTTTGATTGTGAAATTTCAGGTAGATAAATCAAAGCTGTATGTCTGAAGTTAAAAATGGCATGAGGAAGAAGTCTAACAAACCTTCAGATGATCCTCATACAACTGATAGGAACATTGTACTCCCTTATCCTTTTGCTGGGACACTCCACTTCTTGAAACTCACTTATGTGTAAATGGAATTTAGGAAGATAATTCATCTGTGGAAATCATCTTTTTACCTGTTACTTCCTGGTCATATAAGTAGAACTCACCAAAATGATGATATCTGGCTTCAGCTTTGTGTGTTGTCACTGGTTTTTCATGCTCAGAACAGTGCAATTGAAAGTAATCAGTGAAGCTGAACAAATACTGACAAGGGACTGAAAAAGAAGTCTGTTAAAGGACTTAGTCACTCATTTAACCTTCTGAGTTGAATCCCAAATAATATTTATGCTGACATAGATGTCTGTGATTAAATGATTTGATTTTGAGGGGAGGATTTTTGTTTTGTTCTTCATGCAGGAATAGACCTGATTGCTGCATTTTATGGTTGCCTGTATGCAGGCTGTGTGCCAATAACAGTTCGACCTCCGCATCCCCAGAACATAGCGACAACGTTACCTACTGTGAAGATGATTGTGGAGGTGAGCAGGCATCTGAAAGTGCACAAGCAGATGAAATGGGCAGTGGACTTGTGTCCTAGTGGACTGGCATTTGGGAACAGTATGAATGGGTTAAGCAGGTGATGCTGGGTGGAGTTACTGTTAAATGGGTGATAATGAGTTACAGTTAAATAGGTGATGTTATAGATTGAAGGATTGTATTCCTTCCAGAATTCCAAGATTTCAGTGTGCTTCAGAGTAGATACTGTTTGACAACATGCAACCCTGACTTCCACCGTCAAGGTTTTCCTGCAGTTATGATACACCATCCAGGAAATTTAGCAATGTGCCAAGCATGGGAGGGTTCCCCACCTGGCAATGCTACACTCAGCATCGATAGAAGTCCCAATGGAAAAGCTTTTCCCACTGGAAAGCTTAGCTTGGCTCATGCTGAACTCTGCAAACCAAATTGTTTTGCAGTTTGAAGCAATTACAAAATTATGATGTGAAGATATTGGTTGGTGGTTCTATTTTTGTCTGGGGAAGTATTACTCTGGCTTTTTATTTAATACTTCATTTTGGTATTTTGACTTCATCTGATCACATTTTATCTTTGATGCTCATCAGTAATTGCGTTCCTAATCTGTTGAATGGAATTCCAAATCTCTGAAATAACAGAAGTTGAAACAAATGTGATTTTATTGATAATTTCAACTGGAGATAGTTATAATTTGGTCCTTTCCTCACTGTATCAGATGCCTCAAAATGTCAGTAGAGGTATGAGAAAATGGCGTATTGTCTTCAGGATTCTTATTATTTGGTGTTTTGCCACTTGGCGTTTTTAAGCATCAGCTGTTTAAGTCATATGAAAGCTGCTGAAGTGGTATAAAATGAATTATATTGTTTCTCCCGTTTCTCCTTTGATGTCTAATAGACCAACCAGGTCTGACTGGTCTCTCACTGAATAAAGTAGGGCAGGTCTAAGCTGACTTGCAAGCATTGTGTCTTCAAGACATAAAGACTGACTATAAATAAAATATTGGAAATTATTAGTGATATTAATGCCAATCTTGAAAAACTCTCAGCTCTGTTTTATACATTTTTTTCTTTCATTTTGGAGAGGGATGACCTTGTGGAAGTTAAAATACTGAGTTGTTATAATCAGAAAGAAATATTCTTGTAGTTGCTACTAAGATATTTTTTAAATGGATCTAAAAGGAGGGCATCTTCAGCATGTATCATCTAAAATTCAGAGCAGATGGTAGTTACAGTAAATTCTCCATTTCTTAGTGGAGCTTGCACAATCTTTGGTCTAGAGTTACTTTTGACAGTATCAGAAGAATTCCCAATGCTTTATCACTAGCACTAGAATCAGGAATATATGGCTAACATAAAATTGACTAAAGATAGTAAAATGCTCATATAAGTGTCAGGCTAGGTTTTGGTTTATGTTAAAATATTGTTTATAAACCAAGATATATTATCTTGATATAGGAAAGGTTCTGGTCACAGTCTTCTGTACTGGCATCCTGGGTTGATAAGTGATATAATGCACTGGAAGAGTCACATTCTCGCTGTTAACGTGCCTTTAGTTTCATTCCAACAGTCTGCTCAAAATGCAATTTTAATGTAATTTGTAAAACTCGTATGGCTTTGTCTGCTTTGTGAGCTGAATTTTTTGTGGATCTTTTCACCTCCTGATTAGAAAATATGAGACTAATGTATCTGTGTCCTGTTCTGGCATAAGACATAAGACAAATCATAGTCTTGCTCATTTTTAGAAGAATTAATCAGCATCCTATTGTGTTATTATTTGTTTGTTAAATTCCTAGGTGAGCCGCTCTGCTTGCTTAATGACTACACAATTAATATGCAAATTGTTACGGTCGCGAGAGGCGGCAGCGGCAGTGGATGTCAGAACGTGGCCTCCAGTACTAGATACAGGTGAGTGCCAAGGCTAGGACTCTGCTCTCTTTTTGTCATTATTTGTCAAGCATTGAGAGATCTTTCTGTCGCTGGAGTAAGACACATCCATTCATTCTTTACTTTCACTAGATGACTTGCCAAAGAAACGGCCTGCACAGATCTACAAACCTTCAAACCCTGAAACGCTTGCTTACCTGGACTTCAGCGTCTCTACAACTGGAATGCTAGCAGGGGTAAAGGTAGGAGCTTCTTTTAACAGTTGGCATTCCTGCTCCCATGCCTGATTGGCAGGTAGTAAGTACATCGCTGCATGTTTGTAAATTCTATTGATTTTTGGTAATAGATGTTGAATTGCTTCCTCTCTTACAGTCGTTATTTGATTACTTTAAATTGTCTTTATTGGCTTTTCCATACTCCTATCCAGTGTGCAGGAAGTTATTAGCTCTTCTTCTGCTCCAGCATGCCTGCAGATAGCCTAATAGCTTATCTGCCTGAAACATTCTTTAACAGAAGCATCTATTCGTTCTGTTTTATGAAGGAAATGAGATTTGGTCATCTCTCTTCTAACTTGCTCCAGTACCCATCTATTGTTTGATCCTCATTGCAGCTAACTGCTGGCCATTGTTTTTGAATATTCTCTTTTTCATTTAATTATGGGAACTGTTACATTTCTGGTATATTTACCTTGTACAAGATCAATGTAATCAGCAAACAATGTGTTTATGTGTTTGCTTGATAAGCTTTGGCATGTCGAGCTCTTTAAATCACTATTCTGACATTTCCTCCAAAATGCAACACAGTTTATCAAACCTGATTTTTCTGGCTTGTAACACGTGTTATTCCAGTGTTGGCTTCGGCAGTGCACAGGCAGAAGTAAAATTCCTCTCGTATTATCTGTTACTTTCTTACTCCTATCTGTTGCATATCCAAGGACTGTGATGACTTTGACATCATCCATCTATTTTCAGAAACTGTAAGAAAACAAAACTGAAAACAAAGAAAAGCATTGTTTACCCAGTTCTTAGATGGAAAATTTGAAGCACAAAGTGAAGTGATCTGCCCGAGGTTGACTAATGGCTAAGTGGTTGACCTGGCTTATGGTTATATATCAGACACTCCTAGAAGATTGGTATCATCTAACTTGAGGTGATGAGCTGCTATACCTACTAGACATGGACTAGTCCTTGGGCTCCTCAATAGTCAACAGACAGAAGCAGAGACTTTCGGAGTATAATTCCTCTGGTTTATTTGAAACATCTATTTTTGAATGGGGGTGAATGTCATTTAAGTCTTCATTTCCTCAACAGGGAGTCTTCAATGATTGTTTGAGACATACTCATCTATATTAAATCAGATCTGAATGCCACCTTATCAGACCTATAGAACTGACTACTAATTATACAAAGTCAATATTGGCAGAGCTTTAAAGATAGTCTAGGCTAGGGCGAGGTGAAGAATTTAATGTGGCTAAAGGGAAATACAGATAAATATCTCATGGAATTCTTGATTAGCCCCAGATATCTCAGTCATAAACCCTTCATTTTGCTAAATCAGCAAGTTTATATAAATAGTGCCATCAACTAGATCATTGCCAGTGATTAATTAATTATGGATGGATCACCAGAGGCCTCAAGGCTTGTCATAATGCAGTGGTGATTAATCAAAAACAATGGCTAAATAATTTGCGTGGCTTCTGAAAAGCTGTTAGATGTTTTATAGTCACTTTGGAAGTAGTAAATTCCGCATAGGTTTACTCTCAACTTTTTCCCTAGCTTGAACCCAGTAAGGTGTAAAAAATCACAGAATAACAGCAGTTGTTTTCTCACAGAGTTCAGTTTAATCCTCTGTGGAAAAAATGATCTTGATTGAGCTAGAGAAGAATTAATCTCTTCAAACTGCAGCCATTCACAGTGTGGACGCCTGTTTTGAGCTGGTCATAGTGCATCACTTGGAGCATGTCCAGCTTCAGTTATGGCATTCACAGACAGCAGAGAAAAAATCATGTCTTGAGTGACTTTGTTCTATTTATTAAGGACCAAATAAATTTTACCTCTCAGGTGCTTGATCTCCTCCATTGACTGTAATAGTGTTAAAGGAAACTAGGCCAATATGTAGCAGAGATCAAAGGTTAGATGAATTAAATCCTATCTAGGCTGTCCTTCTAACACAGGCGTGCTTCTGGTTATTAGCAGACAGGACAGGGATTAAAAGAAGTTATTGTGTTCCCACTGTAGTTTGAACTTCTAAGCCAAAATGGGTGAGTCTGTGGGAAACATCCTAACACAGTAGGTGTTGTCAGTAAGGAGATTTAAAATTCCTAGAAAGAGTGCATCAGAAAAGTATCTTTTGATGAGTGTTTGTGTTTCTTTTTTTCACTGGCTTTATCTTGGAGAGCTCTCAAGATTAAACAAAGAAACAAAAGCCTGTTTCTCAGCTAGGAGCTGGTTAACGAGAATGTTTACTGTCTATTGGAGGCTGCTGAATGATTTGCTTCTTACTACCATTCTGCATACAAAAATATCTCTAATTTAAGAAATGTATTGACAATTTTCTGTCTTTATTGTATAAGTAAGTATGTACTTTGAAATATATGACTGAAGATCAACAAAGCATTCAAATTACATTCATGTCCTGCAGTCATTCATTCCTTTGTTCCTCCAGAAAGTTTATCTCATTATCGTTAGGTTTGCATACAGCTTGTAGCGCATCTTGAAACCACACACAGCTTTCTCCCTGAATCACTTCAAAATTGTCATTCTTTCTGTCTCTCCATCCCTTTCATGGTTACTTGGATGTCCTCTTGAAGGAAAGTTTGTTTTCTTAGTTATAAATTTCATGTGTATTTACACTGAGCACAAAGTCAATATCTGTTTTCTTCATCCTGTAACTGATTTAAACACTTAGCTCAGTTTGGGAATGAGTCTTCTGAATGATATAATTGATCATTTTAATTACTTTTTTTTCTTTTTTTCAGATGTCTCATGCAGCCACTAGTGCCTTTTGTCGTTCTATTAAGCTGCAGTGTGAGCTTTATCCCTCCAGAGAAGTTGCTATCTGTCTGGATCCGTACTGTGGACTTGGGTTTGTCCTCTGGTGCCTCTGCAGGTGAGGTTGCTCCTCAACCTTTTAAAATATCTCTTCCATTGTACTGTAACACAGCAGTCAGGATGGGATGAACAGATAGTACCTCTGGGACTAACACACAATTAGAATTGCCAGAAGCTGTATGGAGAATGCTGTATGGAGAATACACTTGCCTTGAGTGGGGCATGGCTGTGGGTATTTAAGGCTGAGGAGTGCAGAGCACCAGCATGCCTGTTCATCGAGCTCTTGCTGTTTCCCTGCTCTCTCTGCCAAGTCTGACTAGTTTTATTTGATGAAGACAGTACTCTACCAAGGTGGCTTCCTGGTTTCCTCTTTTTCATTCTGTACTCTGAAAGCACAAGTGGATATTGGGGGACTTCCTCATTTGTGAGACATATGGATGTGATTTTCTATAGAGTTGTGTAGGAGTGTTTTATTATAGAAGGTACTTCTATGGCAACAGCAAAGCTATAAAAAATATTTCTAGTTAAATGTGAATCAGCTTTTTTTATGAAGAGGAATTTGAGAAATTTAATAATTCTGTCAATCTTTACGCTCCAGGGAGGTTACAGTTCAGCACTGAAAGCAGTTCCATTGATTTTTTTAATTCTTCTTCTTTTGATTTTTCTAAGACAGCTGAGTTGCTGTAGAGGCAGAAATGTCAAGCTATGGGAATGTTAATGGAGCACAGTTTTATGAATACATATTAGAGGCTGCAGTAGTCTGGCATCTTTATCCATGGAAAGTTATTTGGTATTAACAGTACTGCTGGTTTTAGTTACTGAAATTAAGATAACCCAGGGGCAATAAAAATGCTGCAGCTCTGGATAAGCATTTTACCAATTTAATAAATATTTGAAAGAAAAATTATCTATGAACTGCTGCAGCAATTTATTTTCAGTGAGCATTGTTCATTTAAAAGCACTCTGTTAGCATTATCATTGCCCTTGCCTTTTAAAATATTTGTTATTAAGTATGAAGTGGGCCAAGGGTTAATAGTATTTATTATCCTATTCACTCTTGATCAGTAGTTCTTAATTTAAACTATACTTGCCCTAATACTATTTTTTGTTTTGAACAAGTGTTATTCCAATTTCTTGTTTCTGTAGTACAAAAATACTCAAGATTCAAAATATGTTTCCACAATGTTGAGATTTTAATTAAATCACTCTACAAATTAATTTTTTAAAAAAATATTTTGAAGTTAGCTGCATATTTATTCTATAGATTCATGTGTCAGCACTGTTAGGCCTTTCCTGTGCTGAGCTGCCAGGTTCATTGGCAAAGCTAATCCTGCTGAGATGCATTCAGTGAGTTAAGACCATGAAAGGACTGTAGAGCACTATAGGGCAATTCAGCTAAGGAAAATGGGGTAATGTGTAACATGGAATATCCAGTAATAACATCTGTGTAACATCGTTATATAACCATGTAGCACAGATAAATGTTGATGTGCCAAAAAACTGAGTGTATTGTGGTGTCTGCAAAACTCATCAATACACAAATTGTTTCTTCCAGAGAACAATATTCGGAATGCACAAGCATTTGCTGCCCTTAGGCCCTTACCAATACTGGTAATGTCAGGCTTTTGCAGAATTTTGACTTTGACCAAGGCAGCAGACCTCTGGGAGAAAGAACCGAGGTCTGTGGTACTGCATAAAATAGAAGATTTCATACCATTTTCAAAGATAAGGAAGGAAAAGAAGGAGCTGAAGGAACTGAAATCAGGGCAACACTCTGATCTTGTGAACCGTTGTGTCAATCTCTTCTTTGTCACTGATTCTTTTCCTGTAAACCCAGAAAGATTGCAGGCTGCTTGAACTGTGACTGTCGTTTAGAGAAAGCTGACATCAGATGCGGCTTCATGAATTCCTCTCACAAACTTAATTTCCATCTCATTACTTTTTTAGAAATGGGTATTATTTGATGTGTTCTGTAATAGCAAAAAATACATCCTGGAACTTGTTAGAATCTTACTTTGTATAACTTAAAACTTTGCAACTTAGCATTTTGATCTTTGTAGTTTGGCATATCAAAATACTTTCCAATGTTTTTCAGCCCAGATTCTACCTCAGAGGATTCTACTGGAAAGCTAAGGTTGTCTGTCACCAGTCCCATTAGCTAAATTAATACTTTTTATGGCACATGGAGATTAAGTAAGGTCTTCAATTTTTCATCAGCTGTGGGGTTTTGAGAGTTAAAGAGGAATTTTTGTTTTAGGAACCCAGCAGGAAGAGAAGGCAACCAACTCTACTGATTGCAGTTAAAATGAGGAGTACATTTAAATCCCTTTGTTGACTAGACTGAAGGAGGCATTGACTGAGCAGTGAAAGAAAAATTAATGTTTTGTCCTCATTGTAGGTGCCTAAACATTGTTCTGGCCTGCTCCTATGCAGCACCCCAGAATGTACCGATCTGTGAGGTCAAAGCTGCTTAGGAAAGCTGTTGGAGCATGGAGCCAGCCCTTTGGTAAGTTTGGAATATATTGCATAGTTTTGCAAAGTTTTTTTAAATTTATTTATTATTTTATGGCCTAAAAGGTATAAAATAATAAAGAAAAGAAACCTTGCAAAGCAGAGCAATAAATTTAAGAAAAAAAAAAAAAAAAGGATTTATCACATTCCCTCTAAACTGGCTGCATGCTCCAGCAGGGTTTCCTTGGGACCTTTGTCATAGAAAGAACGTCATCAGCACTATGTGAGTTTGTAAATCCAAATCTTCTAATTTTAACAGTTTGTTACTGATGACTCAATTAAAAATATTTTATTATTTCTTTCTTTAATAGTGTTATTTATCCATTCATAGAGGGTTAATCACAATATTCTAACTTTCCTTGCACTGCATATCACGTATCATATTCTTTAAAAGTTTTAAATATCTTTCAGTGTAAAAATAAATGAAACTAAATCCTACTGCTCAGAAACGTTTCCTGAAATTAAGATGTCCTAGTCTTAATGCTGATTACTGTGGAGCAGAATAGAAAGTTCTACAGTTCATTGGTAAGGATATACTTAATTGATAGTTGCTGAGTGATGCAATGCAATAAGAATTCTCCCTCCATTGTACTCACAGTATGGTTCTATACTGAAAAATAGAATTATTCTGAAATGCAAATTAACAAAATGCATGATTTTAAATAAATTATATATTAGTAACACTCAGAAACTGTGATTATAATAGTGTAAGTCAATAAGGCTCAAAATAGACCAGAGGAACTGGACTTTCTACTGACTTTACATCTGACTGAAGGCATTATTAACATGTATGAGTGGCTGGGGTAGGCCCAAGGCTAAGCAGTGGCTAACAAATACTTACAGGACTGCAGTGAACTAGGCTGGTCATACTTAACTTCTGCCTACATTAGGGCGTCTCTAATGCCAGTACCCATAGAAATGACATTGATGTCAGTAACATCCAGCTAATCTCAGATGGGGTGAGTTCTGTGTGCAGACTTTTGGGGGAGTTAGGCAAGGTCTGAAGGCATCATCAGAGGTCTGCAGGAAACATTTGTTCAAGGCAAGATTGCTGTTCTCAGCTGCTGCTTTTTTTTTTTTTTTTTTTTTCCTGATATAGATTGGAAACAAAGGTATTTAGATGAAGGTTCTTTGTTTCGGAGTGATGCTGAGCACAGATAGGCCCAAGTCCTATGATGCCTAGGTGAGATTAAATACCCAGACAGTCTCCTCTGTGGCCTACCAGCTCTGGTCCAGATGATTGTGGAGGTTTTTCTTCAGTCCCATTCAGATTCCCTCAGCTTGCTGACTCAAAATTTGAAGTGTTTGCAAGGCAACTGAACTGCTTTAGGCCCAACCAAATGCCATCAATAGCAAGGTACCCATATCTGTCCCGCATCACATAGAGCAAAATGTCACCCTAGAAATGCAGAAATGAAATGCGTATACTTGTAAGACCTGATTGTATGTATCCACCTCCTGCAGTTAGAAAAGCAGCTCATATCACCTGAGAAGGACACCAGAAGTGATGGCAGCAGCAAGTTAATAGCCTGCCAGAATACAATTCCAAACTGCAGTTGCCATTTGTCAACATTTATTGCCCTGCTGAATTTTTTTGGAACTATAATAAAACCTCAGACTTTATTGTTAATCGGCCTTAGCACAACGTGGGGTAAATCTTTGATTCAATAGAACAGTTAATTGCCAAGATGTCATTCCAAGCATCTCTGTATGCTGCCAAGCAGCCTGCCAGGCCATGGAACCAGAGTCGTGATCAGATGGTGCCATCATAGCAAAATACATTGTGGTGCATTTACCTGGAGTATTCTTGTCCTTGGGCAGCCCTTGAGCAGTGCAGGCAGACAAGGCTTTTCACTCTGCCAAAATCCAAGGCTTTGTCCCCCATCTGAATACTCTTTTCCTCTCTATCCCCTGAAGAAGGACAGCATTTCTAAATGACAATCTCCCATCTCAGCCACAATAGCATTTCATTCTGCATCTGTGTCCCAAAAGTCACTTTGACAAGGTGATGCAGGGATGCTCTTCTTTTTTGTCTTCTTATCTTGCCTACTCCTAAAAGTAATGGAGACTGATAAACAGATGTCCTGGTCTGTCAGAAAGCCTCTTCAGTTCTGCACTGTGTCTCTTATAAGACATCTGGAGACAGAGTTACTCTCATGGCAACAGATTTCTACAGAAGTGGAATAAATGATCTTGCTTCAGTTCCTTTCCAGTGCTTATAGAACTAAATTTTGAAATTGCTCTTACTCTGATAACTCGTATGCTGTTCCAGTTTCAGAATGGTGATTTTAACTTCCACAATTTATATTTAAACCCCCAAGTTTTCTTAATATCCCATCTGAGGCTTCAGCGTTCACAGTCCTGTTCCTTCTGGTACCAGCAAAGAGACAGCATAACAACCCATCTTTCTTTCATGAAGGTGAGATGGCACTGTTTGTTCCTTTCTTTGTTTTTGGGATTAAATCTACCACACATATACCTGCAACACATCTCTACTATACCTAGTTACACAGAGACAACACTGACAAAAGTTCCTATAGGCTTGAGACCGTATCTGGCTTTATGCAGCATCCTCCCACAACTGCATTCTGCTCAAGCACATAGTCCTCTGCTTGTTAGTTGGTTTTCATACTGAGCAAACACCCTGTAATGCTCCACAGTTGTTTGAAAGCACCAGAGTGGTAGACAAGCTTCATCTAGCATTACAAGGGAGGATCTTTTCTTCATCAGCTTCTCTGCACTAGTGACAGCATCTCTGGGGTTAATGTGGAAGCATAATGTCTGAAAAATTGCAAGGATATGTGGCTACCAGGAATGTTTTGTTGCTTGAGTGATTCACAAAACCTGCACTGTGCTTCTGAGATTAATTCAGGGAAGTGAGCCAAGTCCTGCCTGACATCATGATGGCCAGGTGCTGCATAAACCAGTTCGCCTGTGGAACTGGCACATTCACCCCAGAACTTTGTCTTTGTGTTACCTCTCTTAGCTCCACTGACTGCTGTAGTGGATCAGGTGATGTGCATGGCTTATTAAGCTACAGCTAAGTAGGCAAAGCCTGTGCTGATGATCAAATTTCCAGGCATGGTATCGTCTTTCTGTAGGTTTATGTTGTCTGTAGACAAGAACAGCACACATCTGAGATTCTGCACCATAGATTATTTCCTCCCTTCAGCTCTGCATTTCAATTCAGTATTTCTGAAGTATTTCCTTCAGTGTTTCTGAGGGGTTATAAAACTAAGAAAAGGTAGCATCTTCATTTATCTGTTTGAACAGTGATGTTTGCAGCCAGAGCATGGTGTTGTCTGTTCTGATTTAAGTGTGGTGGTTTCCCACAGTCTGGAGAAGATGGGGTAATTGTGCATCCAAATCCAGGTTCCATAATGGTGTGCTGCATGGCTCGTGATGGGAGGTTAAGAGTGAGCAAAAGTGCATTTCTTATTTGTCCATCTTGAGTTACCAAGATGAGAAGGCAGTCACCCCTCTCATTAGTGTTTTTGAAGAGGGAAGACTGGTCATTGTTATAAATTGGTATTCCCAAATTCTGTCATTTTGGATTGTTTCCTGGTAAGCTGCACGTGGAATCAGTGTTCTATTCTTTTTGTCTCCCTTATTGCCCTGGAGTAGATGCAAGCATTTTTCATTCAGTTTGTTGTTTTGCTTGTTTTTTTTAATTATTATTTTGGAATGTTCTGCCCAGGTGAATAAGTGGCTTGTACGAGATATTAGTGTGGTACTGAACAGTCTGATAATTCTCTCATACTTGACGCCTGCCAACCTGTTTCTTGTTGTGGAGGATTGTGTTGGTTTTTCTCCTGATAGTAGTTGCAGCAACCGGAAGAGTTCAGGGAGGTGGAAGAGTTTGATACCAAATCTCATATTTGTACAGGTTGGAGCCCATCCCACGTTCTTACTCTTATGGTTACAGCTTCTCATGTGTAAGAATTGTGTATGTACTGGACAGATCACACACCTTGATTGCCTGTGGAGCACTAATATTAAATTTGCAAGGAACTAAAGCCCTTTACTACTCCCTGAAAAACCTAATGGAATTGGCTGAGAAAGAAAGAGTGAAGTGGTTTTTAAAATCTGTAAAAGGGAGAGAGAGACTAAAATCTGTTACTGCTCCCTCTCGGCTTGATCTGTCAGCTGAACTCAGGGCACACTCTTTTCAGGCTTTGGTAGCTTTGCCAATGTTTCTTTCCACAGACTTATGAAGTGCATACTCAGGGTTCAGTCGTACTTTATTCTGATTCCATAAAAGCAGCATGAAAGCATAATGTTTCATTTGACTGTCCAGTGTTAAAATAGTTCTGTCAGATCTATCTGAGAACACGTCTCTTTGTGGCAACTCACAGCTCACGCATTGTCAAGAGTGCCTTAAATGTGGACAAGCAGTCAGAGTCAACATTTTATTGTATGATTAATGAAATTATTTGAACTGTGGTTCATACATATTCTGTGGCATCTTCTGGTTCCTACTCCAGTAGACCTAAACAGTTTGGTTTATTACTTTTTACTGGGGAGGACTTGTGCACCTTTTATGCCTATATGTTACATGTAAAGACATCCAAGTTGCGCACAGATCGTTCCAAACTGCACAACTTTTGAAAGCGCTCTGATCTTAGGTGTGGGAGTGGGAGGCACTCACTTGCCAAGGATGGAAATTGTGTGAGCATCACATGTTCAAAAATGCATGATGTGTATCTTCTTCCTAATGTCAGATGTTGCGGAGATGCTCCAATTCCTGAAAATACAGAACCACCTTGTGTCTTACCTCGGGCACTTGGATTAGAAAATGATGTCTTTACTTCAGCAAAGTGGCATTTCGGTTTTTCAAGTGACAAATTAAATTCTCTCCTGTGCATCGTAAATCTCTAGGGCTTTACGGTCCTTTTTCAGAATTATTGTGATTTGGAGGTTTATCTGTGACTGTTCTGATCAGCTGATAGTTCAGATGATATTCTGAAGTATCTACAAATCATGGATTAAGATGTGAAAGAGCCTGTAAAAGTGATTGTACATCAGCCTGTCTGAGATGAATGAACAGCGCAGGACCCATAGGAAATAAAGACATCAAACTGGGATTTTCTTTCTCTTGGGGACAATCTCGGGTATAACAGAAATTAGCTCTGACATAATTATTTCCTTCCAGGACCCTTGTAATTGCTTTTTTCTCAACACTGGTGCTCCCTGGGTATCCAATAAATAGAAGATGTAAGATATTTGGGTTTTAAAAGTTCATAAAACTTTCACAGTAGAAATTTAAAGCCCCAGATATTATTAAACTGGGGACAGATTTACTCCTTTGAAAATGATTGCAATCCACTTGCTTGCCTCAGCAGGAAAGATGTTATTTCCATGTTAAGTAATCAAGTACTCTTTTAATCAAGGTGTCTTAAAATGATAATTATTCAATCTCAATTATTTGTAGGCAACACATATTTTTGTTGATATCATAATGCTGTTTATTAGCACCGTCAATAACCCAGCTATTTTGCTCTCCTTGGTACAGTTCTAACAGCAAGGTCCACTGGCATTTTGAGTTAAGTAGTATTTGTATGTAGCTTGTAAACATCTGCAAGCATGGGCACTTAGCACATGTTAACAAATCTTGTATCTTTACAGCGTTTATTCAGGACACCAGTCTATTCTGATTCCTCCCTCAGAACTGGAGACCAATCCTGCTCTGTGGCTTCTTGCTGTGAGTCAATACAAAGTGAGAGACACTTTTTGTTCCTATTCGGTCATGGAACTCTGTACTAAGGGACTCGGTTCACAAACAGAATCACTGAAGGTGAGTGGTTTGGTCCTTCTGCACCATCTGCAGTGCACACAGTGCTTGAGTCTTCTCTGCCAATAGTGGCTGTGCTAAACATGTGCATTGAGGAGGAAATGGTTGAAGGGCAAGAGCAGCATCCACAGAAAAGATTATTATTCCTTGCCAAAGGCTGTGTATTAATGTTAGTCCTTCTGTTTCAGATCACAGGGCTTTTAAACATCAAGGAAAAGCTTTTATTTACCTAAGCTTTCTGATCTGTGTTGCAGTCTGTGTTAACAGGCATATGTTGGAAAACAGAGGTGCAAAAGTCCATGATAACTGGGGATTAATACATTGTATATTGGTTATTGTGTATTATGAATTCCACGATTACACAAGGTACTTATTTGGCCATGGCTCTTACAGTTAAATAATTGCATATGTAGAAGTACTATATGGAGAATGAGGATGTATCTTCTGCTTTTTTTTCAAGCCAAAATGAAAAACCAGGTAGATAGTTATGCTCCTGAAATCATCTAGAATTTCCAGTGTGTTACTGAAATAATTAGATCCTGGGTACTGACATTTACGTTATCTCCAGCCCTTACCATCCTCACTTAATCATTTCCTAATCAATTTCTCCAAGGCTAGGAAACGCTTCCTCTTTGCTGTTATTAAATGGCATTCTGAATTAATACTGCAAAATAGCCTTGCCTCTCTACAGAAGGATGTCCAACTCTTCCTAAACGCTCATATTGAAATGCCAAGCATGTATGTCCACTCATCTACAGCTACTAGACTGTCATCTGGCCATCCAGCTCCAAGGAAAGATTGAAATTATACCGGCACTTCTACCTCTTTTCCTCTTGAAAGTACTGCTGACCTTTTTTCTCTAAATCTGCCCACCTGGGGCCTTTGTTAACATTTTATCTTCTTTTTAGGCAAGAGGTCTGGACCTTTCACGTGTACGGACATGTGTAGTAGTGGCTGAAGAACGACCTCGGATAGCCCTTACTCAGTCATTTTCAAAATTATTTAAAGACCTTGGCCTCCATCCACGGGCAGTCAGCACATCGCTCGGCTGTAGAGTTAACCTGGCCATATGTTTGCAGGTAAGATTTTTCACTCCTTAAGCTCAAATTAATAGTTGTTTAGAGAAAGAGGTTCTCACTAAGAAACATTCATTGGATTCTCTTCGGCTGCTTCTTTGTAGACATATTAAGAATATGCATTTAGTACATAATGTTCTTCTTCCATATCTAGGTAGTAACTTTTGTTACTTTGATAGGGAACTGTATTCATTCCTTTTATGTTGCATTCATAGCATTTTTCCTGCACATTAATAGCATAATTCAGAAAAATGCATGCTAGTGGCAGAGTATGTACGCTTTACTCCAGAAGTAGTATTTAGTCATACAATGTAAAATCCTGTTTGCAAGTGCTTACTTTTAATATATTACAAAATTGATTTCTTCTGTTCAGAAAATAACTCCAATTCTTACTGTTAACTGTGTACATATTTTCTGCATGCAATTTATTGCTTACAATGAAAAATAACTTTGCAGCATCTTTCATTCTGCTTTGTTTACTAATCAAAAGAAAGTAAACATGGATAATACAGGATTTAACTTGCAATCTCCAGGAATCTTTATCAAATTGTGATTCTAAGGACATATGGAGCACTGCACCTATCTGATCTGAATTTTTTAATAGCTTCTAGCTTTTCAGCTAGTGATAGCTACATTAAGCTAATAGCTTTTGTCTGAACTATAGCTTGTCATTTTATCTTTCAGGACTCCAAGTGATGACAGTAAACTTGCCTTTTTATAATGTGTCCTATTTTGAATTATTTCTGCCTTATTTCTAATGTAAATTTACGTTGCCTTATGGTTCACCAATTTTTATTTTATTACATTTTTCTAATCTAGAATAAAGAATTTCATTTCTATCTTGACTTTACTACACAATTTAGTTTTTGACATATAGATGAACAACCTTAAGACTTTCTTCCTGATCTCTCTCATTTTTATGAATCCTGATCTCTTCCTGTCCTTCCAACTCTGGTATCAGAACTTTACGTACTTCTCCCATAATAATGCCATAGGTGTCTCACTCTGATACAACATAATTACCGATTTATAATATTTTGAAGTCATACAGGAGAAATCTTCTGCACTGGCTGGGAAGTTCCATATCCGTTTAGTCACCTGCTATGTCTCTCCCTTCTTCAAGGTGACTGTCTCCCCAGTATATCTGGCCTCTGCTCCCTGTGGTGTGTCCCGTGTAATATAACATCTGGCAGTTATCCTTGGTTTGCACTAAGGAATTTCGTAAGCATGTCACATACATAATTACTTTGATCTGGAAGATAGAACCAGATCTTCCCAGTGACACTACAAATAAGGCAATTGTGATTCTTTCCCTGATCGTCATCCATTATTTTATCCAGAAAAATGTGACAAATGCAGGGGATGGGTTCAGCACACACCAATATTTCTCTGTGTTATGTGGGCCTAAACTCTTGCCCTGCTCAACACTGTTGTTAAGTCTATCAGAAAACGAATGCAGGAGATAGGCCACCTCTCCAATACTGCTTTCTCTCTGACTGTCAGCACCATCTCCCTTTGGCCCAGGGCAACTTTAATTATTATCATCAAACAGATGACAAGGCAAAATTGAACAGAGTTGGAAGTCCTTCTGTGTCCCAGAGGTAGAGTTGTGTAGTTTGAAATTCTGTAATTGCTGCCGTAAGTTTTCTCAAAGAATAAACATTCATGAAAGTCTCCTGTTGTCTAAAAGTAACGACTGAATCCTTCAGAACAGAGGATCTTTTCTCAAACAAACAACAACAAAAAACAGCAACAACAACAACAACAAAACCTTAAGAAATAATAGTATAGAGAGAAAAATAGGTCCTTTAGGTCAGAAACTTGAATGAACTCAAGCAGTGGTCTTCCGTATATTTCAGTCATGAGTTTAGAATAAAGACACACTCTTGTATTTTTAAATTCTCTTCTACTTAATGTTTCTTTTCAAGGATACAGGCATTTTTTATTTCTTTCCCTGTATTTAGACTGCTGTTCAGTGGCAAGGCTGAGAGGACATCTCAAAAAACATCTAGGAAATCTTCTGACCTGAGACAGCACAATTCAGAATGAACCAGTATAGGCCAGTTAGCAAGTACAGGTTGGTGTGTTTTTCCAGTCAGCAATCCAAGCAAATTGAAACATCGTCATTATGGGAGGAACATAATGGGTAGCAAGGCTGACTCTTGCTTTCCTTTAAATGCAAAAGGAAAACAAAGAAAAATGAGCTAGTTACTTGATAAAAATAGCTTTCTAATTCATTCCTGTCTCTTTCGCCATTTTGAAATGCCAACTGGGTGTTTTTACAGAGGAGACAAAAGGAGGAAATTATAGTTGGCTACATCCATAGCCAACTGCTCTGACTTCTCTAACAGATCAGGATGGGGTACACCAGTTCCCCTGGGCAGCAGTGATGGATCTGCTTTTAAAAAGTACCATGAATTCTGGCTGACTTCTGGTCCATGTGGATCATAAAGTCATTAAGTTTGGAAAAGAACACTAAAATCATCTAGTCCAACCGTAAATGAAGAAAACAAAGGTTAACATCAAAAGTTTGCTTGCCACTAATGAAATTCTCCTGTTTAGACTTTCAGGAGTCTCTAATCTGTTCATAAACAGTGGCACCTTCACCTAGGAGATAAGTCATTTGCTCAGGACAAATAAAAAAAAAAAAAAAAAAAAAAAAAAAAAATCAGGAAGATGATGCTAAGCCAGATTCAATCCCCAGGCTTTCAAGTAAGCCTTGCTGGGAAAAATGCTGTACTGGGTTTGCCTGGGATGGAATTAACTTTTTCATCCCAATCCTTATGATTCTGTGCTTTATATCTGTAACTGAAACAGCACTGATAACACACCAGCAGTCTCAGTATTGCAGGACAGTGGCACACAGCATTCTCACTCTGCCTGTCTGCCCTACCCAGCAAGTAGGCTGGGGGAGTGCAGGAAGCTGGGAGAAGGCACAGCTAGGGCACTCCAAAGGGATGCTCCTAGTAAGGAGGATGGGGAGATGTACTGCAACAAACTGTAAAATTGGATAACTCTCTGAAGGAATATTATTGACAATTTCAGACCAGCACACAATGTGTAAGGTGATTAACAGCTTGGATGATCATACAGCTTAGTGGCAGCCTTCATTGAGTTGTAGAATATAGTACATTTTAGTCCTTTGGACAAACTAAAACCATATACTATCTAAAAAATGGTGTGGTTGGGAAAAAAAAAAAAAGTCACTTCAGAAAGTCTATATTTGGTAACATTACCCTTCCAAGTGGAATGGTTTCTGAAGCATTTGAGTTAAGGGTACTCTGGCAAGTTCTAAAGGGATGTGAAATATAGTTGAAGATGTTACTTATAAGCATTACTGTAAAACATATCATCTTGATAGAGAACATAAAGATACAGAATGGCATCCTTTGAAGCATCAGGTGCAGACAGTGCCAAAGACGATGCTGAATTAGCATGAAAGCTCTTTCCAAATGGTCTGGAAGATTATGGCTAGTGATTTTCCAGAATAGCTTGTGGGCTCTTTTGTTTTCTGGGCTGAGGAACAGAATGTATTTTAATCCACGGTCAACAGTGTTCCTTAAATTAAGATTGTCTCTGCTATGTTCCAGAAATGGATCAGGATTTCTGTATTCTTCACATTCACATTGCATAAAAATGTGGAAAAAAACCCAAAAGATAGTTGAGTCAATAGCACCTACTTTTGCATGTTTTCTTTCAAGTTATACAGTCCATGAGATCAGCCAGTGTTTCCATCCTTCACAGCATTAAGTTATCCATCCTATTCTATGTTGTATAATCAAAGAATATTAGGCTGTTATAATCACAAAATAAATAAAAGAGTTAGGCAAAGTAGACTATGATAACAAAAGAGAATAAATGGAAGGCTTACCCTTATGCTGGGCTCACCCACAAAACACCAGTAGAGGCGATCTCCAGAAGAGATCCTTCCGCCCTGGTAGCCAGCTCTTAAATAGGTCTAGGAGACATGGAGCCAGGCTCCACTCCTTCTAGCAGCACAGGAGAATTGCCTTCAGCTGTGCTCCTCTGGCTGACTCATGGCTCACCTCAGGTTCAGGCCGTGACTCAGCAGTTCCCATACACTCCACCCCTTTACGGCATGAACCAATGATCAGGTTAACTAAAGGGTAAGCTTTCCCTAATACAGAGATCCGCAATATCGCAACACTTATACAATTTTATCGCGACATGTGTTGGTACAATTCAAGATGAGTGATGATCAGTGGATGTCTGTATTCTTCTATGGGCCAGTGCTCGATGATGTGACTGGAGGCATGAGGTCCTGAGGTGCAGGTCCGTTCTATGTTCCATTGGTCCCATGCAGACCATCGCCAGGTGTTGTACGTGATCTGACAGCAACACTGGAATGCTTGATGGCATTTTGTTCCTTCCGGTGGTCCTGAAGGCTCACAGACTCACGGGGAGTAATACAGATGTGTCAGAGGTACGAGGAGGGGAAGGTCTGCTCTCCAGGGCAAGATACAGGCCGTATTTCTATCCTGGGTCAACACTTCCCCTTGTACTGGGCACATCCTGGCCGCCTGTACCACACCTTCTGGCCAGATGTCTGCAGCTGCATAAACGGTATCAGGCACCAAAGGAGGTGTCCTGATCTGCCACAGGGACACAACGGGGGACCCTTTAGCAATAAAGATCGGAGTGTTGACCACAATATCAGTAGGCCATGTACCTATTACTGGAGGAACTACTGAGCCTCCCACGTCCAACAGTCTCCCCCAAGGTGCAAGTAGGCCACACCACTTGGGTCCTACCTGCACCTTCCAGGGCCATTTTATTTTAGGGGTACCCGGATCTAAATTCTCAGGGGCAGGGAGCAGAAGATTATTTTTGTTACCAATCTGGGGTCTCACCTGATGATCAGTGCCCATAATTTGAATCCTAAGCAGGGTGGCCCATGTCATCTGCAGCATTCTCAGTGCACTGGGTCTGCCGTCTCAAGGTCTTTCATTCAGGTCCCACAGGGTTTCATACAGTCTTTTCATCCACCCCTGCAGGGACTGGGAGTCTGTCTTCAGGGCAGCCTTAAGAATACCGTTATAACGTTCGATGAGGCCTGCCCCCGTTGGATTATGTGGCAGGTGGAATCACCATTCGATGTTATTTTCTTCTGCCCAGCGCTGTATCATTGCACCAGTAAAATGAGTCCCTTAGTTGCTCTTGATGACTTCAGGTGTCCCATAGGCAGACATCAGTTTAGTGAGTGCCCTGATGGTGTATGCCTGGTTTGCTTTTGGTACTGGATAGGCCTGCAGTAGCCCACTTGCAGTGTCGACACAGGTCAGGGCATATCTTGCCCCCTCAGACCAAGGAAGGGGCCCGATGTAATCGACCTGCCGTCACTGGAGAGGATTGTGTCCCCTAGCAAGATGGGCTGTTGTTTCGGGCAACGATCTCGGTCTCATCTTGGAGCAAGCGTTGCAATCCTTGCATGCCTGGACAATATCAGATAGTTGTATGGGCAGTCCCCATGCTTTAGCAGCTGCCCACATTGTCTTTTGTCCAGCATGCCGTAGCTTCTGATGTAACCAGCAGGCAGTGTTCTCAGATGGCGAATTCTCAATCCATCGAACTCGGGCCAGTGTGTCGTCTTCATCGTTTCCCACTGACTGTAGGGGCTGATGACCAGAAACATGGTACACACGTACAGTCCTGTGTTTGACCATATTCCATATATCTAACCACATGTCTTTGCCCCAGATCGGTTGGGCATGGATAGTCCATTCCTGGGTGGCCCACTGTGCAATCCAAAGAGTACACAGCCCAACTATCTGTGCAGATGTTCAGGATACCATCACTGGGTTCCTTGGTTATAACCATCCACACGGCTCGCAGTTCTGCCCATTGGCTGCTCTGACCATCCCCCTCATCAAACCTGATTGTCTCGGTGGAAGGATGGTATGCTATTGCACTCCACTTGCTCGGGTTGCCTTTGCTGGACCAATCTATGTACCAGGCATCTTCAGGGATAGGATATTTTCCCTCCTGAACAGGACTCTTCTCTGGTGGAGCGACCACTATTTCTTTTGGTGCATCACTGTGATACGTCACTGGGCCTAGGATCTTCTGGAGTTCTTTTTTCAAGGGTGATGAAGACAGACTGCTCCTTTGGCTGAGATAGGTGACCCATCATGCCACTGTTTGTGCTTGGGCCACCCGTGTCTTAGGAAGGTGGGTCAGATCTTTCACCCACCCCTGAATCGGCAGAGTGGTCTTGACTATAACTTCAGCTGTTTGAGTTATTGGCTCTACTGCCTGTAATGCCAAATAGGCAGCCAATAACTATTTTTCAATCATACTGTATTTTTCTTCTGCCCTGTGCCAAACCTGAGACCAGAAACCAATGGGGGTCCAAACAGAGCTCTGGCATTGCCACAGGCCCCAACCAAAGCTGTCTTGAGTAACATGAACGCCCAACTCAGCTGGGAGGGTAGGATCAAACATACCCAATGCCTGGGGCTTGTTTAACTGCCAGTTTCACTTGTTGGAAAGCATCCTGTTCGGTTTTCCCCCAGTCCCATAGCTGCCCCTTTTTTGTGAGTCTGTATAGTGGCCTTAGCAGCTGCACTAGGTGAGGTATAAAGGAACGCCAGTAACCCAGCATACCTAGAAACTCTTGCAGCTGCTTCAATGTTGTAGGGACTGGGAACACCTGAACCTTATCTATAACAGCACTGAGTAGTACTTTGGTCTTTCCTGACCAAACCACCCTCAGGAATTTTACAGACAGGCCCGGACCTTGTACCTTTTGGGGATTTGTAGCCCATCCCCTCTGTTGTAAATAGGTGGTTAATGAATCCTCCGCCTGTCCTACTGCCTCCAGTGAGTCGGATATCAGCAGGAGATCATCAATATAATGATATAGGTTAACATCATCAGGTTTTCTCCAATAGGCCCATGTTTTGCATGGCCTCTTAATATTGCTGCACCACCCTGATACTGATACATCTCTGTCTAAGTCTGAACTCTCCCACAGTTGTCTGGAGAGCCAGACCCCATACAATATCTATGCCCAGGATATATTCTTGGACTGGGGCAATAGATACCTTGTACTCCCAGGGTGGGAGACGCCCAACCCCCAATTTTAACCATGGGTGGCAGGAATAGTCTGTCCCCCAAAACCACCAATCATCACTCTGTCCCCATCAAATTTCATCGGATCTCGTTGTATAATTGATGTTTCTGCTCCAGTGTCCACTAATACCATAACTCTGAATATTTTTTCGTGACCAATAAATCGTTAATTCTACATAGGGCCTCCGGTCCCGTCTGGAGGCCCTACAGGAACTAACATCCCTTGTCACACCATGAATTGAGCTATGGCCAATTCTTTTGCTTCTGGTGGCTCAGACATTGTGGCCCGAGACACCTGAGGCAGCTTTTTTTTTTTTTTTTTTTTCCCCTCTCCTATTTGGAACAATGAAATCTTCTAGGTTCCATGTTGTTGTTGGTACCTTCTCTATAACCCTCACCCTTGATTTCTTAGGGTAGTTCTGGAATTCTTGGTTGTCCTTTAGTTGTCTCCAGAGCTGGAGAAGGACATTGTTGGGCTGGCAGTCAATCTTAGCAAATTGGACCCCAGCCCAAATTAAATCATTAAACATTTGTTTTCGGGATACCCTTATGGGTCCCGATGGAGGAGCTTGAGTAGCTGGCATTTTGATTTTCTTACCAGCAGGACCTCTGCTTCTTCCAACATCCGAACGTTGCGCCTAGTCCACAGGCGTTCTGTTTCTCCCAAGTCAGCCACTAACTGGGCAGCCTGCTGGACTACAGTTTCTGAGGCCACCGGGATTTAATATAGAGACTAGGGTACCATAGAGATGGGAGGGAGCTTGCTGTAAAATCAAATCTCTCATTCCTACTGAAAATTTAACCATATCAGGGCCATCAACTGTGTCTTCCTAGATAGCCTCTCTTACACCCATTTCACAGATATAATTCTGGAGGTCCTCCATGGAGGACCACATGCCTGTATGTAAAGGTATGTCCGATTTATTTGGCCATACCATACAGCAAGCTGCCATTAACCATTCTATTATAGAATGGTTTTCATCAAGGTATTG
The DNA here is from genome assembly GCF_019232065.1 of Centrocercus urophasianus. Lineage (NCBI taxonomy): Eukaryota > Metazoa > Chordata > Aves > Galliformes > Phasianidae > Centrocercus > Centrocercus urophasianus. Next base: position 38,089,041 of record NW_024884711.1, read on the forward strand.
ATTACCCACATATAACCTCTGTCTGAGAGCAGGATGGACAGTCATGGTGGCCAACTTGGCTATTTCTGGGCCATTCACCAAAACACTTTCTGCCCCAGAATCCCAGTCTTAATAACCCAGCTGGCACACTTTTTCTAGGCTTCTGCCGAAATCGCTGTACTAAATCCATCAATACGGTTGCCGTGTAGGGCTGAGCCGTTACATGTAAATGAGTCTGGGCAGGGGGCCACTGATCAGGTGGCACCCCTGCTGGTCAGTTCTACGCTTCCCCTCCCCACCCCCCCCATCCTGGGTTATGACAGGACAGACTTCCAGTGGATCAGTCAGAATTGGATATTCAAGATCTGATTCGGATTTTTTATTTTCCTGATCAACAAAGTCTGTTGATTCAGGAGTCTGGTCATCATTTATTGAAATGTTATGAACTTGGCCTATGGGAAGATGTAGACTTGGCTTCTTCCCTGTTAATGTGCCAAGTTCTTGCTCTAGTTTTTCCATATGGTCTTTCAAAAGTTAATTTTCATTTTCTAAAGTATTATTTCTTATTTCCGCATGATTTAAGGCACTTAATAGTGGCCACGTCACCATGGAGGCAGCCGGTTGTCTTTCTTTAGTGATGAGCACATGCTTGCTAAATCCCTGAAAGTATTCTGCCATGCGATATGAGGAGATATTGCCCATAATGTGTAAGGGACCCTTTTTTTCAGTGATAACTGCTAGCTCATAATAGGGCAATCCCACAAATCCTGAGATCTGCCCTGGAATCGTTTTCTCTAGAAGAGTATTGTTCACCCCCTTGACCTATTTATAGAAATTCCAAAGAAAAGACATGATGTAAATTTTAGTATATTTAGCCTGCCTCGCCAAGTGTACAATCAAAGAATATTAGGCTGTTATAATCACAAAATAAACAAGAGAGTTAGGCAAAGTAGACTATGATAACAAGAGAGAATAAATGGAAGGCTTACCCTTAGTTGGGCTCATCCACAAAACACCAGTAGGAGCAATCTCCAGAAGTGATCCTTCCCCACTGGTAGCCAGCTCTTAAATAGGTCTAGGAGAGGTGCAGCCAGGCTCCACCCCTTCCGGCAGCACAGGAGAATTGCCTTCAGCTGTGCTCCTCTGGCTGACTCAGGTGATCAATCAGAGGTTCAGGCCGTGACTCAGCAGTTCCCATACATGTGCTCATTAGTAAACTTCTATCTACTCTTGTACACGTATCTCTATGTTCACCTGTGGCACTTTACTGGCAAAAAATCTATCTGGTGTTTCTTCTCCACGGACTGCCTCTAAGGCAACTTGGATTTGATCTTTGCCTTCGATACCTTCTTCACTTAAATTCCTTTTTTTTTTTTCTTCTTTTTTTTAGGGAGACATGAGATCAATTAGGACTCAGGTGTTTCAAGGGGAAAGTATACTGATTTTTCTGAAATGCTTTCACTGTTTTCCACCCCTTTGAGAAGAAGAAATGCGTGTGTGTATAAAACTTCATAGCAGAATTTGACCTTTTATTAAAGGGTACTTTGAAAAGGAAATCATTATCATAATCTCTTTAGTACAAAAGAGCCATAGCCTACCAAATGAATCATAATTTCAGGATTAGGATCACTGGCAGACTAGTGCAGTATTATTTGTATTCATTTCCGCACAAATCTAGAGCAAATTTGCAATGTTTCTTTTGATGTAATCACTTTGGACTAGATTTTTAGAGATATGCTTTTGAAAATAAATAGTTTTCTCCATCTTTAGGAATTAAATACCACTAATATCTGACTTTTCATGGATGTATGGTCACCAATAATTGTCCACGTATTTCTGAGATGAAAAGATTTTATCCAGCATATTTTAATTCTCATTAACTGGCATCTCTGCATTTCTAAGAGAGAGAAAAATAGATATGAAAAGTAACTGCTTTCTTACAACAGCACAGATGGTTCTCTAGGATTTTAGCTAATTTCCATTTAACACTTGAAATAAATAGAATTTTTTTTCAACCTCCTACTTAATTTCAGTTAAGGAAGAATTTTGTTCAATTTTCCTCAGTTGTCTCTAAAATGTACTAACTAATCTGCACAGGCTAGGGCAGGGGAGCAAGATTCATTTTGCTTCATATAAGTCATCTTTAAGTTAGGCACCAATTAAGTTATCTCATCTACCCATCTATAGTCAGTGGAGACAAAAAAATGGATCCAAAGGGAATTTCCTTCAGTATCTTACATGCTCATCTTGGAATGAGATTCATCACCATCAGGGGACACTTCCTGCCTTACAAGTCACACTTTCTTCTATGATGGCTGAAATGCCATGAAATGAATCCCTCACCATCTAGCAAAGGGAATATTGTTAGTAAATGTAGGGGTTGAAGGCGATGTTACTTTTTACTTAGCGACAGATCACGCTTTCTGGACAATCATCCACGTTAAGGTGGTAGGGGATTGCTCTGAGGAGTGATACAGGAGAGCACACACTTTATCAGACATATGATTCACACCTAGCAATGTGGTGCAGCTCTGGGTGAGTTCTCTCCAATTCAGTTTTCCCACCTTTCTTATGAGTCATGCTATGATTTTCTTTTCACAGCTCCAGCTGCTGTGCTTCTCTACTTGCAATTGTTACATATACATCAAAAGATTTATTTCTGAGCATCACTGGAGCAGGAGTAGACTCAGAAGTATAAACACTGACGCCACAACCCTAGGCAGCAAAACAAAACAATACAGTTATTTTTAAACTCTTGGGACTTCTGCTTGCCTGGTTGATGGCTTTTAGCTCTGGAGAGGGAAGCAGGGGAGAGCACACAGATGGGTCTTTGCTCGGTGGAAATGGGATACAGGCTGAGTACTGGCACATGGTCATCCCTCCTGCTAACTTGGCCTGGCAGTCCTTGGTGCAGTTCCAATCTGCAGTATTTTCCCAGAGAATAAATGCTTGGCACGTGTGCCTGGCACTTGGATGAGGCAGGGATGGTTCCCTGGTGACACAGCGTGTGCGAGCAAGGCATTTGTTTATTCCAAAGGATGTGACTGGCGATGTAGGAGTTTTCAGACAGAAAATGGTTTCTAGTCTGTTTCATTTCTCTGAATGCTACCTCTCATGTCCTAAGTATCAGATACCACAGGGGTGATGTTGTGGTTTTCCTGTTAGCAGCATGACAGATGCTCTCACTAAGTAATTGTGCACTGACAAATGGAGTCAGTCACTCATGCTTTGGATTCTGCTTCCTTAAAATGATGCTGAGGCTTCAGGTTGATTGCTGTTTTTTAATGCCTTAGTTAAAAGCCATATGAAGCTCTGACACAAAGTCCTCTCTGGACCTACAGTGTAGTCATAAGCAATGATTTATATGACTGATAAACTTCAGCAGTTCTCCCACTTTGTTGCAGTTACATTGCAGTCTTGAATCTAGATTATTAATAATATTTCTATTTCGGGGTAGCAATGTAAAAAGCAGATCCATTCTATTTTTTAAAATGCTTCATCTTCCCCCACATTTAAAATACACCTATTTTTACATGCTGCTGTGGCAACTTCATGTAGCCTGTAACTTTGTGGGAATCAGGAAGTCTGATGAAAGGGATGTGGGATGGCAGTGCTCTGAGAACTGTTCATTTTCTCAGGCTGTAGGGCAAGTCCCACAGTAAACATCTGCATTTAGGTATTCCATGTCACAGGAGCAGTGTAGAAGTCATCACTGTGTGTTGTGTCTTCATTGCATTATCGACTGTGGTGGTGAACAGATGGGTTTCTATTGGTTTTTAATTTTACTGTTTTATGTAAGTATTACACTGTGTATAGTGGCAAATAGACTAAGAATGAAGACTTTCCGAACTATGGAGGTGCTCCATTCAGCTATTATCTTGGAGTAATTAGATTATGACAGAAGCCTAGATTTTATTTCACTCTAGGAGCAGGCTAATCTGTGTGAAACAAGGCGTAAGTATCATCTTCTTTCTTTGTTGTACACTAATTTTTTTTTCCTCCCAAAGAGAGCTTTCTTATGGTTTCCACAGGACATCGCGTACAAACTTCTAGTAATGACATGACAGACCCAGAATACCTGTCTCAATGAACGTACATAATGATAGCAAGGCCGCAATGTTTACCGACTTCTTCACCAAAAAAAAAAAAAAGGAAAGAAAGAATAAGAAATAAATCAGTATGCTAGACACGTGTTTTCCACTAACAACATTGTCTGTAGTGTCCTAAAACCATTGAAGTCTGTTTGTCCAAGGTTAGCAGTCTACAGCTGTCTCTTCTGTTGCTCTACTAAAATGTTGACACCTCATTTTTTACTTTTTTTAACCTTTAATGGTATAATGATTAATTTGTAAGATTCCTGTATTTGACATTGTTTTTCTTTTTATTTTACTCCCTGCTTTTTGCATTCTCTTCTTTTTTTTTTTTCCTCCCACCCTTCATTCCCATTTTTTACTATTATTTTCGTCTTGTGTTACCTTCTTTCCTTCTCTCCCTCATCCCTGCTATTCCTGCTGCTATAGCCTCACAGGCTGGGGAAGCTGGCCGAGCAGGTAGGGGATTTTCATGTTCCCTCAATACCCACCTATCAGCTTCCAACAGTGGGACAGACTAGAAATTGAGTCTGGAGATTGGGGATTTTCAGATCCTTTTATGAAATTGTATGAGTCCATTTCAGCTTTATCTGGATGCAGGTTTCATCAAATACTAGTTTTCTGTTGTAACTATTTCATTCACACTAAAAATAACAAGTACCATAGTGTCTTTGATTTTCAAACTCAACTGTTTCCATTATTTTATAAACCAATTCAGGTTTAGTTTTATTTTTTAAAGATAACCAATTATTTTCTTGTTTTTGTTTCTAACATTGCATCTATTTGAAATAAGCTCTCCACTCAGCACTAGTCTGTTACACTGCTGAGTTTACTAGTAGACTCAAAATTGTGTCGTTAATAGCTAGAGAGGATATTGTATCTTGTATTGTGTATAACAAGCTAAAGAGGCTAACATGCATGTGCAGCTCTGTTACTCTCTTTCTCCTCTGGTGACGGGTCACTATCAGTGTTTGTACAGTATCAGTTGGTAGTGATAGCTCTTTCCCCTTTAGATACAAAATTATGTATTCATTTAATTCTGTCACAATTTCTGATGCTGAACAAATTGTGAAACTACTAGCCAGCATTGCAGAAACACAGAATTTAGTGCCAGACATTCCTAATGGGAAGAATTGTACACAGCAAAATATGCCACCAGGACAAAAGTCACTATCTGCTGTTTTAAATAACGTAGATCTAAGTAACTGATAAAGGAGTTCCTGCTTTTGTAGCTCACTAGGGCTAGGTGAATTTATCTGCTGAAAGGAAGATTCCAAAGTTCCAATGTTCCAAAATGAAGTTGTGCTTTTCTTCTAGCTTTCTACTTAGCAGTGATGTGAACTATGCAGCAGAGAAAAGAGCCCTACAGAGGCTACAAAGACTACAGCACTGAAAATTTATGTGTTCTACAGGGATGGGGTTGAAGTCTTGGATAAGGGAAAATCATGGCAGGTTACAAGACTGCAGCAAAACTATGAGTGGAAAGGCCTACAAGACTATCATCTCTGCACAAAACAATACTAAAATTAGTCTACTGTTATTCAAGTAACTAAATATGCCATCAAACAAAAGGTTTAAATTATGATATGGAAGACTGAAAAGGAACAGAATAATTCCTTATAGATCTTCAGTCCACATATGTTCATGTCATGCGTGCTACCTTTAATATCTTTAGCTTCAAATATATTCTCTGTTGCATGTATGGAAGATTCTCAGTAAATCATGCTTCACGTTCCTGACCATGTGCTTCTGCCATTTACCTGTGTCTCCTCAGCCGTTTCCGCATTCCTTTAGATGACAAAATGTGTGTAACATTTTTGTATGTATCCACGTGCTGATTTCTTGGCCTTCTGTAGCAATTTAAACCTCTGTGTACATGTGTTTGGTTAAATAGTACAGCCGCTTGATGTTTTTACCAACCACAAGGTACCTGACGGTAGGTATGGGTGCTCTTTCTGACTCTAAAGCTGAGCTTTGTTTGATGAACAGCTTAAATATAACTTGTCATTTGATCAGTGTAATTAGCAGTGAAATGAATGTCAGTTATTCGGGGAGTAAATCTTTTTTCTCCTCCCAGTCTCCAAGTTCTGATTAGCTGATATTGTTGTTTGCAGGGAACGTCTGGACCGGATCCAACCACAGTCTATGTTGATATGAGGGCACTGAGGCATGACAGGTCGGAACCACCTTTTTCTTTTTCTATAATAAATACAAAACAGATTTTCCAGCAAGAAGTCTACTTCAGCACTCTGCACGTTGAAAGCTTTTGTAATCCTCCTGAATTGTTTGTGTTAATTCCTACTTTTAGTGAGCTGAAATAGTTACTTTTATTAGCTGGTTAATTAATTAACATGACCATTGATAAAACTGGAGCATTTGGCATAGCTGCTGTTAACTAACAAGATTCCCAGCTTCTCAGGGTTCCCTGACACTTGTTTCAGATGGGCAGTTCCTAAGAAATGGGTTCCTCTTGGGCCTATTGGCTTCACAGATGTGTTTCTCCTTGGCAAGGCCAGTGAGGAGATTGTGAGGGGATTTGACCGTAATTCTTAACACTGTATGAGGGATTATTATTTACTTCAGACGTTGTGAGCAACCACATTCTGTAACACTGGATGTCTTCTATCTTTAATGTCAGATAATCATATAGCAAATGACAACTAAAATTTTTCATTGGTGTTACTCAGGAGATGTATGAAACCTTCTGGATACAGAGGAGCTTGTAATTTCATGCATAATTTTAGAAAATACCTATGCATGTATGTTTCACTTTTCCAATGTCATAGTCAAAAGTCTAGCAGGTAGTCTCAACGTTTTCTTTTGACAAAACAGAGCTTTCAGTTAATTCTGGAGGAAATAAATATTTAATTGATGATGTTCTCCAGTCTCGGTGCCATAAAAATCATAATCCCAATAAGGACTCTTTTTTTTTTTTTTTTTTTTTGCTCTTTGTCTTTTGCCCTTCATAAAAACTTAACAGTGGAGAATTTGTTCCTCTTAGGCAAGTATTGACTTTCATATCGATAAAGTGACTGGGTCAGCTTGCAGGGTACAGAGCTCAGGGCAGTACTGGCACTTTCCCATGCAGCCCCATGAGTATTTCATAAATGCAAGTCAGAACAGAAGCTTGCAGGCTCGCACTGTAGGCAACACACAGATTCTAACTTGAACCAAGCTTTGTTCTGTTCAGCATACACAGTGCTGAACTCACATACTCAGTTTTCTCTTCCATGTATATCGTGCTGCCAGGCTGAGGAGGGTTGGGGATTTGTCTTGCATGTGCACAGACGTCCAGTTCAGAGCTGCCTGCCTGGAACCCCTGTAGTGAAGAGACAGTGGTTGATTTTGGGGTGTGATTATCCTGTTCTCTTCTAAGTGTTCAGTTTAAGAAGAGATTAATTGGACTCACAAGTGTGTGCTTTCTTCCGTTAGCTCTAAAAGAAACATAGAATAGTTAAGTGAAATATAAATACAGGTATTTTCCTATAGCACATAGAACTTGGCAGGTGAAAGAAAGGAACTGTGAGATACTTGACACTTCCACCATTTTTTTCTTCCTTTTGCACACTCTGTTACCAAAGTAATACCCATGTTTGATCCGTTCTTTATGATGCTGCTGCCTACGTAACCCAGCAATCTTGGGGTACCTGACTTGGGGTACACTGCAGTGCTGTGTAGGCATGCTTATACTCAGCATAAGTAGAAGAAGTATTCTGTCACTGTTTACCATGAGTTTGTCATCTCTGCAGTGCACTGCAGAAAGTAGGTTTACATGAGAAGTTGAATGATTTACGTTTTAAAACAGTTGTGAGAAGTGTAGCCTTTCTTTCTCAAAGCCAAACTGATTTTATGACTGGGATAAAACTCATCAAGTCTAAAGTGGTGCCCTGGACTCCTTCTGTGGTTTGTGAAAAGGGACACACACCACTGGTGTAATGCAGCTATTTTGGACGTACATCAGCACGGGATGCATTGCCCTTTGACATGCCTTTCTTTCTATATTGATGAGGAAGGGAGTTTACACAACTAACTTAAACCTAACATTTGTTTTTCAATAGAGACTTTAAGGTGAGACTTCTGTTTCCCCAAAGTGTTTGTGTTGATCTCAGAGCTCTTAAATGGTTGAAGCTAAGTTGAACACAAGGTAGGTGTATATCCATTAGTGCCATTCGAGTGCAGGAGAAAGAGCTATTGAATCATTAAAAATAAAGTTGTAGTTACAAAGGGGAAGGATAAAGCTGAAGGATAAATGTCATTGTCTGGAGATATTCAAGATCCATTTGGATGCTTTTCTGTGCAACCTGCTCTAGGGAACTACTTTAGCATTGGGTTGGACTCAGTGATCTCCAGAAGTCTCTCTTAGACTTTGTGATTCTGTGATTTACAGTTTTATAACAATAACAATAATTTTAATCAACAAAAAAATAACTTTATTTGACATAATCTCTTCACACTTGCTGTTTGTAACCATTTTAATGGAACTCAATGCCACTATCACTTAGCAGCAACTGAGACTGGTTTACATAGCTGTGAGAGTGTACGACCTGATGAGGCTTTGCAGGTCAGCCCCTCCCAGCAGTATGGAAAAATTGCACAAATTGCACTGTGCACATAATGCTTTTTTTTTTTTTTTTTTTTTTTTTTTTAATATATTTCTTAAGATGGACGCATTTGGAGTTTCAGGAAAATCCTGCTGTGAGGTGCAACCATCCAGGCACTGACAAGCATCAGTTCTGATAGTAGAATAAGAACTGAGTTGCCTAACCATGAGCATCTGGTACAATTTTAGTGCTACAGTTACTCCATCAGGGCTTGCCTGATGAACTTGCTAACACTAATCAGATGTCCCATCGCCCTGTGCTTTCTTAGTCGGCATTAGATTCCTCTGTTTGGGAAACTGAGCAACATCTTAACAGCAAGAGTATGCAGCCCTTGTTTGTTCTTGGTCATCAAGATTGTTCTACTCATGTCACTGAGTTTCTCTCAGGGCGGGCAAGAAAGATAACATCAGGAAGAATGAGCAGCAAAAACAGGCAAGTCCCAGCTGTGCTGCTTATTAAAGAAAAAGGCAAGGAAGGATCCCTGAGTTATCAACAGGTGACTGATAAAGAAAAGAAAGAAAGAAGGTAGTTGACAAAACTAGCCACTTCATCAAACTGAGACTAGGCTTTATGGACGTTCCAAAATAAATCTTCCTTTCACATAGGCAGAGGAAAAGTGTCCTTTAAAATGTTCTTCAGGAGATCAAGCTGGATTTTCAAATGTTATTTTGGCTGCAAGTTGTATTTAGGTTGTTTCTGAATGGGCAAGAATGAAGACTTCAACTTCCAACCTCCCCAGGCTGTTCTTTACCCAGCGAAGAGTGTACCTGTTTATGCCACGGGCTGCCAGCTTTCAGGAAGGCTGTGGGAAAAAGTGTCAAAGGCTTTGCTGATGTCTAGGTAGACTATGTAAACAGCCTTTTCCTCATCCACCGGGTGAGTCACTCCATCATAGGAGGAGATCAGGTTGGTCAAGCAGGACCTGCCTTCTGTGAACCCATGCTGGCTAGGCCTGATCTCTCAGTTGTCCTTCAGATGCCATATGATCACTCTCAAGATGATCTGTTCCATAAACATTCCTGAGATAAGATATTTCATATCTGTTTTCATAAACCCACATATCCTTACCTTTTGATCTTGTCTCTAATTCCAGCATTCTCTTTAGCTAAATAATAATTGCACTTAATTATCATTCATAGAATCACAGAATGGCTTGAGTTGGAAGGGACCTTAAAGATCATCAAGCTCCAACACCCCTGCTGGGGCAGGTTTACTAACCATGAGATCAGGCAGCCCGGGAGCCCATCCAACCTGCCTTGAACACCCGCATGAATGTGGCATCTGCAGCTTCCCTTGGGCCACCTGTACCAGTGCCTCACCACCCTCTGAAAAAAGAATTTTTCACCTAACATGTAACCTAAATATTCCTTTTTTTAGTTACCCTTTATCCTATCACTGTCAGACCATCAGCCTCCCAAATTCAAATGATTTTAATTTCATCAAGTTCAGACTGTTGGGTTGTTTTGTTTTGTTTTTTGATGGCTGCTTGGCTGCTTGGTTGTTTTGTTTCTTTTTTCTTTCAGTGCAGTCAAATAAAAACAGTATTCAATCTATTAAACCCTTTTCTAGCTTGCTACATTTTCCTTTGAGCTGCATATAATAATAATGGGATACTCGGATAGTTTGCCACAGGCTCAGTGGCAAAGACAGCTGGCACCAAGCAGGGAGCCAAGTCCAGATGTAGGATATTACCAGGTAGAGGCAGTGGGATGTAATTTGGTTCATTTTTTATTCTGGCAGTTACTGATGATGCAGCATGTGGCATCCAAGATCTTTCATTGAAATATCCCCATTCCATCATTAGAATTAATTATTTTATTCGTATTTCCTACTGTACTCATTAAAAAAGCAGTTAGTGGATCTGTAAAAATATCTTGTCTTTTTATGTGGTCTCTGACATCTTTGTGCCATGGATGTAAATCACTGAATCTCTTCAAAACTAAAAATAACTGGCTTTTGTGTATGCAGACTTGATTTTCTAGGAAGCTATTTGTATGTTGTGCTAAATCTGTTTTTCTCATACTTCTGGAGTATTCAGAGAGCTCTGAACTTTATTAGCCAAACTGGGAAATATTGTTCCCTTGATATGGTAAAGGGAATGAGAATGGAAGACTGGAGTTCCATTCGCTAACAAAAGAACAGTGATAGAGTTTCAGAGAGTTGTGAAAACAGTTACTTAGGTTTTATTATTATGGATTGTTTATATACTGATCCCAGTCTCAAATGCAGACTGTCAAAAAGGATCAGCAAAGGCTTTGCCTCCATTTTAATATATTCCAGCAGTTCAGACTTCATGCAGGAAAAGAAAAATAGCCTTTATCCTAGCTGTCAATAGTTTGTTATTCTGCGCCGTATTTTATTGAAACTTTCACATTGTGTGTACATTTTTTTTGAGTAATACCAAGCAACAAAACCACAGGAGTTTTTTCTGGTTCTTGAACACTTCTTTTCCATCTCCCTTGAAGAATACTCCTACTGCAAGGTTACCAGACAAAAGAACTACTTAGCTAAATTATTATGTAAGCTACAGTCACAGCAGTGTGCTGCAGCACAGTCACAGCATGAAGGTTAACATTTTATGGACACGTAGTGGAGAAAATAGACTGGAGGGATACATGTCAGGAAGAGTCATGCTAATGACAAGTGACAATAAAATAGTTACCTTTCGTGAAGCATTAATTGATTAACCATACTTGAAAGCAATTTACCAGTGGTTACAAAAAAGAAACGTTGATAACTGCTCCCTCGTGCTCTGGGGAGCATTGCTTTTTCCCACTCTTGTAGTAGGTTACAGTGCACAGAATCCATTTGTAGGCTACAGAAAATGCCATTTTTCAATAATTCACTCTGTGTGGGATTCTGAAGGGGTAACAGGTAATAACATGAATATGTTATTGTCCCCTTGGACACATGGTCGCTTTTTGCTCTACAGTGAGATTTAGTAGGTGCAGTGTGTGGAGTTTGTTGAGTTTGGAAGTGCTGGGTACCTACCTGGGGAGCTGTTCCAAACACTGACCTGACAAATCACCAGAGCAGCAAGCTCTCCTACAAATTGCACTGTGTCAGGTGCCACCTCCAGCAGTGCTGCTGTAGTCATCCTGAGCTCTGAGGATCATCTGGTACAGGTCACTTTACTTCCAATTTCACACATTATTTATGCATCTTTTTTTAGACTGTCCATTGCTGTTTGGTTGTTTTTCTGTTAGCACAGGGACAGATTTTCTTGGAAGAATGAAAAGCTTTTCATCCTTATGAAGTCAACAGAGAAGTTAACTCTGTTGTAAGAGGAAAAAGGGTTGAGGTCCTTAAAATCAAGCCTGAAACCCTCTAGGTTTTAATTAGGCCAAGTTTTAATTAGTCTAACTTGTGATGCAGTTTGGTTTTGAGGATTCTATGGTAGAAATGTATGGATTTAGGGGTATTTTGCACACTATCATCTTGTAGAATCTCATCAACAAGTTTAAGCTGTTACAGTACTGGTAAAAACCCTCCTTGTTCTTCGTGTTCCTTTAGGCAAAAATACAGCATTAGCCTTTTAATGACATTGTATTTTGTATCTGTCCCCCAAATCCCGTTGGTAGTATTTCCTATGACAAACAAAAGAAAAGTTTGTCCTGGATGGTGAGTTTAACAAAACTTCCTACTTCTGACTTGGAGGTGAAGTCCTGGGGTGCCTGCCCTGGAGGAACCATTGCTGCCTGCAGAGGGGATGAGCCAAGAGCTATGCTCAGCATCTGCTGTTATTTGGAGAACAGCTGACAACCTGGACTGCTGAAGGGGAGCAAACTGTTTAAACATCATCTGAGGGGTTGCTCTGTTTATATGAGAAAATCCAGGGTTGTAACAAAAACGGTAAATATACCGATTTTAAGGGCTTTTAAAGATGTCTTATGTTTCCAGGCATAAACCAAATTCTGTTGTAGGGCAGGAGAAAAGGACAAACATCCCATAACTTTTAGATGGAAACTCACCCCCTCTTGTCCTAATCAGATGGACTTTGAGTTATGAGGGGAATGGGACTCTCACAAAGCAATTTCTGCGCTCTGTAAGGATGGATTACTAGTCCTGGAGGTATTTCCTCCCTTGAAACAAGTCTGTTTTTCTTTGAGAAGGGCTTCATCAAGGGAACATAATGTTGATTTTAGTGGAATAGGACAATAAGAGCTGGATCAAGTGGTGGCTTTTGAGGATGTGGTTTATACCTTAACAATAAATTGAGAAATTCCACTTACACTTCCCTGAAAGAGTAAAGGAATACTGTCACCTGTACCAAGACAAAGGGAAGACAGAAGCCTTAGCTTTCCAGGGTTGCTGTACTGCAGTTTTACATTTACTTAATTGTTTGCAAGTGCCATTTGCACGTCATTCTCCAGACATTAATAATAGAACTAGATGGAAAATGGTTCAAGTTTTATTTTGGCAAATCATCTGTCAGCCTCCAAATAACATTCCAGCTTATTAAAACACACCAACATTTTTATTCCTGAAGAAATCTGATTTTGTTTAAAAAAAAAAAAAAAAAAAAAAGAAGGAATTCCCAATTTCAGTATACTGAGCTTCTGTTGGTGTCCTTATTCCTACCAGAGCTGGGAATTGGTACAGCAAGGTGGCAGGTCGCCATTCTATGGAAGATTTTTTTTTTTTTTTAAGTTCTTCTATTTTCATTTTGTCTTTCTCTCTGCCACCAGTCTGACCATACAGTTACAGGAATGTCTGCATAATGAAGAGAAAAAGGAATTCTCATTCTTCCATTTCCTTTAAAGATAACATGTTACATGTTTGAGTTTTAAAGACAGTATATTCAGCAGTATATTTTGCTTTGTTTTTCTTATTTTTTATGTATACTCATGGAGCATTAAACAAGTAGAGACTGCTTCAGTAGTTGAGGAAAAATATGTAAAAACATGTAATGAACACTTACGAAATTTGGAGCAAGCCATTGTAATTTCTGCAGACCTCACTGCCACGTGCTCTAAGAGATGTGTTTAAGAGATGTATCTCCTGAAGTGCTTTCCATCTGTGTTTTCTTTGTCCTCTTTCCTTGCCATTCTTCACAGGAGGATGGAGCCTTTGCTCTCCCACTTACTGACAGTTACTTGCCATGAATAATTCAGCAGTGGGTGATGTGCCTGAGGGCTACCCGTGGGAAATGGGCTCCCACCTCTGTGACCCGCTGCAGTCCGCCAGCCTCAGGCCCTCACTGGACTCAGGTTGTCAGCACTCTGTAGCTGTGTGAATTCTAAGTAATTTGAGTGTGAGAGCTCAGAAGAACTGTAAAAACACCCTATATTTATATAAGGATCCCTTCCTAACTTTGTTAGAGATGCAATATTCTTTCAAGTAGTTGTATTCAATGGCTCTTAATATACTGCTTCAAGCCTTGCATATTAGCCTGAAGTTTATATATATATATATATGTGTGTGTGTGTGTGTGCATCTGTTTGCAGATGAGCTTATTTACATGAAGAGTGTGAAGCTCAGCCAGGGTTCCCCATAAGTCTCCTGTGACAAGGGTGGTCCCTTCACAATGACTTGAAGCATCCAGGGCTCTGCAGCACTACTGAGCTTTCAGCAAAGCCTTTCTTCTTTCAGTCTGTCTGTAGTTTTAATTCCACTGAATCAGTGTTTGTATGTTGAACTTCTCTGTGCACAGGAAATTACACTGGTGATTGATAAGGAGAGGGAATCCTCCAGTAAGTTCCTCTGCAATAATGCAGGGTACCTGCTCCGTGCATCAGCTGGTGATGTGGATTTGGAAGCTTGCAGTACTATAAGGAGGCTTACAAAGGAAGACTTGATTTCAGAACTTTTACCTTTCAAAACACTTTGTGAATGTAGAGAACATGAATATTGCATCCAGGAAGCTAAAATTCCATCATTTGTTAATAACAAATAGGGTAATTCTGTACCTGAAAAATTATTTCAGGTTTCAAATCATTATAATGAAAGTTTTCCCTGGGTGTGGAGTCTCTTTTTCCTCAATTAGAACAGGGAACATAAGGGATCATAAAATAGAAAAAGCACGTTATATAAAACAAAGTCATCAGCTCACAACAGTGGTTATGAAAAGTGCTGTAAAAACAATTAGCAATAAACAGTGAGTCCTGGGAGGTTTGTAATCTAAACAGAAAGCTGAAGGCTGAAAGCAACACTATACCTGGTTTTGCAGATACAAACCTGAAGCTCAGAGAAGAGAGATGCTGTTTCTGATGGGACATGTGTACAATCAATGAATATACAGATGGTATAGTACATCCAGGAGTTTATCTGATGTAATTATGATACTAGAGTAAGGAAAAGAGGACACTCACCCTATCCTGGTCTTGCATAACAAACTCCAGTGAAGCAGATCTCCAGAAGAGACCCTTCCCCTTGGCAGTCCGCTCTTAAATGGGTCTAGGAGGGGTGCAGCCTGGCTCCACCCTTTCCTGCAGAACAGGTGAATTGCCTTCACCTGTGCTCCCTCATTGCTTGCCTCAGGTGATTAATCTGGCCAGGGGCCAGACTGAGTTCTCTGGAGTCCCAGACCACTTGAAGTAGTTGTGTATTAGACTTTACAGTTTAACAAATTGAATGTGATGAATGTGATGCACATATAACGAAAGCTGAATATCGTGCAGTGGTTTAAGGAGGAAAGCAGAAAAAAAAAATGAGATTTATTTTTACATTTGCCCATAGCTATTTATGATAAAATTACTTTCTTAATTCCCTGAAGCTTTGAATATCCATTTCCTGAACCTGAATTCCTGCCTCATTTTCATTCCTTTGCAACTTTCTGCATTGTCTTAAACCCTTGTATAACCTCTTCTGCTCCTTTATCCAAACATCTGCAGGATAGGAAGCTGTTTCCCTTTGACATCAGGAAATTTGGGACATGAAACATAACTTAGATTTATAGTGAAGCAAGTCTTTGCATTAAAGGTAGTGATTTAGTGCTAATTCTTTAACTGAACTTATTGGTAATGGATTTAGCAGGATTAAAATATGTCCTAGATGTACAGTAGATGTCATGGTTGTTCATTTTGTTGGCTAAAGTTTGTTTCAATCCAAAAATGCCCTTTTTCAGTCTCGGTTGTCTTTATCCGTTATCTGAATTTCTCATACGATGAGAAGAAAACTGTTTTGAAGAAACCAGGACGGTGTACAGAAAGTCTTCTTTCATTATCTAGATTTTCCCTTCAGCCAAAGTGCTCAGGTGTGCCATTTTCTGGCAGTTTCAACTGGGAACTTCATCTTGAAGCTTCTCATAGAATTATAGAATCATAGGGGTTGGAAGGAACCTCTGGGGATCATCAACTTCAGCTCCCCCACTAAAAACAGATTCCCTATAGTAGCTTGAGCAGGAAAGCATCAAATGATCTCATTGATCCATATTTCCATTTTAGAGTACAATGAGCTCATTGCCTTGTAAATTCCAGAATAGTTTATGTGCAGTTTATTGTTTGAGTAAAGAGAGTCCTGAAAGTGTTGAACTTCAAAGGGTTTTTTCAGTAGTGGTGTCTGTCTGAGAAATGTTGCTGATGGCAGTGGCTGACGGCATTCGAGAGTTCCTGGCTGTTTCAGTTGTAACTGGGAAGTCACTGGTTTGTAGAATATAGCTACACAGAGGTACAGGTCTCAGACATTAAGTGCCTTTAAATTAGATTTTGGTTAACATTTCCAATGAAATAAATGTGGTTTTTTTTTTCACCAGAAAACATGATTTTGTGGAAGTTGAAAGAGTCAATTTTGACAGATCTTTACAGCTTAAGAAACAAGATTAAATGGTCAAAGCGCCCTACTTTAACTTTCGAATTTTTGCTCTTGATGGTGTTTAAAACATTTTTAGTTTGGAGAGTTAATGAAGCTACAGTTAAAAAAAAAATTAGATAGAATCTCTTTGTCTGACCTGCAGCGTTTTTTTCTGTCTACATGTTCATTTTTCACCTCTTTGTTCCAGCTTAATATGCAACAATTTTCAAAACATGTTTCTTGCATGATAAGAAAATATCCACTTTTTCCCCACAAGCTCAACTTGTAATGTAAGATGATGATCAGCAAGAAATAATAAGTCTGAAATGAAACCAAGGTTTCCCATCATATCTTCTTGCCGCAGAAGGTTTTTGGCTAAGGGGAGGACTTAGGGGATATATATAGATGTTTTTGTATTTTCAGTGCATTTTCAGTATATGGTAGGCTGTACTTAAATCATACTGTATCTGATTTCCTCTAGCTTTTGTTGCTGAAGTTTTTCAAATGTGAAAAATCAGCTGCTGAAAAACATACCATCCTAACAGAAGAACTAAGAATTAAGAAATGAAAAAGGTGGACTTCCATGCTGGTGTGACTGCAAAGTTCCAGACAGGAGGAAGAATGATAAGAAAGGGTTGGTAGGGTAGACAGGGAATGAGAGCTTGATGTTGGAAAATGCTTTGGTGCACAGCCTGGCTGACAGCAGAGGATGCTTGGCACACTGACATGGGGGTGGGGAGAGGTATGAGGCTCAGCTTGTGGGAGTGACTGTAAAGGAAAGACCAAAGTTCAAGGGGTGGGATTTTGCCATGTGTTAGGGTAGAGCCAAAGTCTTTACTCGTTCAGCAAGAAAAGGAGAAATTTTTCTAATTTTACATGGGGAACTACTCAGAAATAATAAGAGGAAGCTAAGAAAAATTCCTGCCAAACAGGACAGTAAAAAGACCATGAAGTACATTCAGTTGAGAAATTAATTCTGAAGGGAAGTAGGAGAAGCCCCATCATTTGAAATGCTGTAACAGGAGTAGACGAAGCACTCAGAGAGCAGTGCTGGGAGTAGCCTTTTTTGGCAGGGAGCTGGACTGGAATGACCTAATAGCTTCTTTCCATCTCTATTAGAATCAAAGAGCCTGAAGTCTTTCCCAGTGCAACAACACAGCTGTGTTTAAAGGTTTTCCCAATTTTGGCATCATAACACTGGTTACTACCACCTTGCATGTTCCAGGCCCTTCAGATTCCCCAGACCTTACTTAATTGCTCTGCTGACAGATTCCTTGATTTGTGAGAGTACCAGCTAACTGTGGAATATATTTGGAGTTTTTGTCACCAGATAGAAAAAGGAACCTCAGCGTAATCTGCAACTCCATGTGAACAGTTGGGCAGAAAGGCACTGTTCCTGTATTTCAGTATCCCCTGCACTGCTCAGTACAATGCCGGTTAGCTGTAGGTTGCCAGCTTTCATTCTGAAGTCAGACTTCAGTTCTGCTTTTCTGTCATAAGAGTTTGATTTGAAGGAGATAAAATCCATCCATCCAATGTATTAAATAGTAATGAGAAAAATAACTCAAGCCCTTACTGTTGTTTTGACTACATTTTCAATTAAATCCCGTTAGGCAGGCTTTGAAATCTAAGCAGATTTCTCAACTGCAGAGCACCAGTTCAAAATCTTTTCTTAAGAAAAAAAGACTGATTCTTTGGAGCCAAAGAAGAAAATGTTAAAAATCATACTCTCCCATGCCCTGCTGTATAAATACTGCAGGTTCCTTGCACATCATCTTTGCTAATAGCAATGTAACAGTACAAGCATTCTTAAGCATCTTTTGCTTCTCCTCCCCAGTGAGATGTTTTGGTTGGAGAGAAGCTCCGTGTTTTCCCTGCGTTCGGTCACTCATTTCTGTTTTCCCTCTCAGCTTGGCTGCAAACCGCCAGAAGGTGCAAATATAGCTTTCACACCCAAGGGCAACACTTTGATCCCACCCACTTGATTTCCAGGCTCTTCGCCCAGCCTGGCACTGCTGCCATACTCTGCTCTGCCCTTCCCAGTGTGACTTGAAGGCAACAGAAGGCAGCAGGAGGGCTCTGGGTTCACTTTGTAAGAGGCCTTTTGTGCCCCCCAACGAAGGAACAGTGGAGTGCTGCATAGAAACGTGACTTGCCCTTCCTGCAGCTCTGATGCCTGGGAGCATGTTGTGATTATTTGTGAAATTCCTACTTAGAGAAACACAGTCAGAAGGAGCTATGAGTCCCCTGGCCAGCATCAGCAGTGTGACTCGGGTGGAATTTCTCAGCATTTATCACAGGTGTAATGCTCTCTGGGCTCTGCCTGCTGCTGCCAGCGCACACCTGGGGCTGTAAGGAATGGAAGGTGCACGAGGTCTCAGACATGTCTGCTGCCTGTCAGTGAAAAATGGAAATCTCCTGGGGGAGCAGCAGGAACAATTGAATTATTTTATGATGAGACAAAGTAAAACTCATTTAAAAGTTATTGCATAATGTCCGTAATTTATTTGCAGTGCTAGTCCCTGTAGAGTTAGTAAGACTATTATGCACTTAAAATTAAGTATGCACATAGGAGATGGTAACAGCAGAATCCAATGTTGCACTTCTGTTTTTCTTTTTAATCTCTCTGTGGCAAAATATCTTGTTATTTCAGAGATGGTAGAGGTTTAATGGCGTGTTCTCACATGCATTGTGAGCTTAGCCAAAAGTTTTTAACAGGGAGTCTCAGTTTCTGAGCACTAACAGGGCCCGAGCAGAAAACCTCCCCTAAATGCAGAGATGCTATGTGTAGTGCACTGCTGTGATATTTCTGTGGGGATGTGAGGAGGAAAGCACGTTGGGGGGGAGTTTTAACAGAATGGGAAACTGAGAAATTGCACCTTCTGGATCTTCGTGTGCTAAAATTCAGAGGAGATTAAGGGAAATAAATGGAGAAGGGAGCTAGAAGAATGTGCTAGTACTAACAGCAAGGAGGGAGGCACAGCTGCTGAAAGGACGGGAGAAGGAGCTGGTCAGAATTATGGATGTTGATTCATTTCCAGCAGTCACTTCAGTGACTATTTAATATATAGCTTTATTTTATATGATTTCTGAGCTTTACTATGTGCAGTTCCCACGAGGCATGGAATTCAGCAGCATTGCTGAGGCATGTTTTGAAGCAGAAAGGGAGCAAAGAGCAGTGGAATCTTCACAGAATTGAACAGCTCTGACATATACTTTTCCTGCCCCAGAGTGATTTTGTATTAAAATTGAATTATTTTTATACCAATCTCAAATTCAAATAAAGTGTTTGCTGCCTTTTTTCACACCATCTTTCTCACCTCTATACATGGCTGGAGTTTTTTTTTTAAATAGTCTATTTTTAAAAATCAAACCTACTTGACAAATGTTGGTAAATAATTGAAGAAGTCTCTGCTAGAGAAGATCCCATGGGTGAGATGATGACCAGTTCTCCTGAGAGCAGCTACCTGTTAGCAGAAAATCAGAGATGTCAGCTAAGAGCTCATTGTAAGGCATTTTCTATTTCTGAACTTCTACAGATTTTACAGAACAGAGTTATATATAAAAAGGCAGAGATAGAGGCATTAATTAACAACTGCTTCTTGCAACATTTGGTTTTTTTTCTCGACGTGCACAGAGTTATTTTTAAACCACTTGCTGCATACTCCAAAATACGTCTGCTTTGACTTGTTGGAGCGGCTGTTCAGGAGGGGCATATGCAGACGTGTCTGTTATGGGGCAGCGTGACTTTAGGCATACATGTACACCTTACAGTGAAGATCCTGAGGTTCTGCTGCCCCACATCTATATCTGTGGTGGGACAGCTGGATACTGCAGCTTCAGTGCTTTTGTTGTGGTGCTGGCGGTGGCCTTGCTGCTTTTCAGCTGTCATGGGCAACATGCGTACATGTGCACATGCATGCCTGTAACACTCCATAGGCAGAAGAGAGCAATAAAGTAAAATTGGAAAAGAGCTCTGAAATTGCTGGGAACTTGGGATGTATTTCTTGCGTGTGAGAAGCTGTTCACACTGCTGTGCTGTGCCTCAGGGCTCGGCCCTGCCCCATCCATCAAGGCTGAGAAACTCCCCAGCACTGCAGATGAATCTCTATTCACTGTTCCTGCCTTGACCTCGACAGTCCCAGCTTTTATGGATAACTTCTAGAGCAAAGAAATAGTACAAAAAGAAGAGAAAATCTTTTTCCATCTTCTTTTATGTGTAGGGGCTTGAAATTGCCAAAGCTTTGCTCTTCCCCAAGGGACCTTTAGCAGAGTTCTCTCTGTGTCTCATCCCTCCCTCCCCATACTGAGCTCTGCAGTGTTTCACATATAAAAAGGTATCAGAACAGCGCAGAAAAGATCTCTCACGACAGCTCTTAACTGACTGCAGTTTTGTGATCACTTCAACTGGATCCAGTTCTCTACACACCTCGCTATGCCTTCCTGTGCACCCTCTTGTATCAACATTTCTTTTATGAGATTATTTTTTTTATATATCTCAGGGATTTTTTCTTTATAATGTGGCATTTGGTGGAAAGAGAGGGGTAAGAACTGCTTGCTTGGTGGAAGAAGAGATTTAGATCAACTCTGTGGGATATGAAAATTCGGGAGAGTGGGAAGTTTTTCATGATTCTGCTATGGCTTTTGAGGCATCTCACTTGGGATACAGAAATGCCTATTTGTTACCAGAAATCTCTTCCCCGTCTACTGGCTGAGCTGATAGACCATTTTAGGACTTCACAGTCTCTTTCTACTGTTAGATGAGCAATCTCCTTCCAGACCATCATGCTTCTCCAGGAGAGCTGCCATAGCTGTTCCTTCAGTGGGAAAATGAGTTATCTAAGAAGGGAAGAGAGCAGACCAGAGTGTCACTGTCAGTAAGGGTCTGACCTCAACAGTAATAGCATTTTTCATTTAAGGGTTTTTTTGTTGTTGTTACTAAAATGTTTATCAAACATTGTCCATCGAAAATGATCAAAAGATTGCTAAGGCAGATTTCAGTCCAAGTTGTGGTTATGGGCTCTTTAGGGATGACTTTGGTTTCAACCATTACCCACTCATGGAATGTGGTTGCTCACTCAGCTCACATGCTTTTGTTTCTGTGCCCTGACATTTATGATGTTCTTGTGGAAAATCAATGCTTTAGATCCCTTTTGTTGGGAATAA
Source organism: Centrocercus urophasianus (assembly GCF_019232065.1). Classification (NCBI taxonomy): domain Eukaryota; kingdom Metazoa; phylum Chordata; class Aves; order Galliformes; family Phasianidae; genus Centrocercus; species Centrocercus urophasianus. The sequence continues at coordinate 38,110,609 of NW_024884711.1, forward strand.
TTTTGTGCTTGGAATTCCATTTACAAAAGTCTATCAAAATAAATATAAGGCACCAATTACATTGGAAGAATTTAGTCTTTAAGAAAATGTTTGTAGCCATCTTTTTTTCATTACTTTCCAAGCTGTAAGTTTTGCCAAAAATTAAATGTTGGGCCTCAGGATGTTTTAGAGGATATAAGCTCCATCTGTTCCAAAAATAGCATTAATCTCTGTGACCATCAGCCGTTCCCTTTAGAAATAAATATCAGTGGAAAGCAAATAAACGCAACCATCTACTATCCGTATTATTTTCACGTGTATTTTACAGAGTTCGTTTAGTAGAAAGAGGATCTCCGCATAGTCTGCCCCTCATGGAGTCAGGAAAAGTAAGTACTGAGAGAAGATTCGAACATCTCCTTTATAGTAAATGATTTCAGTGCATTTCCATGTCTGTTCATTTTTCAAGCAAACACAGCGCTCCAAAAGTCTTTATCAGCTGTGCAGCCAAAGGCCTTTGCTGCTGGAGTGCCAGCGGCAGCGCCTGCTTCATTGCTCAGAAGCTGCATCTCATCCTACAGATGTGGCACACGTGTGCCTTTAGCGAAGTCTCAGCGTCGACGTTTTACCTGTAGACTTCTATCCATCGGTAGAGGGGTGCAGCACCCCAGGGGAGACAGGCCAGGGGGCCCAGCAGACACTGGTGCCATGCTCAGCTCTGTGTAGGACACAGCGCCCGGCCACATGCCAGCGGCTGAGGTGTGCTGCCAAGCGTGCCCTGCCTATGTGAGGCGGAGGGGACGGAGCCGCTACACTCAGCCGCTGAGGCAGCCCGCTCACAGGCTGCCCTTGGCCCTCTCTGTGCTCGTCTAAAGCAGTCTGATTATATCTTTGAGAACGTTCATTTCAGAGGATGCTCCCTGTGCTATTTTAGGTTTTAGCATCTCTCCACCTCTGCAGTGTTTGAATGCCAGCCTGTTACATGGAGTCACTGGCAAGGATCTTGTTCTTAAGAGACTATGTGCTGCCTACAGGGCTTCCTCTTTGCTTCAGAGCAAGCTTTCATGTGAATAGGGTGGGTTTTTTCCATTCTGGTATGTACTGTCAAAGAGATTTGGGGCTGTTTGATATGATTTTTGGAGTTTTTGGGGTTTTTTTTTGCTGTTCATGTTGTAGATCAATATTTGACTTTTGACAAGTTTTTATTGATGGAGCAGCTTTCACAAAGATAAGAGGTTTTACTTTAACATTTCCCAAATATCTAGATTTGTTACATCAATTGACTATTTCAATTTTTTATTCAGTATGTCTACTTCTGATTTTTAAGGATGCCTTCAGATTTACTGTGAAGGCAATTTTGGGGAAGAATATTCAGCTGATGATTGGGTAAGTACCTCCTTTCTCATTCTTCATGTGTTCTTTCAATAGATCCTGCCTGGAGTACGTATCATTATCGCTAATCCAGAAACTAAGGGACCCTTAGGAGATTCTCATCTTGGTGAGGTGAGTCATGAAAACTTCACCTTTGCATACTTGGAACTGAATCTCAGGGGAAAAGCTATCAAAATATTTGCCAGTGGTTTCCTATCATGCATCTTATTAAATGCTAGGTTAAAAAACTTAAATGATGCAGACCTCAATTGTGTATGAAGTGCGTGGTGTGATATTTGTATCTTTATTAAAAATGTTATTGGCATACTTAATAAATGCTAATAATAGCTCAAGTCTATGAAATAATTTGAAAACAATCTGCTTTCTCTAATTACATTTTCTACTTGATGCTTGAGTAATTCCAATGAAAACTTTAATGAAAAAAATAAGTGTATTGATTAGTCTAATTTCAGCTAGAGAAGTTTCAGTGTTTTCCTCTTTATAGTCATTGCGCTTCAGTGCACTGAAGCACTCTCATTAGCTGAGTTGAGCAAGGCTATGTGTTTTTCTGATTTATTTTTAAGTTTATAGAGAAAAAACTTCAAATGTTATTTTCAAAGAGCAATTAAAAGATCTAATTAACAAAATGAGGGATTTGCGTAGTCATAATTAAGATTGCAATCTGATTTGTGAGATTCATTTTTAAGATTTCATCACTATGAAAGTGTGAATATTCCATGATGTCTTGAGTTAGCTGAAATGAACCCTTTTCCACATGTGAAGGTCCCTGGCCTCTCCCTCTAAAATTATGCAAACTCCATTTCAAATGTTGTAGCCTTTCCCACTACACTGGTGCTGTGGGAGGTATCTGTCTGTTTTGTGTTCACTGACAATGTCCAGCTGGATCAAATACACTGAACCAGGCTCAGGGGGCTATGGAAGAGCAGTATGTCTACAGCAGCATCTGAGAATTGCCACAGCCCAGGCAGAGCTCAGAGCAATGACAGTTGCAGGAGTCTGTGCAAGTCTGAGGCTGACCTGGGGCTGGAAAGCTGCAGGGAGAGCGTCCCCACAACATGACTCCTGCATTCCCATGGGCTAGCACAGATTAGCTCTGCGCTTTGACTTCAGCGAGGTCAGATTTGGGTCTTGATTCGTGCATGCAAGTGGGTCAGGAACAGTGTTAAAAGGCATTATTTCTGGTTACATGTATTATCTAGCTATGACTGAAAATATTTGCATTAAGAATTTTCAATAATGCTTCATTCTGGAAAGCTGCTTTAATTAATACCAGTATAATTGCTTTTAACTTAGATATGGGTTCACAGCACTCACAATGCCAGTGGGTACTTTACCATATATGGAGATGAATCTTTGCAATCAGATCATTTTAATTCAAGACTCAGCTTTGGAGACACACAAACTATTTGGGCTCGGACTGGCTATCTGGGGTTCCTGCGAAGAACAGAGCTTACAGATGCAAATGGAGGTAAGGGGTTTCTCCTTGTCTGCCGTGGGTCTGTGTGTATAATTTAGATTATGATGGTTGTGTCTCCTGGCCTGTGTTATCTAGCTGGTTCTGTCAGTGAAGCTACTAGAACTGCAAAAAAAAAACATTTCAAGACAATCCAAAAATAAAACAAAGACCAGGATTACACAGTTTGATAATGACAGGAGAATGGCTTTAAACTAGAAAAGGGAAAATTAGGTTAGACGTTAGGAAGAAATTCTCTGCTCAGAAGGTGGTGAAGCAGTGGAACAGGTTGCCCAGAGGAATGCTTCATCCTTTGAGGTAATTCAAGGCCGGACTGGATGGGACCCTGGGCAGCCTGATCTGATGGGTAGCAACAAGCCCATGATGGGACTGGATGATCTTTAAGATCCCTTTCAGCCCAAGCCATTCTATGATTCTATGATTCTGTGATTTGTAATTACCACCATGCAACTCTCTGAGTTGTTATGAAAAGAACCAGTTGTCTGCTTTTAAGACTATTAGCAAATATAATTTCCTTTAAGGATGATGTGCAAGCGTTTATTATCAGCCTGATATCTTTTAAAAAGCCTAATTTCAGCCTCATTTATTTCTTTAGTCAATAAAAATTCATATTACAAGAGGATTACTCTTCAGAACTTGTATTTGTCTTAATGAGATATTTGCTATCTAACATGCTGCACATATTTCTAATTGATGAAGACTACTGTAGTACAACATAAGGCATCAGTACTGACCTTCTCAAGGCTGCTGGAACAACATATTCCATGCTGTTTAGGGTCAAGTCTTTGAAAACAAAGAGAGAAAAACAAGGAGTCTGTTGTCTGTTTAGAAATTTGCCTTGAAAAAAAAATTTTTTTTTTTTTGTTACATCCACCTTAAGGACAAAGGAAATTGTCCTACTGTTCTTGGGTAAAGACTTATATCTTCTTCAGATGTGAATAGTGGTTCTGCATTCCTTTCTTCTGCCTTCTGCTACATTTCAGTGATGAAGAATGCTTATTAGTTTGAAAATCAGTTGGAGGGATCAGAAATTCAAGGATAATTTCTGCTATATGTATTTTCCTTGTTTATTAATGTGATTGTTTTTGTGATTTGATGCTCTGGAGAGCAGTCATTAATTCTTTTTCCCTTACAACCAGAACGCCACGATGCACTTTATGTTGTGGGTGCATTAGATGAAGCCATGGAGTTACGAGGGATGAGATATCATCCAATCGATATTGAGACCTCTGTAATTAGAGCACACAAGAGCATCACTGAATGGTAAGGGTTATGTAACGCTATGGCTCTTATATAAAGCTGGAATATCTATATTATCTGGGGTTTTTCTTGGATATTGCAATTGGTGCAGGAAATGATCTGTCGGGACGGTCGCAGGATTTAGTACCGGTGGTAAATGTGCCTTTAGGATGAAACTTTTCATGAACAAATGTAATCAGGAAGGATTGTTTTCCGTTAAGATCGTTCGATGCATTTCTTTTCTTTGGTGTGTTTTGAAATATGAGTGAAAGATTAAACTTTCAGTTTGAGAGAAGCAAACAGCTCTCAGGTAGGTCAGTGGATGTTTTCTGCTCTAACCAGGAAAAAAAGCTTGGTGTGAACTCAAGCTTTATGAGTGCTCTTATTAGAAGGAGTAAGCAAGCGGGCATTTAAAATAAATGAACACACTAATAAACGTTATTAGTGAACGCGCTGTTACTTTTGAATTGGTCATTAATAAATCAAGCAGTGATCAAATCAAGGTCACAATGGAAATTGAAGCAGTAAATCAATGAGTTAATAATGATGTTGTCTTAATCAATGTATCACATCGTCAAATGCACACAGCAGGTAATGATTTCACTAGGCCGACTTGAGGCCAAATTGCTTTTCATTATTTTTGCATCAGAAGACTGAATCAGGTCGTTGTTTCGGTTTGATCTAACTTCAGCTCAGCCCTTCTTCTTTTAACCAAATCAACAATCTCAGCAGTTAAAGCAAGTCAGCTAGTACAGGATGTGACTCTCCATTTTTGTTTTCAGGCTATAGAGTATGGCCTGAAGCAGTAAAGAAGCATAGCAACCATACTGGTTTCTTCAGTGACAATTAGCCGCCTTTTTCTCAAACATCTGTTATGAAACAGTTAATTGCTTGGTTGATTGTATCTGGGGTTTTACCTGATTGCAGTCTTCCTGCAACGTAATCATCACCATGCTGTGCTGTGCTGACAAAGGTAGAGGATTCTGGGTTCTCGTAGAGATCAGTACAAACCCACAGAGGATGTCATGAACTGCTCCTTTCATATGTGCTGTATTCTTATCAACAGTGGATGGAAAACTATTCAGGGAAACTCTGTTGTAGATGGCCACAAATTCAAAATCTGTGTGTTCAGGTATACCTGCTGTCAGAAACGTGTCCTCCTGGGGCAGTGAAAGAAGCAGCCATATCATACTGCAGAAGTGATCATTATTGATTCCAGTGGCAAGAAAGGCTTAAGTTGTATTCCTTTTGTCAATACTACTGAAAGCTCTTTGTGAATCTCTTTCCATCCTTCCCTTCTATTACCACGGAAATCTTGAATGGTATAGGGACAGCTCAGGAAGGGTTGGTGTAGGCTGGGAAAATCAAAGAAAGACTGTTAGATTTCTTCAAGAAGGTAGAAGTACATGAAAATAATTCTTAGACCACAAGCAAAATTTCAGAAAGCATTAGTGATGCTATTACTACCTTCTGCTCAAAGGCAAACTCTGATAGTTGTTAGGTTGTTTTTTCCTCAAGGAAGAGAAATTGGAGGTGAGCTGGATATTTTTGTGAAGCGGTCCTTCAGAAAAACAGGTGTTTAAAGAGAGAAGTTGCCAGTATGGAGTTTTCTTTCATAGTCTGACCCTGACCTTCACTTTTCTCACTCAGCTTTTCTTTCAGCTTCTCCTCTTGTCTTTGGGGAGCACCCCTTGACAAAAGTCTTTCTTTGTATATATGCTTTTGTTTGGGTTGGGACATGAGCATTTGGTTTTGTTAGAGACCGTTGTTCTTTCAGTTACAGCGACACATTAAGAATTGAACTGCATTGATACCTATTGCAAACAAAAGGCACTGGGCAGGCCAGCCAACAAATAATAAAAATAGCCCCAGCTTCAAAGAAGTGTGCTCCTTGCATAACATGTAACGCTGCTGAGGAAAGCACGGACTGTTGACTGACACACGAACTTGCTGTGCAACTTCTGTTACTGAGGATCTGATTGAAAGATCATTTAACGTTATTCTGTTTTCTTAAGAGATTTTAATAGCACAGCCTATGCCTTCGGACCTCCTTTGTCTCAGTCCTTTTCTATTGTGATGTATAACTGCACCAAGCAGTGTAAATCCATCTCAGCTGGTGGAAACATAAAGGACAATATTTCTTTGTGTCTGCAGCGGTCATCACTGAGTTGGAGTCAAGACAAGAGAAATAAGTTTTAAATTGATACCTTCTTAGGAGTGTCAGTGATCCTTGGAATTAAAAGCAGCTTCATGAAGGTTTTTGGAATCAGTCTTTTGAACTCTAGACAAACTGACTTCTCCATAGCTGTGTTTTAGGGACCTGCTGCTGAATCTTTCCATTAATTGCTTTCCCAAGAAACAAGTAACAGTTGGCTTAAAGCATGGTTTCAACTGCTTTCTAGTATTTTAATTAAACCTCCCAAGCTTTTTTTGTTAAAACATACGTAATATTAACTCAGATGCTTGTGTAGCTTACTAGAGCTTGTGTGAAAACACAGTTACAAATTAAAATTCATTTAATAGCACCACTGAGTCAAAAACAACCTTACTTTGAATGCCCATTAGTTTTCCAGATCAATAAGCACATAGGTACATAAAAATTCAATCAAACTGTACTTCAGCAGGATCTGAAAATGAAATATGTATTTTTAATAAGTATTCTAAACCTAAAATCTATTCTTCTAAGTGTCAACTTAGAACACGTTTTCGTAGCTAACTTTCAGGCAAAGTAAGATGTGTTTCCAACATACAAGGATATTCAGAATTTTAATAGACCAAAACAGTGCACTTCAGACTGACTTCAGTCAAGGATTGACCTTAGCATAAGTAGCTCTCTTGAATTTACCTTAGATACAGAATATATTCTTACTTTCAGGTGCTTACACTCAAGACAGTTCTGGAAAATTATCCTCTGATTTTTTAAGGTAAAGGAGGATAGAGCACAGAATTTGTTATTTGAGTTAAAGTGTAAATTCTAATTATTTTTGCTACAGAAAAAGGTAGAGCAAGAAATAACCACTGTTGATATCTTAAACATGTGCCTGAATAAGTCTGCACTTCGTGGATCCTCAGTCCTGCTGACCTCCTGTAAGACTTCAGGTGCTTTGGAGAAATTTGAGAAAAGGGGAAAGGGAAGGAGGGAAGAACACACCAGGCTTTTGTACCTTCCCGGCCACCATGGTGGAAGGACAAAGCAAAGTTGCCCAGTAGCAGAGAACAGAATTTACCTGTTCTACCAGCCAAAATACTGGGGTCATACAAAGTTCTTTCAGTTAAGAAGAGACATTGATGGTAACGATATTTCTTCCACCATCTCACCTGTTGATAAGGGTTGTAAAAACTCCTGTCCCTTTAAGCCCCCCAGAAATAAAACATGACTGATATAAAGCAGATGGTTTCTGCGTAACCCAATTGATCCAGAAGAAGCTGAGCTCTTCTGTACTGAGCTGTGACCAGCCTGGCAGACCAGCAGCCCAGTGCAGAAGGCCCGTCCCACGCTGGCACAGCACCCAGCAAAAGCCCCTTCTTAGGCAAAGTTTATCTTCTCTGCAGAGCTGTTTTCCTTACGGCCTTGTATCCCTGTCTTCTCTCTTAACCTCCTTTGCTCCTCCGGGCTGTGCTTCAGAAAAACCCAGTGAAAACTTCCACCCACACACTGCCTGCCTTCGTGAGCACGGCAGTGATGTGGCAGCCTGCTGGCTTCAGAGGGGGCTGTGCTGCTTCCTGCTGTCCACATACGCAGCAGGCGAGGATGAGACTCAAGATTCTGCAAGGTGTAGCCCACATCTTAATGTTGCAGTGATGTCAAAGAGCAAGCTCATCGGACTGGTTTTCTGCCCTGCCCGTAAGCACCTTCTCTCTTGTCACTTAGATTCTGTGCTCAGGCCTGAGCACTCAGAAGGAGACATCACAGCTAAAACAAGCAGTAAATAAGGTGGAAAAAAAAACAAAATAACGAAACAAAAAAAAAAACCCTAATGCTTCTTTTTCTTTGATTCCAGTGCGGTGTTTACCTGGACAAATTTATTGGTCGTTGTAGTTGAGCTGGATGGATCGGAGCAAGAAGCTTTGGACCTGGTTCCTTTGGTCACCAACGTGGTCCTGGAGGAGCACTACCTGATTGTAGGGGTGGTGGTGGTGGTGGACATTGGTGTAATTCCTATCAACTCCCGTGGAGAGAAACAACGTATGCACCTACGAGATGGATTTTTGGCAGACCAGCTAGATCCCATCTATGTGGCCTACAACATGTAGTCTTGTACCTTAAAGCTTCCATGGACTTTACTATAGATGTATAAAATTTTTTGGTGTCCACAAAAAAAAAAAGTGCAGATAAGATGCTGACACTCATCAGAATAAAACTGTTTCTATTATGACTTTTCAAAGCAGTCACGATTGGAAGGAAATGAAATGTGAAATTTTTTCTTTACCGCTAAATTTTAGAGAAGAAGGACTCTGGGGTAAGGCCCTTCGGTTTGGTGGAAAAGCCCATTGAAAACTCTTTCTTTTTTTTTTTTTTTTTTTTTTTGCTTATTGGACAATACTGCTTTCTGAGTAAATGTGGCTTTGTGTTTGACATTAAGTAAGCTGAAGTAGATTTTTTTTCATTCTGCCCTCCGAATGGATTCTTTTAAACCAATTTGCAGACTAATACAAAGAGTCGTTTTCTTCATTTGTTTTAATGTGTCATAAAAAGCTGATGAACACAGACCTGTTGCTAACTTAAGCCATTTTAGGTCCCACATCTTAGGAAACTATGTAGTGGTACGAGGAGAATACCCAAAGCAGCACCTTTCCATTAGAAATCTAGCAGCTTTCTGGCAGAGGTGCCGAAAGCACGAAGGCCAAAGCGCCTTGGCAGTTAGCGTTAGAGTGGAAGAAATTTATAAATAAGGTGTATTTCGGCAACGAACTTGCAAATATCTTTGTACTAAACGAAAAAGATAAAATAAGTTAACTACTTCTTCTGTAATTATGTACAAAACGTTTAATTTATTTTGATCTCTTTAGAAGTATAAAAGAGAAAAAACATTCAAGAATATTAAACTCTTGAAATGTTTGCTAATATAAAAACAAAGTGTTGTATTATCTTGAGTGGATAGTATCACATCAAATATATATATATGAAATATAAATTCACTAATGACAAAAAGATTTTAAAGTTTAAAATGCAGTACTTGTCACTTGCATGGTGTCTCCCACTGTAGATAATCAAATGTTACTCACAAATTTTTTGAACAAAGCAATCCTGGATTGCTAGAGTATCCCTGTCTAAAAGAATCCTCTAGATACCAGCAAGTGGAATTATTGCTGCCTTTGAGGCAGTGAATGAATTTAAAACTAAAAATGCACTACAAGAATTTTTTTTTCTTTGCCATGGAGGCAACAATAAATATTCGTGCTGGCATGTGCATACACTTGTTAGACTTAGAAAAGGCAGGTTGAGGAGTAGCACTGTTGTCTAGCTGCAGAACTTTGTTGCACAATTTTTTCATTGTTTTAGTTGGTGTTTTTATTGCTATAATGAAACGTTTTGGGGTTATTTGCACAGAGTTATCAGTTTGCCTCTCAGCTAGGACACATAGCTCGGTGGCCAAGGCATCCAGTTTACATTTACATGAAATGATTGTTTCAATGGTCTTTAATTTATTCCTAACGGAGAGGAGCGTACAGTCACTACAGCCAAGCCAACACGAATCGTGCATCTGCTAACTAGTCCCTAAGCCAATTAAAACATCAGAGGAACCGAAATGCCTGTTCAAAGAGCGGAGTCCCGGGGTCTCTGACCTGAGGTCATCCGTCAGTGGGCAAAGAGTAGGAAAACATGCATCACAGCTGCCTTCATTTTACTACGTTTGGATAAAGGAGAGGTTTGATTGCCCAGTTCTGTTGTCTTCCCTGCACTCCACAACCCTTTTTTAAAAACTTTCCCGTTCCTGTGGTTGTACCTGAATTGACCTGTTTGTGATCGAGAGTGGGATTTACCAGCTGCAGTCCAAGAGTGCTTTTCTCATTGTCCAAAATGACGTCCGTGTGCTGGCTCTCATTACCGGATATGCATGACTAAGATTGTTGCAGGGCAAATGTCACCACGTTTCTGTCACCTCTGAGGGGCGTACGTACTTGGTCTGCCTCTGCAGAACGCTGGACAAGAGATGGACCCTGCTAACAATAGTTTTGTTTGGCTTCTGAGTCTCAATGCTGGGCGTTTGAAATCTCATTAAAAGGTAGGGACGTTTCGGTCTGCATGTACAGTACAGAGCATCTTACCATGTCTGACTCGTTTTATTTCAGACCATCTATTCAGACACCACTGTCTGTGAATGGCTCTATTCATGCTCTGAAGACCCATCCTCTATTTTGCCAAATTCATTTTCTGCTCCCTTTAAAAAGAATAAAGTCTGTTCCTAATGGCAAGTCGCCGTAAGGTTTCAGACGAGATGTCGATTGACTACAGACATAATTGCAGTGTGCAAACTAACTTGTGAAGTCCTGCTACCGCTGATCTCAGTACTGCAAAACAAATTTAGCTGTCATTTAAGGCATCACTTTAACCCTCACAAAGTCAACTTTGCATTAGTAGAGGAGAAAAAAAAAAAAAAGAACTGCAATGCAGTTGTGAAGCGCAGTTAATAACAGCTCTCTTCTGCAACCTGTCATCTGTGGTTGTTAAATTCTGAGTACAGAGAAATGAGAAACCGAGTTTCTGGTTTTGTTGTGCAAGCAAAAGGCAGGAAACATTTAAGCACCATCAGACCGAGCAATAAAGAAGGATTGTTCTGTATTAGAAATTGTACTGTAGATAAACCATTCATGAGAATGTATAAAATGTTTGTCTTGTGACCTTGTGCTTTTGAAGTCAGACAAAACCATGTAATCAACTTGATGCACATGCACAAAACAGAGGGTACACAATGAACATTGAAACACAAAACTAATCAAACAGGAGCAGATTCCTCATGGTGCTTGTTTATTATATATATTTAATCCTGCTTGACACTTTACCCAAGGGAAGACTGTCCCTTTTATCAGTTGAATGTTAGCAGCGTTATTTCATAGAGTGTGGTGACTGGTTAGAGAAATTCATGTAACTCAGCCAATCACAGTTTCAAACAAAAATTTTTATGTGCAAAGGACAGCAACCTTCTTGTATGTTAAACCACCAGTACGCTTTGTACATCTGTGATAACGCCTGTTTTATATTCAAATGAACAAATAAAAGCTTTTATTTTTGTTGCTCTGAAAATATCAGTTTCTTAATTAGTCATCTAAAACTGAGCTTCCCAGAGCGGCGTGAGCTCGGTGGAGGAACACTTGAGAGCTATACTGTAATTTTATTTTGTTTACCTCTCTTGTTGCATAATTTATTAGTACAAATCATTATACTTTTAACAATGTTTAAATACTGGTGTGGGCATTTATTGCTGAAAGACTTTCATATGGCAACAAATGTTTTTGTGAAATGTTTTTTTAATTCTTTTTAATATATTCAAATATACTGTTCACATTTTTGCTGAAAGTGTAAAGATTATTGTAAGCTTGGTAACATTTTGTGAGAAGCAATAACAAGCATTAGTACTGTAAAACTCCTCAGATTTGTCACATCACTTTTGTCGCAAGGTCTTGCTGCCGGCACAGCGCGGATCAGACACTTCAGTCACTGAGCAGGGGCTGCATCTCTGCCAGAGCTTTCAGCCAGTGCAAATACCCAGCAGCTGTTTGTCATACGTGGGCTCCAACATCTCTGTCAGCTTTGGCTGGGCAGACACAAGCATGGAGAACTGTGATCCGCTGATTTCCATTGGCCCTTTCCAAAAATAACATGATTTGGGGGCTCCTCTGCTTTATAGCTTCCAACAGGTTTGGATCTACCCTCACTTTGAAAATGACATTTCAGAGGGTGAGATTCGGAGTCCCTGTTCCTCAGCTTGCTTTTCTGAAAAGCTGAAGGTACTGAATGTAATTTCCAGTGGCCCAATTTTGGGTCGCTCAGGAGAATCACAGAACCTTTAGAGTTGGAAGGGACTCTGAAGGCCATCTAGTCCAACTCCCCTGCAGTGAACAGGGACACCGCAGCTAGATCAGGTTGCCCAGGGCCTGATCCAGCCTGGCTTTGAAAGTCTCCAAGGATGGGGCATCAACCACATCTCTGGGCAGCCTGTTCCAGTGCCTCACCACCCTCACTGGGAAAGATTTTTTTCCTTATATCCAAAGCTCTACAGGTCACAAGAATAAATGCAGACTCACCCCACTCCTAGCTCCACAACGGAAGATGGCAGCGAGGGGCTGAGCTGGGGTTACCCTCATGAGGACGGTATGGGAGGAGCATGGGGCCGAGCAGTGGGGCTCATCCACTGTGCCCATACAGGTCCCACACACCCATAGCAGCAGCGGGAGGGCGAGGGCAGGATGGGGGTAAGAGGAGGATGGCAGGGCAGCTTGTGTTTCCAGAACCCATTTTAGAGAGAGTTTTAGTTAAAAAAGAAAAGTTTTGTTGTTTTGTTTTGTTTTTTTAAATGGTGATTAGGATTTTTAAAGGGTCCAAATGTTTTGAGTATGCATTTTAAAAATCATTTTGGGAAATGGTACTGTAATACTTAAAAGCAGGTAGAGAGTCTCAACAACAAAAATACGTAGTAGGGTTATGAAAATAGAACAGTGTAACTCATATTAAGTTAACATGTGCCTTGCCAGTGAATTGCATCCCATTATATAGCCCTTCTCCCAGTGCACATTATCATCTCTCCTAGTTACTCCCTGGTTCAGCAGCCCAGGCGCACAATCTTCTTGACACAGCTACTAAGGAGTATTTCCATACTAGGTCTATCACCAACCTGTTGTTGTTAAGGACATCTTGTATTCTTTCTGGAGGTAGAAGGGCGGTATTTTGTAAGGTTATTGCATTTGTTCTAGAGTTTAAGGTTATCATGTTTGTTCTGTCCTGTGCTAGAGGTTAAAATGTCATAATTGTTTTGTCCTGTGCTAGGCCTACCCTGCAGATGTGCTTTATCTGGGATTAGCCAGAACACTCCAGTTTTGGCTTTTAAGCAAAATATTTGCTGCAGCTTAGTGTGAAAAGCAACTTATGCAGCTGTTCTGTAAGAAAGTTTTAAGTTTACTAAGGGCCTATACTTGGATATTAGAAGCTTCTACTGCAAACACACTAACTATCACACCATTATCATGGGGAGTGGAGCACAGAGCCTGCTGGACTTAGGTACCTAATCTGAGGTGCCAACATTTTGATGTGCTCACTGAGATCATTTCCAGTCAGGGAGGTTCCATCTGGGGGCTCGGATGAGCTATGATGTGCAGAACTCAGCCAAGAGTTTTTGAGACCAAAGAGAGGAGATGGATGGAATTAGGAAGATAGACAACATGTAGAACTGAGTTTATTGCAACCCAACAAGTTCAGGAACCTAAAAAAACAGATCTGTGTCAGGAAAGAGGCACAAGCGAGGAAGCAAATGGTCAGTGAAAATGGGTTTTTCCATTCGCACTTCTCTCCCCAGCCCAGATACCTGCTGAGGTGCCCATGTACACCAGCATGCAGGGGCCGTTACTGAAGGATGCTCTGTGGCCATGCTGCAGAAAAGGCCCAGCACAGGGCACCACAGAGGCAGTGATGCAGATCCTCAGGACACCCACCTGAATGTTTCAGTCTTTCTCTTCCCCCTCATTTGGTTGTTAAAGTAAAAGAGAGTAAAGAGCAGATGAACTGTGGACTCAGCAATATTCTCTTTTCAATTTAAAAGCTTCAGGTATTTTTTATCTCAGCCTTTTAGCACAAGTGGCTTTCAACTGCTGTTTTTAACCATGGTAAGACGACCATGAAGGATCACTCAATTCTGATAATTTTTGAACAAAACTAGATTTCCCTAAACAAAACTTTTGCTAAAATGCTTCCTTGCTAAGTGGCTGCGTAGCAGGTTGCAGCCTCACCACAAAGTGTGATTGCAATTTTGCTGTGTGTGCATGCAGATGTGAGTGCCTTCTTTTCAGTTTCCTTATAACTGATGGAGTCGTTTACATCACCAGCACATCACAGCTGGCACATCTGTGGGAGGGCTGCACAGTCAGGATGCAGGTTGTCCGCCCAAGAGAGATGTGACATGGTGTAAGTGTCGGAGAAAGCAAGCAGATATTCAGGTCAGCAGGAGCAGTGCCCACAGCACGTGAGCATCTCAGGGTTGCACATGATCTGTAAGGGTGGAGAATGCAATCATGCAGTAAGTTTGAATTCAATAAATTGCAAAAAATCAGCCGAAATTCCATCTTGGCAGTGTTTGCAACAAGAAAACCCTTTGTAAAACCTCTCCTGCCCTTTGTGAGTAGCCTCATACAGAAACAATCCTAAACACAGAATTGAGTCAACTGAATGGTGGACAAAGAGGTTGCTAAGAAAAAATAAAAAGCGGACCGTAAAAGAATGTCAGAGCAAACAGCATCTCCCTCAAAATCCCATTGTTACTGGTTTGGTTCTGGTTTTGCACTCCTTGTGCAGTCAGCCCTAGTGAACTCTGTAGTGCAGGCTACAGAGATACCCACAGAAAAGATGCTCAGGGATGCTCTGATCGGCATCTCCAGCTCCACTGCTGAGCTATGTGTTCCCCAGTGACTGTCATGGTGCTGTAAAATTGCTTTGTTAAAAGTTTCATGGCACATTTATCAGTGTATGAAACCACCAGCCATCCATCTTCTTGCAGACTCCGGACAGGAAGCAAAACAAAATGATCCTCCCCCTCCTCCTCCTTTTTCTTTTCCTTCTGCTGACACACACTGAATTTCAGCCCCAGCACCACCCTTTGGTGACAGTCTCTCAGCCTTCCTGAGCTCACAGGGCTCATCAGTCGATGAGCTGTGGGGGTTCAAACCACCGTAAAAACATTACAAAAATTCCTGCTCTGAGAGGCTGAGCCCCAACCTCCAAAAGTGATTTTCTAATTCAGAAGTCAGACATTTCTGAAAATTATTTTTTAGGATCACTGCAGGCCGGGCTCCTCTGGGCGCTGCTTTGCTTCCCCAAGGAGGGGTTCCAGCAGGTGGGAGGGAGGGGAAGATGGACTGGAGATTCATAGATTGGTTGCATCTCTGTATGGCATTCAGTATGAAGAGTGACCCCCATATGCTATACTGGAGGCCAGTGGCTCTGAGGGCTCTGCCAGCAGCCCCGCAGCAGCTGTCAGTGCTGGAGAGCAGAGCTGGAGCACTGCTGGGTCTGGTGGCTGCAGGGAACTGATGAGCAATTGCTGAGCTTCCCTTTCTTCAGAAGAAATAAAAGGCTTCTGGCACTCGCGGACTTTACAGACTTGTGAAACTCATAGAAAGGTTCTGTAGCCCAGTTAAGTACTGTGTCAGCCAAAGAAATTGCTGCACTAGTGCACGAGCAGAATGAGGCAGCGTTTTGGCTGTGATTTTGTTGGAGAAGGAACCTGCATCGCCGCTTGGTGCCTGTAGAGCTGTGCTGAACCTGTGGCACCAGGCCTTGGTGGGCCAGGCAGTGTCTATGGAGTCAGGGGAAGTCCTGGGGGGACTCAGATATGTTCCCCATCACTCAGTGTCTGCAGAGGCAGTGATCACCTTGGAGGCCCTTTATGAGGGATGAATGCACATCCCCTGTGCCATGGCCTACGAGCAAGGCAGGGCCTGAGGCTGTGCATGGCTCCTTGCTGCCCTTGGGGCAGCCAGCTGCCAGCAGAAGGCACGTTTCCCATCAACAACATAGTTTAAAAAAAAAAAAAAGGAAAAAAAAAAAGGAAAAAAAAAAAAGAATTTTCATCTTTTTAAATAGCGCTTCAACGTTATTCATAGACATTGCTTTCTGTGGCGGGAGTCCTTTCCCAAGCACCACCAAAGCATGTCGTGCACCCAGCTCAGCTGCACAGAATTCAGGGCTATTTTTAGGTACCTCTCTGGGGCAAATCCAGCTCTCCTGGAAGCTTTACACCAGCTCAGCTTCCACTGCCGGCAGCGAACAGCAGCTGGCCGGTGGCTGTGTGAGCACACGCGCATCCTGCCCTTCTGGTACGGAACGTGCTCCCTCCCCCCCTTTCTCCCTGAGTCCTCAGCCTTTCTTCTGTATCATCTTTAATTATTCGTCTCCTTTTATGTGAAAATTATCTGCACAGCAGGCCTGTGTTTAATCTCAGCCCATCCACCATTATTTGCCCTTAGCGATTTCTCAGCGCTCGGCCACCAGCCCCAGGCAGCAGCAGACCAGCAGAAATTCCGGTTCTCTGGGTTTGCTCTGGGTTTTCCTCTTCTGATTTTCCAGTTTGGAGCTCCCAGCAGCCCAGCAGCTCTTCTTGAAGGAGCACTATTCAGTGTATAAAGTACTTCTAAAATCCTTTCGCCTTCTGTAAATGTTTCATTAAAAAAAAAAAAATGAGGCTTTTATTTTTTTCAAGTGGTTTTGGAAGGTCCAAGGTAGTTTGGTTTGGTGTGGTGTTGTTTCATGGCTTTTTTTTGTTTGTTTTTAATCTTTTATGTTAGATTTAAACATCTCCTACTTCAACACTACACTTTTTTTCTGAAATGGATGCTCCTTTCCACTTGCAATTGAATTTCCTTAACGTGAAACAATGAAGGAAGGGCCTTTCTGGTTTTCACACTTCCCCCTCCATAATTTGATTAATGAAAGCATTTGGAAAGTATATGTACAGCTTGCATATGTGCATTCTGTGAGGCTAAAATTGGCTGGGTAGCCCCTAACTACCGGTAACAAATCCCAAACATGTTTTACATTCTCACTGAAGAGCTGGAAAAGCAAACCAGCCCTGAGCTGGGCTGATCACTCCACCTAAAGGAAGCGGGAGGCAGAAAACTCCTTATGTAAAATAAAGAGTCAGAGTTACAATAATAATAATAATAATAATGGAAAAACAGCAATAAGAGGAGAAATAATGCCTTTGAGCAAGCCCCACTCACTGCTGCAGCGTCGCACAGGGGATCTGCCGGGCTGCTGGTGCTGGGATCGGAGGCTGGCTATGGTACTCGAGAAGGGAAGAGGCATGGCAAGGCAGCTGGGAGAGGGCCACTGCCTTTTCCTGATCCCATTTTGTTGGTTTACTTCAGTATAAATGATTAATTTGCAATACGTGAGCTATGCTAGTTACTTGTATTGAACCAAGTTTTAGCAAGCTGAATGAATAACATTTGCACTCTTGGGTGAAACACTATGACTCATGTAAGAACAGAATGCTTCGGAATAGCAAAATAATAAGAGATTCTAAATATTTAAACTACACATTGATTATTTTCCTGGGACAAGCAGCTCTAACCAGGTTCTAATTCCCACAGAGAGACACAGGGAAATTTCTTCCCAGCATCTCTCCTGCTGCCTTGACGCCATGACAGAGCTCCAGGACTCCTTCTGCCTAATGCCCCTTCTGCTGGGGGCTGCAGGCACTGCACCAGTGGGGCTGCGTGGTGATCTGTGGGGTAAATTTTGTTTACCAGCAAGACAGTAATCCTACCTCCAGGTACAATTACCTTATTCCTCCCACCCTGGGCACAGGCTCATGGCAGTTATCGGGTTTGTGTGAGAGGCAGACGGGGCCACGGGTGAGACCAAGGAGGGGCTACAAGCTGCAGTCACATGGAAGCAGGCATTAAAACCAACACTTGATGGACATGGCCTTTGAGGGCTGCTGACTTGAACAGGCTGAAAAAATTCATCGCAGTGCCGAGAGCTGTGGTTCAATGCCCAAGTCCTCCCATGGATCTCCTGGCTCACCCCCCACCAGGCAGCAGCAGGTTCCAGGGAGACCAGACATGTTCACCTCACACACAGCCCTGGGCATGGCCACCCTGGGGCATCTGGCCACAATTAACACACACACTTTCAGCGAGATGCTTTTTTTTTTTTTTAAATACATTTATTACCCAATGTTAACACATTAAATGACTCTATATATTGCTAGTCAGAGCAGCTTACAAAATGCCAGAATGCATCATAAACTGGACAGCCACAATGAATAATTACAATGTGCATAGTGGCTAAGCTCAACACTTTAATATAGCTTTATGATTTGCAGAAAAATTAATTTTAAATCATGATTCCTAAAACAATCAATTGTAATTTTACCTAAAACTTATACAAAACCAGGCCACAATCTTTTTTTTTTTTGTTTTGTTTTTTTCTTTAAAACACACAGTTTTCACGCTGTAGTAACTTGGAAATGTGCAACCGTGTCAACAGAGACAAAAAAGCCAAAGTAACACGAATCTTACTTTCATGCAGCTATCAGTTAAATATTACATATTCTGGAATGATTTTACACCAAAAATATTTCCACAATAACTTGCTTTCATAGGGGTGGATCGAAGTTTTGGAACTCGTAAAGTAATTGAACAGGATTGATTTTTAGTTGTGAAGTGTTTTACAGTCACAACACAGAGGCGACAAAAGTTAATTACACATTAATCAGGCAATAATGTAGCTGTGGTAATACAAATTACCATCTACGTACTATTTTCTCCCGTCAGCTTACCACTCAATTTCCACAAGGTGTTGGGTGCTATTTGGCAGTATCAAGTCAATTAACTTCTATCACCGCTGTAAGTAAAAAGATCAGGATTCCAATGGCAGTTCACAGAAGTCTCAGTTGTATTTTCATCTTTACAATGACCCTGACAAATCCTAGAGAAAACTTTTTAAAGGCTTTCCTCCTGATTCTTCAGCTTCCATCGTTCCATCATGTAATTGCTTTCAATAAATATCAAAGATCTAAATAAATATTTACAAATTATTCCTCTAACTCCTCAAAAAATAGCGGGATGATTAATGGGCACAGGACTTGGTCTAAGACCAGCCTTTGAAAGAAGAAACTAAAATGCGGAGACACTTTAAAAGAAAAGCTATTTAAGTAAGCTTTACATCTATTTAAAAAATTGTCTCTGAACATGGATGCAATTCATATATCTATATATAAAACAAACAAAAAAAAATCATTTTTCAACTATCGATCCATTCCTATTGGTAATGCTTCTTAATCCAGACATTCCGCAAAATACAGACTTTTTACAAATCACGGCATCTTTAATACAAGAAAATTAACATGCATTATTCTTCATTCTGAGTACAGTGATGGAGCTCATTATTAGGCAATGACCCATTACTACAAACATAACGGCTTCTGTGAAACGTAAGTGCTTTTTCTCCTCTTACTATCGAGTTACAATGGACCAGGTGACACCAGATCGTAGGCAGTCAGATGACATTGGATTGGGGAGGCTGAAGGGGGCACGTTAACAAAACTTGTAAGCCTCGTAATTCCACATATGAATAAAGGTAGTTGCTTCTTTTGTTGCTGTTGTTTGGGTTTTGTTTTTTGGCTTTTCTTATTCTTGTTACAAGCACTCATGTCAGGACAAAGATGAAATGTGCAAACTTCAAAATTTAAATATTCATTTTTCTCTAAGATCCAGCTCAGTAAAAGATTACCCCAGTTCCCTGTGATTTTAAACTACAAGATCAAAGCTAATATTTTGTTATAAAAGTTATATATTGAAAAGAAATAATGAAAATAAAACACAGTTGGGAAATATTTAAGAAAAAATACGCAGGAGTAGCACCTGCTGTGTCAACCCTGTTCCCTAAATTCAATCATGTACCCACTGGTATAACCAATAGATAATGCCTTTAAACAGTAAAATTAAGCTGAACAAAACCAGCTCAACAAGGTTAAGAAATAAATGTTACATCAAGGTAGTATGCTTCGTTTTTCTGAAACAGTTCTAAAGTTCTTACATTCAGATCTAGTTTTTGTATGTTCCTTTTGTTAAACTCGCATGGTTTAATTCTAGATCTGCTGTTTTTAAAGATTAAAATCTCTGTAAAACCTAAAAATGTTTTAAAATTTGCTGAAAATGCAACAAATCCTCTAGTTTAAAATTATTTAAAGTAACCTGCTCCCAGAGATGTTCAATTCATTCCGCTGGCAAAATTTTGGAGGAGCACTGAACAGAAGATTGAAATTACTGTGCAAAATTTCTTTTACGAAAAGTGTTTAAAGGCTGGTGCAAAATGGGAAGCAAATTCTAAACAATTTTGGCTTCTTGGAAACAAAAACCGCTGTGTCTGAGAATAGCAATCATCGGGGTGATGTTCTAGCGGAGGAACAGCTCTTTCATCTTTTTCTGCGGCAGGTACGTTTGTGTTCAGCATGCCAGTGCTCCTGCTGACACTTGATGGAGCAGTAGGAAGTGTTCCAGCAGCAGTGGTACATGGCCTCTTCTTCACAGTTGTAGCACTGGAGAGAACAAATGAGACAAGATTACAGCCCTCGCAGGATCCCTCCTCGCTGCCCAGCAGCCTTCTCACCTGCTCATGGGTGCACCAGTGCAGAGCACTGCTTGTTCTGCCTGGGCACCCAAACGCAGCAGGGCATTTGTCACATGTGCCAAGAAAGGCTACAACTTTCAGCAAATCTGTACCATGCAAGTACCACAAGCACATCTCTCATTCAAGAAAGCACATCTCCCAGGTCAGTGGGCTGAGAGTTTTCAGCTGCACAATACAGGAACTGTCTTTTACTCTACGATTGTATAATGGCATCCTCCTAAGAGCTAGGATAAAAAAATTGCTGGAGTGAACATCGAATCACAGAATCATAGAATTGTTCAGGTTGGAAAAGACCTTCAAGATCATCGAGTCCAAACCACAACCTAGCCATACTACCCTAACTCTAACAACCCTCCACTAAATCACATCCCTGAGTACCACATCCAAAGGGTTTTTAAACGCATCCAGGGATGGTGACTCAAACACCTCCCTGGGGAGCCTATTCCAGTGCTTAACAACCCTTTCTATAAAGTTTTTCCTGATATCCAACCTAAACTTACCCTGGTGTAACTAGAGGCCATTTCCCCTCGTCCTGTCACCTGTCATCAGTGAGAAAAGATCAACCCCCTCTCGCTGTAGGCACCTTTCAGATATTGGAAGAAAGCAATAAGGTCTCCCCTCAGCCTCCTTTTCCCCAGACTGAACAGCTCTAGTTCCTTCATGTGCTGTCCAAACGTGAAAATCTACCTTCCTGAGGTCTTGCTACAAGCCCAACCCATCCGGGAGCTGCTGGGGGAGATCCTCATGGGCTAGCAATAATCACAGAATGACGAAACAGCTTGGGTTGGGTTGGTTAGAGTTGGGTTGGGTTGTAAGGGGACCTCAGGGATTATATAGTTCAAACCCCTGCCATGAGCAGGCCCCATCCAGCCTGGCCTTGCACGCCTTCAGGGATGGGGCATCCACAGCTTCTCTGGGAAACCTGTGCCAGCACTTCACCACCCTCCCAGTGAAAAATTTCCCCAACACTTAACCTAACTCTCCCTTCTTCTAGTTTAAAACAATCTTCCCAGGTCCTATCACTGTCTACCCATAGTTTTAACCTAAGACAGGAGAGATTTAGGTTAGATATTAGGAGGAAGTTTTTCACATAAAGAGTGGTGACGCACTGGAACAGGTTGCCCAAGGAGGCTGTGGATGCCCCATCCCTGCAGGCATTCAAGGCCAGGCTGGATGTGGCTCTGGGCACCCTGGTCTGCTGGTTGGTGACCCTTCCCACTGCAGTGGGGTTGAAACTAGATAATCACTGTGGTCCTTTTCAATCCAGGCCATTCCATGATTCTATGATTCTTTGGAAAAAGTTGATTCCCCTCCAGTTTATAATCTCCCTTAAAGTTTTAGAAATCCCAAAAGCCACAACAAAAACACTACTGGAGAAAAGAATAACTCCCTACTGTATGGTTTGTCACAGACCATTTGGTGTAGGCCTGCAAGAAGGCTGCCATCACTGGTGTGTCTGCTGATTGCCAGAGAGCTGCAAATGGTGACAAGAAGACGTCCTGCTACAACAGTGCTACTGCAAGAAGGTGCCTTTAGCTTCACGCCTTTCAGAAATCACAGAAAGCCTGGAGAACACACAATGGCTCCACGGCTTCCTGCCATTTATGGCTACCAGCATGGCACAAAACTCCTGAAGGAAGACCTATTGCACAGCCTCTGAGTTCTGCAGAAATACCTGCCTCTCGGCAGGGCCTCAGCAAAGAGGATTTCTGTGCTGGAACATGCAGAATGCTCCCAGGTTGGTGGTAGTTGGAAATAACTCCATGGACACTGAGGATTTAAACAAAGAGAATCAGCACGCTGCTCAGCAGGGAGTGTGGCACTCAGATGGGCAGCAGGCTCTGCCTCCAGATGTGTGCAGTACTGTCAGCCTGACCAGCCTGTGCAAAGTAGGGAGGCATCGCTGCTAATGGGGCTGCTCACACTCAACACCTCAAAAATTGGATCTAATGATCTCAAATTTGTCTTTCTGAATTTGTCATACTCAGAATCAGAGAATATCTTTAAGAATTCAGCCTGGAACACCTCCCGTATGACGGGGAACAGATGGAGAAATGTGCAGGTTGCTGTCAAACCACAAAGAAACACAGGTTGTACTTTCAACGTACTCTCTAACTACAGCATTGTTAATAAAACAAGAGAACTACAAAGGAAATAAAACCCAATTGTCTTAAAACAAAATAAAAATGCAATAACTCTATACTCTCCTATAAGATGCATGAAAGTTGCCTTTTACATCAACTAAAACAGTAATTATTTATTTCTACCACCAGCAAAAGGACTGCTTCAGCTGCATGAGAAGGTAACTTCTCCACTCCATTTTCTCTTTGTATCTTAGCTCTAGGGAAGTTTATTTGTAGAAAAATCTGCAAAGGAGCATCCTCTCAAGGCCTGCTTTCCTGGTTTTTCATGTTGCTGGCTGCCCACCAACCTATGGGAGCCATTGGGATCATCTGCTGGAACGCGCAGGGAACAGCTGTGTCTCTCCATTGCATTCAGCACAGGCCTCAGCCCCAAGCTTCACATCTGCTCACTTAGAGAGATCAAAAACACTAAGAAAGGAGAGGACAACCAGTTTGCAGACACTGCAGTTCCCTTTACATATGTTGGCCATAAGTGTGGGATGTAAATCTCCCCTTACAAAAGGGAAATAAAGTGTCATCTAAGCTGGTACCAGCACATGTGGCAGAGAAGGCAAAATGCCAGCTGGCCTCAGGCCTCCTTTCCTTTGTGTTTTCCACATCTTAAACATTATCAATCATTTGGGGTTTTGTTTCAGACTGTACTCATCACAGACAAATGCAGTTACTTAAAGACGACCTGTTGCAAGTTAGAACAAATATACAGGTAAGCATTACTGAGAAGGTTAAAGATGAACTATGCACCACTTTAAATGATGCTTATATGCAAGTTAAATAACTGGAAAAAATAAAAAAGAAACAAAACAACTGTGGTCTGAGTTTTGTCAATCATCACACTGCATAAACTCATGACTCTCTGCCTTTCCATTTCTTCCTTTTATTTGCCGTTCACTTGAGGCATCTGTATTAATTCCAAATTTTCTGAAGGTACAGAACTGAAATTTGGCTAAACCAAGGGGACTGTGACCAGTCAGAGCAACACAGAACGTGGTTCTTTACGAAGGTGTGAGGAGGCATGCCTGCTCTTGTGCCTGTCAAGCAGCAGCAAAGCAATCCCTTCATTCTGACCAGACTATTTTTTTAAATCTAGGAAAAATACAAATACAGTATGAATGGTAACAGCTGCATTCCCAAACCCAGACATCTGCATTACGCAAAACCAGAGGTCTCTGGTTCTAATTAAAAAGCGAAGCCACCAAAACTCATTTACTATGTGTTAATTACATGAGATTTTAGTAAGGAGGCATCATTATTATAATAGCTGCATACAACAGTGGTACTACACACCAGGGACTGTCATTAGTGCCACAGAAAGAAAAATCACTGGGGAGTTGTGTAATTGGACCAGCTCCAGCTGCCTGAGGCTGCGTGTTGGCAGGCAGATCCATCAGCCTGAATGCAAAGGTGTTTATCCTTCCCCTCCCTCCCAGCACATGAAAACCAGCTGCCTGCAAGATGCATTCATTTAAGGTGGTGACTGACAGCTCTGGGCCCACAGGAGAAGGTGAAGCTGTCAAATGCTCTTTATATCTCTAATTGTCTTGCTTGGAAAGAGGCATTAAGTGCATGATCCTAAGATGCAGAGATGTGGTGCCACAGCACACTGATGAGGCTAAAGGACACAGTAAAGGCACACTGGAACAGACAAATAGAAATCTCAGGAGTCTCTTTCACAAATTCTGCCTTCAAAAAGAAACAATCCCAACCAGCTCCAGCTAAGAGCCTGGACTCACGATCCAGTTACTGTGATTGAATTACAACTTATCAGTTGAGTGGTGGCAACAGTTCACATGTGCACTTGTAACATCTCACAGAATAGAGCTCATTTGACACAGTTTTATGGTGAGAAAGGCCAATTCAGTTTCCTTTTCAAGTGCCACATGCAAAAGCTCATAGACACCAGGGGCTGGTGACTCATTACAGACAACCTGATCGAGTTTGAGACCTAAATAACTTCTTGGGTCTGCAGACCCAAGGTACACAGGAAAGGATTTGCTCACTGATGGAGAACCAAACTGCAGCATCGTCACACCTACAGTACATCTCTACTAGAAATCAAAATGAAAACACTGCAGGTGCTCAAAAGTAATTCTCTTTAAAAAGAAAACCCCGAAATTGCAGCTGTTACAGGCAGCAACCTATTGTCTTGCTTTAATATTTCTGTCAGTCCCCTACAGAACACAGTTCTCTCTGCAGGGCCCACCGCTTCATCCAGAAAGGCTTACGAGGCTGAGCCCAACCAAGCACAGCCCCCTGCAGAGGAAGGAACGCGTGCTGTGCAGTGGCAGCCGGTGGCCGTCCGTCACTCAGAGCAGCGTGCCATCTTGTGGCAAGGCGTCTGCACACTGCTCTGCCACAGCTGGGCAAGTCGAAGCTCCAAGGCGAGCGGGAGAAAGGGAGGGAAACGTATTTGAGAATGTTTGTCTGAAATGCACAGGAGCATAAAAGAGCTGCAGACAAAGCTCTGGGAGGAAAAGGCCAAAATGATATCAATACGAGAATTTCTAGAAGGGAGCTCCAAATGCATACAGCTAGGGCTTGTACTCTCTAGGGCCTTGAGATCAAAGGAGTGGGAACATAACGCAAAATTTGTTTGATCTGAAGTACAACCACACATTTTTCAGCAATATTTAGCAACATCTGGCTGGGCTATGGAAGATGGTTCTGTTAACACTACCTAAATAAGATAGAAAGCAATGAAAATCTGGAGTTCAAATGTGAGGGCGAAGGAAATCTGAAAGCTCAAACCTTGAAGCTGAAAGACAAGTGAAAAAGCGATCCAGGTAAAAGCAAAGAAGTGAATGCCTACCACTGGCCTGCAGTCTGCATTATACATTTCCAGTTATCGTCTTGTAGTAAGTTTTGAGACTCACCCACTGCTTCTTCTTGGTCTGGGAAATCAGCTGCTTGTGCTGGCCCGCTAACTTCTTAATTTCTTCTAAAAATTCTTCTTTGCACTTCTCCTTTACTTGCTTACATTTTCTGTCCATCTCTCCTTGTGCATTGGCCACGGCTTTATTTACAGCCTGTCTTTTCTCTTCTTCCATCTCTGTACGCAGCTGCCATAAGAAAGTAAGTCAGCAATGCAAGTCAGTGGATAGCTACTGGAATAAATCTATCTTCTTTAAGCCCCTAATACTGTTGTGAGTGGAGGTCACATAATTAGAGATTTCTTCTCCTCAGAAAACAAAAAGTAGTCTCCGTTACAGCTATAACAAAACTTCTATCTCCTAAGAATTGTTCATAATTGTTTTGTTCTGCAAGGCAACCATAAAAACAGCCACACAGGTTCCATGTCTATCTTGTTAATGATCGGTTTTAAAATTATGAATTAATTTTTGTTAGGCAAAGATTTTGTCTTTTCTAAATCTATAACTTCATATAACTCCAAAGTAACAGCACGATGGAAAATACAAACTGTAACATTCCTAAGTTCAGTGAGAGGTACCACTGTATTATTCGTTGTCAGTGGAATTCCTTTGCCCTCATACAAACAGCTGGAGATTTGGTGTCTTAGTCCTACAGGATTAACACCTAAACTCCCTACGTTCATTCCAAAGTCCTCCCTCCACGAGGAAATTCATTTTTTTTTCTTAGACAGGTACTTAAGTGAGGTCAGATGAATCATCCTCTGATTTGTCCTGTTTTCTCCAGCCAAAGGTGACCAGCTCAGACTTAGATAACAAATTTTTAGATGTTACTGTTAGACAAGAAGATTCAAACAAATTTTAGCCAACCTCTTTAATGTTTAGGTCAGAAGTTTGATGGAAGAAGGATTGTTTACGAATAGCATTTAAACAATGACATTGTTTACAAACACACTTGACAATGGAGACAAAGAAAGGCTTTGGCAACAGATAATCATGAAGGAACAATCAGTTTCACTTTTGGATCACAAACTGATTTTACTAGACTAGAATCAGAAGCAACAAGAGCTTTCTACTTAAACTAAGGCCTGCTGGTAAAGAATTTGTCTGAAAAGCAATACTGAAGACTATTTTTATACAGTCTCTTTGAAGAAGGTTTTTTTACCTACTTTCTGATGGGTGGATATTATTAAAGTAGAAAAGAACGTAGAAAAAAAATCCTAATCCCACTCCTCCTCTCCTCAAACCAGGGCGTAGGTGGTGTTTGACAAGTGTTACCTTTTCCACTGCCTCTCGCACAACTCTCTCAGTTTCTCTTTTGTGATCAGCTTTCATCCTGTCCTTGAAATCATTGAAGATTTTGGTGTATTTGTCATGGCACATGTTCTGACACACTCCATCATTATTGGTCTGGGTGCTCCGGTGCAGCATTTTTGGAGAAGAGGCACTTAACTTCTTGGTCTGAGTTGAGACTGAAACTTTTTCAATGGGCTGAGGCATTGTGGGAATTTCCTGGCTTGAACTTACTGCTTCAGTTTCAGGTTCTGGCTCCTACAAAGAAAGAACAAACTTGCAAATCCAGGTATCAAAACAGAACAAATTAACTCTCAATTCTCTCTGGAGAAAAAATGTTATCTGACTAACAACAGCACAATTGATGTGAACGGTGTTTGCTTACACTGGGTAGATGAGCTTTCCAAGGAGGCTTTTCTGATCCAGAGCTAGGAGCTCTGCTGAAAGGAAGATACACAGACCCTCGCTTCCCTAAAAGTACCACCAACCTCAACAAAAAGTATCACCTCCCCAAAAGTACCATACCAGATCACTGAAGACCCAGTAAAGGATTACTACAGGTTTCTCCCCTACTATTCTTCCTGAAGAGACAATGTGGCCACAGTGCCTCAACTTTTTTGGCAAACACAGGGCTTACTCTGGCCCAACAGGCTCTGCTGGAGACTGTAATATTCCATTTATTTCATAGAACTGCTGCAAGGATTGATTAGTACTTCAAAGGTGCTTTGAAGATGAATGACTAATGAGCGTCTAAGTCTTGATTCCAATAACATAGAACTTGGATGACCACAGAAGCTTTCTGTAATTACACAATTATCAGGAAAGAAATCATAGTTACTGTAATGTACTGTATTTAATTTAGCTCCCTATGTTATTGCAGTATAATATTGATTGTTTCTGCTCTTCAGAACAGATAAAGCAATAAATTTGCAAATCCTTGGTGATATTTGAAGTATCTCAAGACACAGGTGTACTTTTTTTTTTTTAACTTACATTTTTAAAAGCTCATTTAACAGTGTACACACAAAGCTCACAGTCCTTAGTGCACCAGACTTGCTCAGGACTGGCCTTTCTGCTTGACAGTGTGATGGGGTACATGGCACACCAACCAAAATGATGTGTATCCCCTTTTGCAACAAATTACTCTATAACTGGTTGCTTGCATTGACTTCAGGATCACTGATAAAGTATGAACAGAGCTAAGAATGCAAATGTTAAGATAAAAATACGTAAATTACAGAATTTGCTTGATAGAAAACACTAGATAGAAAAAACTAAGATGATTAGACATCCTTAAACTGCAGTCTGGGAAAGATGCCACTCTCCCTTTCTGGCAGTCCCAGGGAAACTACGGTCACATCCACAATGATGAAGGTGCCTTGAAGACACAGTCCTGTGGAATCAGATACAATATCAATATTTCAGGCAGCAGGCCCATCCCACATAGCTCTGATGCTGAAACATGTGAACCCTCCTCTGTAGAAGGGACCCAAGTCCTATGCATATGTGCAACTTTTTCTCATTGTTCATCATGAAGCTGAAACGAGGACAAGAAAATGCTTAGAAATTGGGACTAACGCTAGATTTATAACTGCTTAAGCAACTGCCCCCTTGTGTGCAAGGATAATAACACAGTTCTGTAGCTACATGACCATGGGTTAATGTTTCCCCCAATTCATTCAGTTTGTGAGGCAGATAGACAAGGAAGGAATTTCCATGGACAAGTCTGGTTATGGTATTTTATGAATGTAATATTCTTGATCTTGCAAAATACTTCTGAATTTTTTGTTTGTAGATTTACATAGCAAGTAGAATTGACTCTAAAAAAATCTTGTAGACTGACAGTTTGGATTTATTCATGATACAGAATATCACCATAAAGACACCAGTGGCTGGAATCTGGCATGTACGATTATGTTTGTTAGTAAGGAGAACAAAGCTATGGGACTGGAATTTCTAAGATTAGTGTTACAAAATCAGTAAAAAGTGAAAGCATCCAAAGGTGCATCTGTTACAACTTCAGACTTTTTCTGTTGCTATCTCTGCAAACACATAATTGAGGTTACTTACTTCTTTTTTGAGTTCCATACTCTGGTTACGTCGTCCTTTCTTTGCTCTTGGTTCCTGAGTAACCTTCAGCTGTGAACATTATGAAAAGAACACTGAATCATTCCAAGCAATAGTTCATATGAGTAGCAGTCATTGTGACACGAACAATGTGTGTCTTCTTTGTGCTTATTTGCAATTATTTAATTTAGCAAACAGAAAGTTGAGTATGGTTCTTAAATAATAAGCACACACAGTAAACCTTCTCCATTATCAGTGATAAGTACACTCTGATAAAAGAACAAAAACTCACAAACATTCTAAAATGCAGTATGTATTTTCTAAAATATCTGTAATCATTCTTTGCTTCATTTCACACGCAAATTCAAAGCCTTGTTTTCTGGAATATTGTGATATCAGCAACTCATAACTAGGTAGCAGATCTTTGTTGAAGCCAGAAAGCAACAACTACTACAAAGAAAACACGCATAAAGAAAGGCAGTAAGATTCCTGAGACTTGCTTTAATTGATTATTATTGTATACATGAAGGGTTCTCAGTACGTCATCTCTAAAAAAAAAAACAAGAATAGCTAGCAAAAAAAAAAGTATTAAGACTAAGTGAATGGTATATAATCTTACAGTTCCCTCCTGAAGCCTTTGAAGCATCCAGTACTATCTAGCATCAGTACAAGAATATTGCAGATTATTTTAAAGCTCTGAGTTTGATGGCTACTCTTATGTTCCTCTGTTTGGAAACCAATGAAGCAGGTACAAGCATTAAGCAAGTGAAGGATGAACAGGTGAGACAGGATAGAAAATATGAAAATGGACACTTTAAAACCTGAAAAATTACGGAAACTGTTACCTGTCATAAATTTTGTGACTGTTTTCTTGTTTCATTCTATGCTGTTGCATGACTGTATATGCAAAATTAAATAAAGGGGGCTACAAAGGTTTAGTTAGGTAAACTAACCAAAACAAAAATATCTTTGTTAAGATATCCCCATAAAGCAGCATCCAGTTTTATGAGCCGTAAGTTTTTGGACAGAAATTAGATGACAGGCCTGTTTGACTAAAGGGCAGAGAAGAGGGTCAAAACACACTGATCTTTTGAAATTTAGGAAGATGTTGGTGATTTCAAATGAGGAAAGAAGATCATGCCAGTGAAGAAGTTGCCAAAAATACAGTGAAGCATCCTGCAAGCTATGAAAAACTTCCTGCCAAGTCAGTGACTGCAAATATAAACACTCTCTTGGACACGAAATGACTAGCAAGGCCCAGCTTTGATAAGGGAATTTCCAGTGCATAGTTTTCTATCTTTTCCCTCTGTGCATTTCAGATTTGTTAAGGCAGTGTAATTTTTCTTATTTTGCAGAATTATTTTGGAATTACTTTAATTAATTGCTGGTCACATGCTCCTGAAGTGCAGTCTTTGCACCTAACTTTACTTGGACTTTCTAACAGTCACGGTCGGTGTTGCTCAGGGACTGGTAGCACAGAATACAGTCCCAAGTCCCAAGTGAACATGCTCCAGCTGTGAAAAGGCAGAACAGCTCAGGGCTGTCCCTTGATGAGAGTTTAGGAAGGCAGTGTTGCCATCCATCTGATATCCAAGACATTTAACTTGAATGTGCCTGTTTAACTTTAGAAATCTTGGTCTGTTCTCATGAAGGTGCTGTAGATGACAAACATCTTGAAATTTCTCAGAGGTCATCCAAAAAAAAAGGGGGAAGAGAAAAAATGTATATTCTTGCTAACACTAAGCTACACAACATGCAGAAAATAAGTCTTTGAATCCTCTTACAGTCACCATAAAACTGCAGACAGAGCACAAGGCTAATTTGAAAGTACATTAATTCAAGGTATGTCATGTTTTCACCCTATCCTATAATAAATTCCTCTGGATGCCAACATCATGGTGACACTCACTTGCTCATTGCTGGTGGAGGAGATACTTGACTCTGCCTCCTCTTCCCCTTTATCCTCATTCTTTGATTTCCAGAATCTCCCCTCACGAAGAAATCGCTGGTGCAGTTCCAGCTCATCACAGGCCTTCTTCCAACCCATGCTGCGTTTCACGTGCAGCCGATGGATGTTAACTGTGATATCCTGGATGTTTTCAGAGGGGATCCAGGCCCTGTTGAATAAACAGATGGGTTGAGAAACACAAAATAAGGACAAGAGATCTTGACTTAAAAAACTGACTTCCAAAGCAGTTTTTCAGAGTGGCCAAGAGCTGACAATTCCTATTTACACAGGATCTTCCCACCCTTGACACATTTGAAAAATGTGACAAATTAGACACTGATGTTATCACAAGCACTTATTAGCTGTGCGTGTTGAAAGTCTCTTTTGCTTCTGATGAGCCACAAACATCTCCTAGCTCCAAAAGGAGACCCATCAGCTGCCTGTTCTCTTGCTAAATGCTCTGTCAGACACAGAAACATCTTTACTGAAGATTCATTTGCTAATCCAGTTTAGCCCTTGATCTCTCCTAAAATCAGCAAGGCATGTACCAAATTATCACTTTGAATATAGATACTCTGTGGCTTGGACTCCTGTCTATCAGGACTGAACTCATATAGAGACTGTCATGCTCTTCTGGACTGAATTTATACCAGTGATATGGTTCCAAAAGTACTTTGGTATTTTCAGAGATTGTTCTCATAGAGAAAGATGGGCAGCTTTTGACATTTTGAAAGGTTACACTATGCAGCACTGGATATTAAAGAAAAAGAGTTACAGCCCTGCACATCTACATAAAAGAGTAAACAATGTAATAAATTCATTGTCCATGGTCAGATTTTCAATTATTGTAACATAAATATCATTCAGTGAAGTTAGAGAAACAATTCTGATTTACACCTACTGGGAATTTGGTCTTCCATTTTTCAAGAAATGGCACTCTAGCAGAGTCTATTTTGCCTTTTCTGCCAGCACACACTTCAGAAAAGTTACAAATACCTGATCCTACTTTCTTCAATAGTTTGAAGCTTTGTGAACTTAATGCCAGATCTACTAATAAGGTAAGCTGCAACAGATTCAAAGACAATCGTTCTTTTATTGTGACACAAATAAAGATGCTGTATCCACTTAGCACCCATTAGGAAATCTTGGTAGTTCATGCACAAATTAAAGCATGTTAAAGTTAGATCAAAAGCTATTTAAATGAACAGTTTCATAGAACACTATTACTGAATCTCTAGACCTTCTGGGATGCTTGAAAACATACACTTTCCCCAAAACCATGTTAATTTGCAAACATTTATATTCCTCTGCTCACATATAGGCACATAAATTAAACAACAAAAAAAATCAGTACATCCGCTGTAGCGACCCTGCTATACCCTTTCCAAATGCCGAACACACAAGTGGATTTGGAAGTAAAAATTGTGAAGTTTCCAATGGAAAGAGTTATTCTCTGAAACTGCCAACCGCCTCACAGCAGGAATTTCATCAGTGTTCCAGCAGAAAAACAGAAATATTTGTGATGTATATTATATTGCTAAAACAAAACAAAAAAAAACACATACTGTGACTGCTCAGAAGAGGACACTGCAGAAAGTCAGTACTGCTGGTAGTATGAGAGCATTTCTGTCCAATTTTTACCTTGGACTGGATTAGCAGATTGTTACTGCTTCGAAAAAACAGTTCTCTGCACAGAAGTTCATTGGCTTTCTTTAATGCCATTAAGTAACAACTCTATCCCAACTGTGGAACCTCTGAGCCATTTGGCAACTTCAGATGTGTTAGACTGAGCTTTAAACTTTATGAAACAACTGGCTTGCAACTAGCTGAGCCACTACTGCCAGTGTGATACATGAGATAAACTCATTCTAAATACTGTTTTTAGAAAGCAACACGTGGAATAAATAAATTACCTTTGGTGGTGATGACCAAAAAAGCGAACATCAACTTGATTGTCCTCCTTCTGCATGACTTTGGCTGGCCAAAACCCAAAGCCTTTCATTTTGGCCCAAACCAACTCATGATTAGGTATCTGGAAAAAAATGTTGTATTTATTATTGGATATGAAGCATTATATTAATTTGTACCACAAATATTTTACTGTAATGCTATGCTAGTTTCTTAAGAATATGGTTGTTGTTTTATATCTAATGCTTATTTTCATTTTTATCTTCTTACAATGCACATTTCTCTGTAAGATTTATTGCTTGGATTATCATCAAAAAAAGACTATTGAAAACATGTATTTTAAGCATCCCCCAAATTAATCTTGTCTTTGTCCTTTCCTAGAGTAAAGTTTTATTTCTGTAAGCTCCTTATTTTCTTGTGAAAGTGATGTAGCTGTCTGATAATCAAGTTTATTACACGTATTGATACGGCCTTGCACTTCAACCAACACTTTGTTTGTGTTAAATATCTAGATTTAAGAGAGTCTTAATCATACATCTGAAACACGCTTACAGAAATTGAATATTCAATGCATTAATGAGATCAAACTGCAGGAATTTATGCAGAAAAACAAACAAATAAAAATACGTGTCAGCAACATACACAAGGATAGCAGAACCAATTGTCAGGTCGTGCATTTGACAAATAAAAACAGTTCTTGCAAAGCTGCAGTTCATCCAGCTGAAAAACAAAAACAGATATAAATAAGCTCCAAAAATCCTATTTGTATGAGCTCAGTAGTGTAAGTGGCAGAATTTTTCAGTCCTGCTTGCTAATTGGGTGGCATTACTTCTGAGCAACGAGGTGTGAAAATGAGATGTCTTAAGAGCAGATGAAAGACAGATGCAGAAACATACTTTCAAAAAACATGGGGGAAGGGCTTAATTGAACACTTAATGATTTATTAAAGCTAAAATGCATAGTTATTAAATTCATCAAAATTTAAAGCACTTTTTTGAAAGAAAAAATTCTACTGAGCAAATGTGACAGCCACCTCATCTTTACTTTTTGGTCTCCTTTGAATATTAATAAATGTTTCAATGACAATTACAGAATTTGGTAGGAATCCCACTTCAGACTGAAATTATACAAGTACAATTATTTCTAGTCCAATCATGTATTACTATATTATTTCAAAACTAAAACTTAAATATCATTTAATCCAAACGACAGTGTAGTTGCAAAAAATGGAAAAGCAATTCTGAATCAGTAGCTAGAATTTCAAGTCCTTGTTTTCAGAACAGGAAGAATTATTCTCTTAGCTTCTAAAGCAAAAACCAAATAGCATGTCTATATCTTGGTTACTTGGTGCTACTTACTTCATGACATGTGTCTTTGTAAAGCATCCTCGCTATGTCAGCTTGTTCACTGTCCGCTATAAATTAAAAATAAATGTTATGAACAATCACAGTATGATCACCGTGCTCACGAAGATTTGCAGCTGCTATGACTTTCATGCTGTAATTGTCTTGCTTTAGAATGCAAAACATAATTCAGCCACTCAGATAACCCTTCCATTTAAAATTTTCTAATGATCAGTTCTATATTTGCTTGCTCTTTTGTGTTAATAATGCAACAACACTGTTGGGAGCTTTAAACCAAACAATACAAATATAAATCTCTAAACATGGATCCAGTTCCTTTCTCTGCTAATGTCTTACCAATTGCCCTAAAACATGCTTCTCTGCAGTCACCATTGGAGTGAACACAGGTACTTAAGAAATACATAAGTATTTCTGCTCAGAGAATGCTTCAGAAACTGTTTATCACTATGGGTTTTCCTTGACACTTGTGTATGTCTCTATTGGCACACTCCCTCTCTTAGCGCTCTCCCTACTAGCAACAGTGTGGGTTGCCTGACACTGCACACGGCCTGGACCCAGTTCCCCTGAGCTGTCTGCGTGGGAGAACCACAAATCACATCCTTCCTGAAAAGACATCTCTAGAGAACCTTGTTCCTGGACCTGGCTCTGACTTCTAGAAGTGGTGGTGGTGCTTCTACATACTAGCTGTATTGTCAGACCTTATTAATTCACTCAGTGGCTGGCAGCTTTTCTGATGGCACCAGTCCTTTTCTCATAGCACCAGTATTTTTAGGGGGATGTAGATGTATCTGCTGTTGGAATAAGGCAGATACTCCCAATGTTTTTTGCTGACACAGCACATCAGAAACCTCTTTCTACTTTAGAGCAACACGTATTCCGGAAGAAACCTGTAGTATAGATTAACTTGTGTCTTTGGTTGCAGAAGAAACAGGATGGCAAAGTTGCAAATTCCCACTGACTCACTTAGCAGAGAGGATGAAAATAGGCATGTAGCAGGTGGGCAAGAGCAGACCCTCTAGTCAACCAAGTCCTCTCATAGCTTACTTTCATTTGTAAGGGCTTTCAAATAACTTCATCTAAATTTAAGATAATCAAATACCAAAACTAATCTTGAACTTGTGAGCTACTGACAAAGATAAATCAAATAATGCGAGTAATAAATGTAGCACTTTACCTCCATAGAAAATCACTGTGTTGTGTAGAAGCAGCTGCGCATCTGCTTTGAACTCCTCATAACTCCTGTACTTTCCTTCATTTACTTTCTATATAAAAGAAAACAGGATTGTGAAAATACTGCCAAAGTGCTGTACCTGTTTTACGCAAAAAAGCCTTCATGGAAATCTGCATTATCAGACACTGCCCCTCCAGAAGTAATACTTACAGCTGTTTGACATGGTTTGTTAGCACCTGAACACTGGCTGCATTGCTTTCTTCATGCAATGCTCAGCAGTAAAATAAGTGCTTTTATGTCTGATTAAGTTCAAAGTAACAACCATCTTGGTTATGACAGGGTAAATTTGGAGCAGTAAGATCTGATCCAGAATGCTGGTTCAAATAAAGGTATATTCCCTGAAGTGAAGATTTTGCACCTTAAAATACATGCCAGTTTCAAATCGATGTTGACTGCTTTTATTTTTTATATGTTGACTGCTTCCAGGATTTTCACTTGACAATGAGTGCTTTCTGATGCAGGCTCATCTCCTTAGCTTTCCAAACTCATAGCAAAAGCCTACAGGGAGCCACGCAGCTAATTTACCTAGTAAGATCTGTTTTCTAGTAAGGAATGCAGTCTTTTCTCTTATGCTCTTTGAAGAACATCTATGAGAATTATAATCACCAAAAAAAAAAAGTCTTCAAATTCTGGGATGTTATCAAGGCCAAAAAGACCCTCTGTGGAAGTGGGTCAAGGTGACACAATGAAAGGGAAATCTAACCTATTTTTAGTTTCAGCCACTTCAATCCAGCCCGTAATGTACGTCTCCAAAATCATCAGCGTAGCTATTGTTTATCCATGTTTTTCAATAACAATAATAAAGCAATATTTATTTACATCTATGTTTGTAAAGGATAATATATGTTAGCATGTCATAGCAAACAAGTTACAACAGTAAATATAATGATATGCTATCCAGTTTGGTCATGTGTTGATCTACATGAGTCACAATCAGACCTTTTGCTCAGAAGAAAAAATAAAAAGAGAACACACTGGAACTTTATTCTTGGAACAATTAATGCAAAACAGATGTTAAGTGAGTCCCGGTTTTTTGCGATCAACAAAATGATTGGTTCTTAATGAATCATTCAGATGTTTCTAAAGTTGACATCTACCCAATGCCTCAATAGTTAAAAATGCAATACAGTCAAAAACATTGGGCCAGATATGCAAACACAGGCACTAAAGACCATATTCAATGACTTAGATAAAGCACGCTTTTTAAAAAAGATTTCAGCTACCTGCAGCTCCTAGTAAAATCCTAATATGAAAGGAAGTGACAATACTCTATGTCTGAAAACCAGGCACCACTCAAGACATTTTCACTTCTTTACCTGTTTATAAAGAAAAGTATGACATTTTAAGCTCCTACATTCAATGCTCAATATGAAGCTGCAGTACTCATCATAAGGAGAATTAAACAGGATTGTGCTTTAGTTCTTAAGGTTTATCTTCAGTGTTAAAAGGCGCCTAAACAATGTGGAAGTTAGAAAGGAAATCACTCTACCTCCTGTATAGTAGGAACATCAACAGCTGAGTGTACCAGCCTCCTATACATTGGATGTTTGTTGTCCTTCCCTTTCTTGTTTAGATCTATAGCCTGAAAGGACCACGAGACAATACAAGTTATTGCATTGAGAATCTGCATAAAACACGAACAAAAGACTAAATAATTGCAATAGATCGGAATATTTCAGGTGGAGAATAGACAAGGCCCAGCTGCAGATCAGCAGTCTTACATATTACGTGCGTCTCAAACCTGAAAAATATCAGTTTCAAAAGAGCTACGGGCCCGTTGTATAAACTGTTCCTGCCACAATTATATTAATCTTAGCCAAGAGACATGATAAGTGCATGTTGAAACACACGCACTGCTTATGACAAGGGAAATAAACAACACTCTCTTGTAGGACTTCTTCCAGCGCAGTCACACACGGCCAGCTGCACTGCATCCCCTACAGCACACAACACTGTGCCAACTGTCCCTGTTTCAGACTCACCCGCTCCTTCATACGAGAGACTATGAACCGCAGGTATGTGCTCATCTCTTGCTTACTTGTGTTTTTCTTCTTGATGCTCTGTCAAAGAAAAACACAATTATATCATTTTAAATTTGACTTCAAAGTTCATCCAGCAAACATTTTCTCAGTGTCACAACATTTTTTGAAAATGTAATTTCAGATCAAGCTATATCAGAAGAATTTTTAGGGGGAAATCTTTTCTGAGGAAGTGGTAATACTAACAGGTCATAACAACCATACATGCTGCTTAGAATTACAACTGGGCTGAGGACTTCAGCTATACAAAAATTACCAGTTTTATTTCTACCTATATTCATACTATTTTGCCAGAACTTTTCACATAAAAATGTGTCTTATTAGAATAAAGTAATGAAGAAGGGCATTATAGTTTATAAATCATCTTTTTCTTAATTAGCAAAGCATTAAATTATCAGTAAAATAAATTACTTTTTAAAGAATATCCTATACTATCTATAATGTGCTTACTAGGCAAACAGACACCGTGTGGGATACACTCAAACACAGGACTGCTCCAGCCACTAAGAACTCAGAGTATTCCCTGCTGCTCAAGAAATACAGCAGTTAGTTTTTGTGGTTCTTCCTTCATAAAACCTAATCTAGATTTCGGAGCACAGTTTGCTTCTTTTTAACAGTTCAGGATCCAGAAGTTTTAATCCCCATCTCGGACTAGTGCAGAGTCTTATCCCTACCCTTCAAAGCCAACTCAGGCTAGAGGGAGGGAGCTTTTCATGCAGAGAACATGCTGCTACATAGAGGGTGGCTCTCAGGTGCCTAGCTCTCTTACAAAATAGCCTTTCCAAGCCCAGGATGCTGGCTGTGCACAGTACTACATGGCCTTACAACAGCTGCTATCTCTTCTTTGTTCTTGCCTATAGGAGCTCCTCAAAACAAAAGTGCAGTGAAATAGCAGTATGGGTTCCAGGCTTATTTCTGGCAGAGGTTTTCAGCTGCTTACGTTTTCAGCAAAAATGTTTACTTCACCTCAAAACTCTGAATGCAATGAGTGCCAAACTGAGTTCTCCATTCTATGCCTTCAATCATCAGCTGTATGCAAAGTATGGGGACCAAATACTTTGAGCTACACCTGCCTCTTCAAACTTTGATTGTCTTCAGCAAGATCCACACAACTATGTATGACTGCTGCTTAGCAAACAATATCACGTATGATGCACATGAAGTAACAGAATCCAGTTTGCCATGTAGTACCACATGGGTACCTAATGGTAACTAAGAGAGGTTAAGAGGCTTACAAACTATTAATCAGTAGGTTTGTTTTCTTTTTTTAAATTAGTCATAACAGACCCTGGGCATAGAGAGGGAAGATATGTATTGAGCACAGAGCAACTAGTTTTACATATTTACTTAGCAGAGCACAGATTACATGGTAATACAAAAAGAAAAAAAAAAAGAAGAAAAAAAGACAAAAGGACAGAAATTTGATTTCTGGTTGAGTGTGCTCTGCTTTCATTCCTTCTGAAAGACACTGAAGACACTGAAATCACAGACTTGCCCTGGTGCTACAGCAAGAGTGTAACCTATGCATCTCAGGACTGCACTTACTACCTCCTTCTCAAATTAAATAAAATCTGTACATAGCACCTATAAAGGTGTCTGTTCAATTACTTAGCAGTACACATAAAATCACTAGTCTGTGCTGGAATATTTCTACCTCACCACTGCAAGCTACAGAGTGTACCTTCAATAGCCTCTGCCCCACAGACATGAACCCACATGCAACACTACTGTATGCAAAGCAGCACTATAGCTTTTTCCTGAAAGGACAATGCCAGTGTTAGGCAAAGTGCAGTACTGTGGAAAGGGCCAGCAGATCTTTCTAACTCTCCTATCACATTTTAGCATTATTTTCACAGTGTTCATGCTTCCTAGACTGTCTGCCCAGGCTCTGGAATGAGACAGAATTTTCTTTGAGCCCTACGTCTGAATTACCTGAGTATCTCTTCAAAGTAAACAAGGCAGACAAAGTAATCCGCCACAAGAACACACATTCTACTCAAATTCAATTATCTATTCAGTTTTGCATAAAACAATATTCCTACTCAGCTGCAATGCATTAAATTTTCTGCATTATGAAATGCAGCTGTCATTTTATTGTTTTAGGCAAGAGTTCTGTATGCTTGCCAATGACGTACCATTTTAACAGGCTTCTCAAGATGCAATAAAATTAACTTGCAGAGATTAGTCCTCTCTTTCTGACACGGTTCTGAATATATCATCCCTTAAAATATTTCAAAATTCATGTGAACCTTTTATCATGCCCTGATGGGCAGCACAGTTTGTAAGAGACTGTGTTAAGATAGACGGTTTACAGACTTATCTCTCAGATCATAAAGATAGATAGGTGGCTTTGTGTCATTATTGATGTCAGCAATTAATATAATCTTAAGCACCAATGAAAATGATATAATTAACTTGCCAATTCAGGCAAACTTGAATTTCTCTACTTTTTCCTCAATTCTCTACATTGATATAAGAAAAAAAAAACACAGATCTTCAGTTGCTTTTCTAAATATTGAAATGTAACGAATTAGGGAATAGAAGCCCATGCGCCAGCATAATGTCTTTTCATGGCAAGGTTACTCACCCTTGGTAGAAAGGTATAATAAAACCACTTCATTCACTTTTGAACAGGTTTACTTGTTAGGACATACCTAACACGTGATTTGGAAGCTATGATCAAAAACATGGATTTTTTTTCATAAAAGTAGTATGTGTTTTCAAGACTTGTCTTGTTCTGGGATTAGTCAAACTAGACACACTTAAAGAATAGTTAATATTAGATGAGGGATATCTTTAACATAAAATCAAATTATATTGTTCTGAGATAAGTAAATTTACCCACTTTCACGTCCCTTTATAGACAGAGTGATATAAAAGCAAGTACAGATGAAAATTTTGTCTTTCAATTTTCTACTTTTAGGAAAGGAAAATAATACTGGTGACTCGTGAAATTGAAGAAGTGGCAATGTCTACTACTTATCTTTTCTCACAGTCAGATCGACTAAGACACACTATTGAAAACCTTTTTTAAGAGACTCTTAAGATTCAATCCAACCCAAACAGATCATTTCAGGATCATTTAATGTACGTATTGTACTGGTTCTGGTTGGAATGCAATTAATTTTCTTCACAGCAGCTCTTACGGAGCTGGGTTTTAGATGTGTCACCAAAACTATGCTGATAACACAGGGATGTTTTAGCTATGGATCAACAGTGAACATCAAGGACTTCTCTGTTTCTCTGTATACCCAAGTGAATGGATAGCGTGCAAGAAGTTGGGAAGGGATACAACCAGGTAGATAGCCCAAACTGATGACAGAGATATCCTAGCCCATGTAGCATCATGGATTGACTAGCCAGATCTATGGTTGGACAGCATGATCTTAGTGCTCTCTTCCAAGCTTAATGATTGTACAATTCTCTAATTCTATGGTGCCAAGTAATAAAAAGGGAAAATGGGTGCTTTATGGAGGTTATCCATCTTTAGCTCAGGTTCTGGCTACCCGTGGGAGATGCTGAGCAATTGCTTTAGCATCACTTTTTCTGTTTTGCTTTGTTTCTTCTCTTCTTCCACTTCTCACCTTACAAGGTTTTCTTGCTTTCACTCCTCCTTTCCTCATTGCCTGTTCCCACCGAGGAGCAAAGGAGTGAAGCTTGCAAGTGGCTGCATGATGCTCAGCTGCCCACCAGGGTTATCCCCCAGCAGGGATTATTTCTAAGTCACACCAACTTATAGTGAAATCAGCAGCCTTTCCTCTTTGAATCATAGTCAAGTGCCAGGCATTGATGTTTACACTGTGGGTGCAGGAGTGCAGCACTTGACAATAGCAATAGCAATCCTCATGTAGAAGATTCATAACATCTGGTAGGCAGAAGGCCAAAGCTGCAACCTAACTGTTAGTAAGTGCAGGAAATACCTTAAATATGCATTACCCTCTGTAGCACATCTATTTTTTAGAAGTTGGTACATGAAGACTGGATTGATGTTACTATTTGCATTCATTATCCCAGATTAATAGAAGTGCTTCGCTGGGAAAGAGGGTGGCAACACACTGCACTGTGAAGCTGCAAGTGACTTAGCAACCCTGACATGCACAGTGCAGGAAATCACTGCAAGGCTTTATGAACTCCCTGAGGTCAGCACCAGCTGAAGAGACACCCAAGAAACACTCCAGCCTGAAGGAGCACTGTTTATGGTGGAACTATCTATGCTTCACACTCTGAGGTACAGAGGTTTCCTTATAGTCCCTGATTAACCTTTTTTTCCCATTCTTCTCTCAACTGTCAGGTGTATGCACACACTGAAGAGCTCCACATCAGAGCAGGAAGCTGCTCAGTGATGGATTAAGTGAAGGCTGCTCAGTGACAGACACATCTTTCTAAGTCACCAGTTCCATTTCCAGAAGCAGTTAAGATTTCCAGGGGTGCATCCACAGAGGAGAACTAAGTGTACAAGCCTACCATTTATTCACCAATGTTGTTTATGAGCTCTGTGATTTACCTGCTGGCCCTTTGATTTTTTTAGGGTTTAAATTTACAGAGGAATATGGTGCTAATGCATAGGTATAATTTGTATAAATATGCCAGACCCTATTTATGGAATATGTTCCATCATGTAGTTATTGTACAGGTTCTGGCTGTGATAGTTTTCTTTACAGAAAGTTCTAGTTCTACTTCTCCTCATGTGCCTGTATTTCTTCATGTCTAATCTTCATGTGCCTGTATTTCTATTTTTCTATCATTTGTCATTCCCACTTGTCATGTTACACCTATTGCTAACTGTGAACTACATGATGGAGAATTTTTATGTACCCTATGAAATGTTCACTACAGTACCAGCACTCTGCAACAACCTACTTATGGAACACGTATCAGCACAGTATTTCATATCTTAAGCTCTACACTTTACTTTGCTTGCATATGCACAAAACACAGAAATACTGAATAACCCACTACCATGGGTAAATTGGTTATAATTCCTTGCACAGCACATGCATGAAAGATCAATGCCTGATCAGACATTTGCAAAAAAAAACAACAACAGCAACAACAACAATTAAAAAATAGCCCAGGGAGAAAAGCGAAACCAAAACTAATTCTTCCTTTTTGTTTCATAAATAAAAAATGTATTCCTCTGGGACAAAATACATCACCATGCATAATTTTGCCTTTCTTAAAAAAATACTAAAAAAAAAA
The DNA here is from genome assembly GCF_019232065.1 of Centrocercus urophasianus. Lineage (NCBI taxonomy): Eukaryota > Metazoa > Chordata > Aves > Galliformes > Phasianidae > Centrocercus > Centrocercus urophasianus. Next base: position 38,153,092 of record NW_024884711.1, read on the forward strand.
AAAAGTTTTTTGAGTATTAATCACAGGCAGCTATTCAATCTGGGATCAATTTTCTCCTATTCAGACTTCTTTTATACATCTATTTTCACAAACAACAACAACTACAATAAAACACTGCATTTTTGCAGTACTTTATGCAGTTTTGAGGTACTAAATTAACAACTGGATGAGATTAATTTCCTCTCTTTATCCAACCAAAGAGTGGCAATACGCACACAAGTCTCCTGCATCCTTCAGATACCCAGCAGACCCTGTATTGCACGAACCATTCCAGTAGTGGGAAAAGGCTAATGCAATCCCTAAGACCACTTGATACCATCTTTCCCTAGTGACCTATCTACCAGGAATTTTTATGATAATACAAATTTATTTCACTTAAGACAGTGATTAGTCAACAGTCAGGGAGCATCTTCAATCACTGCATTATGGTTTGAGCTGAACTTTGCTTGACTCTTGTCTCCTGCTGAGAATTATGTAAGGTATAAAATATTCAGATTAGTTCTGTGAAATTAAAAAAAAAAAAAAAAAAAAAAAAAAAAAAAGCCAAGAATGAGACATTCTTGCTTATGGATGCAGTGGGAAAAAATTGCCAGCAGGGAAACAGAGTTCAGAGCACAGCTTGTGAGGCACCGTTCTAAACGTTACAGGAGAAAAAATATTTTCAAGTTATGAACAAATCCTTGGCAACGTCCTTTATAAAATGCTTCTGAGTATTCAAGTGTGCAAGATAAAGCTGCGCAGGTTGATTGAACTAGTACAGCCAGCAATTGTGAAACAAATAATCCAAAGGCTTGCTGACCTTGGCAGCATTACAGAAGCAATCTTTACATAAGAATGAAGTGTTCTTAGATTATTTCTCCCAATATATTAGGTTTCAAACATATTTCCACTTCACCTCTGTAAAGAGCTCGGAGATCCCTCAGTAAAATGTTCTATGTCCAGTCACAAGAAAAAAAAGTACAAAAATATACACATCTCTTTGTCCCTATTACTTTCCTTGAACATCCATATTTACTGCAGATAACGCAAAATAAATCCCATTGTCCTTACGCAAGATAGTTAAGCTCTGTTATGTCCTCTGGATATCAGCCAGGGTTCTCTAAACTACCATAGTGCTTTGAATATAGGCCTCTCTTGTTCTTTTAAAATAAAATTAGAGCAGCCTGTTCCTAGGAAGGTGGGGAAAGCAGTGGAAGAATACTGAAACCCGAGACAAGCATGCTAATTCTCATCTAGACCTCTGCCTTGCCCCCAGAGACTGTGCAAACCTCGTTAGCCCCAGTTTGCAAACTTAGGGCTTCAAACGAATTGGAGTAATTATCGTAAGAGGTGCCAGAGCAAGGGAAAAATGGATGGCATGGCATTTAAAATGGCAGCATTCTTATAAGTACGTTGGTTATCACTCAAGGCACTGAGCAAGCCAAAGGTCTCTGGAGCAGGAAGGATGTAACAGACCCCCAAACCTCTCCCTGTATAACAAAAAGGGAATCAATAGGCAAAAGGACACATTACATATGGTCTAAGATTCATAGCATTTTCTTAAAGGTAAATATTTGTTTAACATCAGTGCCATAAAGTATCTCAGAGCTCTAAGATGAAAATCCAGCTGAACTCAGAGCAGACCACCCCGCAAATCGGTGCACTCCACATGCAGCAGTTCAGCTCTTCCATTCTGCAGACATCCATCTTGTAAGACAGATGCCATAAGCCTCCTAACACACAAACTCACTTAAACCATTTACATTCCCTCTTTCACCAAGCGTCATCTAAAACTGTTTGCAAACTAGAGTGGAGACTGGATCAGGTTTATCTGATCTTAATTATTTGTAAGAACTATCAATATTTATTATGGGAAACAACAATTATTAAGGTGATTACTTTAAAAATCTAAAAGCAATTCACATATATACTCCCATTCTTTGTTTTTAACAGAGAGAATACTGAGTAGTTAAATTAAATGCTGCTACTTTGATACAGGAGGATACAGTACATGTCTTTATTCTTAACTGCTTGCTCTCAGCCACTAGTATAGTTTTTAATTCCCTTACGCTTCCCTTACACTTCTTATTTTTGGTATTTCCCTAAACCCTGAGAGCTCCCACTCTGAGGCAGGTGTCAGGTTTTTACAACTGGTTCTAAGGTAACAGCAGTCAGAAAGTACTGTTTTGAAACAAAACAATCCATATGTTAAAAAGAAAACAAAACACAACACTTCTCTGCGCTTAAGAAGCACCAACCCCTAATACTGGTTACAGCAGAGATCATCTGAAGGTCAGTCCTCTGCCCTACAACTAGACCTCAGCCTTTGGCAAGGAGCTTCCTCCAGTAAACCAAGGTAGAAGGCAACTGGCAGATTTTTATACCTTTTATATCAACAATTTTGTCTTACTCATATGCTTTCTTCCCTATTGAAGGAAGCCTAGAAATGTGGTGCACCGTGGGAGGCTGTGCGGAGATGACAACAGTTAGGAAAAACATCTGGCTGATGCAAGGCTGGGTACCAGCAAGCACTTCCATATGTCTAGTCTTCTAACAACACGTAGACACATACCTGCTTGTTCTTCTAACATACGTAAGAAATAACTGCTGTCACCCTACTATATTCATTAGAGAAACAACTGTGAAGAAAAAGCAGTCTAGATACAGATGTGATGGGTGAAATCCATATTGACTTTTTCATGCCAATAAATGCACAGGAGTAAATGAAAGGCAGAATTTCACCCCTTGGTTTTAGATACCACAGTTGTCAGCAACATGATTGTAGCTTCATAATGCAAAATATGATTCTAATAAAATATTAGGAATGCGGTCAAAATAAAAAAAAAAAATATTACATTATGATTCATTAAAATGAGGTTAAGTAAAAACAGCAGCATCATATACAGCAATCTACTTACTCATGTTGAAGATTTCCACAATATACTGCATTCATACATTGCATACATACGTACACACATTCCCACACAGTATACTGTGTGCTGTCAAATGTATAAGTAAAACTTGCTGGAGTCTTCAAAAATAACCATCTGCTACATGCACCATAATTTAGTATCTCTGTACAGATGCTCTAGGTATGTACCATTGTTAAAATATTCAGTTCTTTATCCATTAACCTGGCCAGACCATCTGGACACCTTAATGAAACTATTCATGAATAGCAACCCTCTAATCAGCACATGAAAGCTCGTAGGTACTCACCCTGCAAACTGGGCACTGCCAGTGACTACTGCTGTCTCTAAGCCTGAACTCATCAGACAAACACTTGGAATGATACACACGAAAACACAGGTCACATATCAACACCTCTCCAGGCAAATGGCATTCAAAACAATACCAGTCATGATTTTCTGTTTCCCAGTCCTACAAAAAATACAAAATATTTTGGTATGATATTCTGTCAAAATCTTTAGGAACTAAGAACAAAATTGATATATGTCTTGTAATCCAGCAGCAATTAGACATTATAAACAGTTTAAGAAGTGTATAATGTTTAAAAAACAGGGGAAAACCTACATGCTTAAAGATCTTCATCAATTTAATATGTGCTAACTCAAACAGCATGTGAATGCCAAGTTTTAGCTTTTTCAAGTGTCTGATCGGTAACATAATTTCAAATATGAGCTCTGTCCACAATGAAAAGTTTTGGGTTTGTTTTCTACCTTCGTGTACAACACTGTTGTCGACCTCTCTGCATTAGACTACAAACAAAAGGCTGTGCACTTCAATTGAGCATACCTATTTCCTCAGACTATGTCCCCTCGGTTTGATTGTTACAGTATATTTTCAACTGTAATATTCTGAAGGGTGGCCCCTTCCAGTCTTTACTCTCTTTAAACTGACAACTTTCCAGTGTTAAGTTACAAAGAATACATGAAATCATGAACCTAAAATTGCAAGAAATGTGTTTGCTAAGCAATCTCAATACAATTCAAAAAACAGAAACTGTTTCACTTGCAGTGCCCAATAGCACTTATTCCTGAAATGTCCTACAGAAGACAAAGGATGTGATTCTGTTCATATACAGATGTCTTTAATACACTCTTGAATATTCAGTCCCAGTGGCCAAATTCTGACCTTTGAAACATGTGCATAAGCTTTGATGAAGTAATTGCGAATAGCATGCATATAATTTGGAGGCAGAATTTTGCTCTAAGAATCTCTAGCACTAAAACCAGACAGAATTGCCAGTGGCCACCATCAAATGTTTGTTATCTGAAATGCCATTCTTTTCCTTACACTTTGAAAATAACTGTCATATCTCAGATTAAACTCCCAATGCCTTTTAATGTCCAAATGTCACTTTTCAGTGGGTTCAAATATCTGAAAAAATTACTCCTATTCTTCAAGAAGTGATCTTGATAAAAATCGGACGGAGCTTTTTTAATGTCACGTTGTAAAGGTGGAGTCTGCAACTCTCACCACTGGCCTGAACAGGCTTTTGTCCAATTCTCTTCCATGCCTGGGAAGCAGAGCCCCTCAGGTCCATAGGTCCCCTTCACAACGTGGGGTAAGAAGTGCTACGAAGTGGCACCTCCAGTCCCTTAGGCTGAAGCAGCTGTATTCTGTACATAACTCATCTGACCAGAGTCCTCCACAAATATCAGACATTTCAGGACAACCCCAATTGCCTACACTAAAGTTTATACCCATGAATGTTGGAGCAGTAAGTTTAGGAGAAACAAACCAATAAAACATCAAAAAAAGATCCTTAACCAATTTCTGACTCAGAACTTCATCCTGCTTTGTTGTTCAGATTAACAGTGTAACTTGACTTTCTACTGGTTTTGTTTCTTATTTATGTATCAATTCTGCGTATCTCAGAATGGCAAAACAATACCACTTAATATAGCTATAAAGAATGTATTCTCATTTCACCAAATCTTTCCCCTTCAACAAAATCCAGTGGCAGAACACTTTGAGAGTCCTTTCTTTGCAATATTTTAGAAATAACTAAAGATACTGCATTGTAGATGCATGTGGTTTCTCTGCAGATTGACAAAAAATGAGGATATTCAGTATTTAATGTAATACTTCTTTACAGAACTGCAAGACAAATAAATAAATAAGTGACAAAGGGCCAATTAAGCAAGAAAGGTTTGACTGAAGTTTTATCCAGAGAAAAATCAAATGGAGAAGAGCCCAAGAGATTCTGGCTACTGAGGAATTTCACTGCAGAATAAGGATTCCAGGATTTTTCCTTTTTATTCACACTCGTTACTTATTGGTATATTCCAGATATTCCATTGTTAGGAAATATGCTGGCAAAGAGATGTGGAATTTAATAAACACAGGGAACTTACTTGCTGGCAAGAAAAACCACGCGCTCAAGCCAGAAACCATGTTAAATAAAACACCAGAAGAAGCTTTCTTGAGTAGTCCCAATTGAAAGTTTTGAAAATATCATTAGTTCTAAATAGGCATCACTAGGTTTTTCACAGAGATTTTTAGTTTAATGCAGTATATTTAGTGCATAAGTATATATAAAACATTCATTTATGCAACATATCCATAAAGTTAATAAAGAAAATAAAAAAGGTACATAGCCCTTGTGAGAAGCTATACTATCGACTTCAATAGCAAGGTCAGAGGCAGTAATTTTGCTCCAGCAGCAGTGAAATGTCACTGCTTCGGTTTGCATGTGTTTGAATGGGAGGAGAATGTGCTCCCAGGAGACTTTTTCGTGCAGGAGACCAGATTCATTTATAGAGCTCAAAGTGCCTGCCAGCGCTCGGGGTAGGACAGGTCAACATCCTCCGCCAGCTGCAAACGCGGTTAAGTCTGCATTTACGATATACACCACCAGGTGTCATCAGCCACTCCAAAAATGACTGATTTAAGGGCAACCATTGTAACAACGTCTTGAACTGTAACGTGTGAGTAACCACTTCCAGCCCCCAGGAGAGAGAAAAATCATCAAACTAGATACATACATAATGCAGACTAAACTCAGAATTGGAAGTGATATGGATGATGGTTTGGTGGTTAATATAGCAAACTAAGCTATCCTAATGGAAGACAGAAACGTAATAGAAAATATGACAGAATTCAAAACCACATAGTGCAAAAATTGTTCACCTTGTTTTTTGCTGCTGTCTGGGAAAAAGGCTGCATACCGTAGGCCTTTCAAAATAAAAACAAAACAAACTTTGTATCTATACTGTAATCCGTCCGATTATCAGGATATACACAAGGCTAGAAAGAATTCATGCACAGTGACCAGGAAATCAATGTTACTTCTAACATCTGGCTGCATACATTTCTTCCTGCATTTCTGGAATGATACCTAATGTTTTAACCACATTCTGTCTCTTCACAACATCCCAGGTACTTATATGATTAAAAGAACCCAACACCCATCTTCTTCCCCATATATACACCCACCACCAGGGAAACTTAGAAATGTTCAAGAATATTAATGATTATTAATCAGTGATACAGAAAACTGTGTTGGCTCCTGTAAAGTGATTTACTGCACAGACCCCAATGAAATCAAACTGCATGTGAACAAAGATGAAATTCCCACTTTATCAATAAAACTCACAGTCCTCATGGTATAACAAAAGGGGACGTGTTCCTGGGGCCATCCAGAATGAAGGCAGGATCTCCAGCACAGGGACTCAGCTTGCCAATATTCTCGCTCCCTGAGGGAGGGCAGGGGAAGCCCCTGGGTCACCAAGGGAATCCTGTGTTGGCTGGAGCCGGCTGCCCAAGTCCGGTGGTACCCAGGGACTGCCCACAGCTCTTAGGGGGGAGCGGAGCTGGCAGCAGAGCCACATAGCTCAGATGGAACAACAGTTTTCCCCTTTGTTTTACTCAGCTGCCCGCTGCATTTGTAGATATACGCATTAGCAGGGCAGCAAATGTCTGTTTGGGGGATTTTATTTAATAGCCAAAAAGCTATGCTCTGTTAAGCAGAGCGGAATCTTGCAGCAATATGGGTCACTTGTGGTCACTTGTTCTTTATATTCAAATCGGTCAAACATTATATCACAAAGGTCACTTTGCACTGACATAGATAGCAGTCAAAATTTCTCAGCAACATGAACAAAACAAAGCAACAATTCTGAAATATGGCTTAACTTATGACTGACACATAAGTTTACTTTTTCATGATTTGTATTAAGTAGGTTGTCTTAAAGAACATACACATATTTATTCTGGAAGAACAGAAAAATAACATAGGACAGAAAATGTCAGGCTACCTAGAACACTCAACACTTCAAAAAGAGATAAACCCAACAGAAAAGAATGAATCACCATGTCGTAGCCTTTACTGTAAAATGAAATATAAAGTTGTTGACAAGGAAAGAGTAATTTTACTGCATAAAGAAAATGTCCATTATAATGCAAATGTACATGGAAAAGAAATGCTTACTCATTAGTAATGGAGATTTACTTCACTGTAATTGAAATAGGGAATCTGTATGTTGGAGAATGTGACAATCTGCTGTACAATTTGCATACCATTAAGGAGGAGATGTGAAGCACATACAGTAATATTAACAATAATTTAGAGGTCACAACTACAACAATTAGGCCACTTCCATACCTTACCAATACCATAATTACTGCACCAAAAAAGAGATAAAAACAAACAGTAACTTTTTATTTTCCTATAATTGATATGCAGTCATTGCACGTGAAAACATTATAACCGCTTTACTTAGAGTTTGTCTAAAAGGACCATTTTGCCTTTTTAAAATGTACATTCCATTAACATAACTCATTTCTTACCTGTTAATCTGTTTTCTCCAAGTCCCTTAATGGTAGCCCAGATACTCGGTAAAAAGTCACTCTACTATCAGGTGGAAGAGAGGAAAAGGGAAGGGGGAAAAAGGCAAAACTCTATTCACAAAACTCCCCTCTATGGGGATTTGCTGGTTTCACACAGTTGAACTAGATTTCCCAAGCCATCCAAATCATGGCTATCCTTTGGACCCAACCAGCAGGCTAAAAAAAAATAAAAAGGGTCACATAGATAGAAAAACAATTTTAAGTCAGTCATTTCTTTGGCGCAATCGTGTTTATTTACAAATAACATACATACAGTTCTGTTGTCCCAAATTCAGTATGACGCAAATGAAGGACAGCACTTTCCAAGGAGTTCATGCTTCCCAGCCTTTTCCTTTATGGCATTTTGTCCCATTGTACTCTTTGGACTTTTTGTTTTCCCAGGCGTTCTGTTTCAAGGGCTTCTCCAGAGTTTCTTTGCTGCTTACCTATGCACTGCTGTGCTGCTTCTCTAGAACTCCCATTCACACCACACACACACAGCTCCTTTCAGATCACTCGATTTTCATTCAGACCCACCTGTGCACAAATCCACGGTCAGCTCTATGCAGTGTCTGTGCTTTAAAAAGCCTCTATAGCTCCAGTTGCCTTCTCGTGAATAGAGAACTCACAACAGCTTTTACATTTAGTCTAAAGGAAGAGCATTAGCAGATACACTGTGCTATTTCACCCACACTGCATCATAACAACACTTTTAGTCTGTCACAATAATCTCACTGTCTAGAATGGCAAGTAGGTCCACAGCAGCAGAAAAAAAATCGTTTACAAAATAAAGACTACTTTAAAATAATAGCTTTTATATGCTATATTTATTTCAAGACATTTTCAAATTACCAACCCAAAATTTAGTGGAATCTTTCCTATTTCACAACCCTTTAGAAAACTGGACAAGATCTCAATGAATGAGTTCCCATCGTTTCTCTGATTCCCATTTCTCTGACACCTAATTGGGCTGCGTTCAATTTAAAGATGTCATTCCTGAGGCATGTGTTCTGGATTCAGTTTCTTCATGGGTATTTTAAGATTCAGGAATAGCCATAAGGAACACTTCTTTCCCTCCTCTCCACCTCCATCAGTTTTACACTAGAGAATTTTCAGCTTGGTCCAATGAATTGCTTGATTCCTTCAGGTAAGAGAGAAGCTGTTAAAATTCAGGATTCTGCTCTTCAAGGTCTGTTTACTGGCTTTCTCTTTAAATGAGAAAAAGCTCATAGTGATAGCTATATATTTTTAAACAAATTTTTCATTTTTAAAAAGTCAGTTTCTTTCCGTCTTTTTCAGGTAGCATCTGTTTCCATCAAAGCTTCTTGCTTAGGCATGAGCTTTGCTATAGATAATTGTTAAAACTTTGCAGCGCGTTTTTCAGTCTTCATCATTCACAAAAGCAACAAACCACGGAGGAAGAGGGGTGCATCTCCTACAATGTTCCTGTTCTCCAAGACAAAACCTAAAGGAAATAATTCTTACTTACATATTTGCTCTAAACAGCTACTGCACACTTAATATTGATTTGTTCATCAGTATTTTCTCAAAGCATAAGTATCAGAATCTATACTAAAGGCTGTCTGCAACAGGCTCAGACAAGAGCCTTTAAGTACTGTAGAAATGCTAAACTTTGTTCAACTTTGATCTATCTAGCTTTTGCACTACTGCTGAACTTCCAAGTGACTACTTGTAACGAAAGTTTTATGGAATGTGGCTGTTTATTCATGGAGTTGGACAGAGCAGATCCTGGCTCCTTCTTTTTTTTTCAGACTACCAGGTATGCACCCAGTATGTGCACAGCTGTCTCTTTTTTAGGCAGGCTGTATCCCACTGGTACAGCACCAGTAAGTAAGTAGTAAGAAATCTTACTACAACTCTTGGTAGATGTATTGATTTTCAGTAAGATATTAATGTGCCCCGCATACTTCCTGGGTCTAGCAAACACAATGTGCCACAGAGCACAATTTCCAGGTTTTTTTTTCTCTATGGCATGTTTTTTTGCCACAGGCCCTAGCCTGCTGTGAGGGCAGCCCTATGTGGGCCTTTTGATCAGCCTTCTCTTCACACCAAGCATCTCTGGTTCCATCTCTTTCTTAGTGATCAAGAATCTTCCTGTAAACTTCCATTCAGTAGCCCACTGAATCTGCTTTTATTTTTCTTCATCACGATGGGTTAGGCTCAGCACTGAAGGCACAGTAAATTGTTTGATGACTCAGAGGACTGACCATCTTTGCAGCAGGTAAACAGCGAGGGAGCCATTTAATAAAGTATTTCCCTACAGGATTCATACTTGATCAGGATGACTGCTTTACAATGATAAAGTTTCTTAGATCATCCCATGTCTTACATTTAATATTACAGTAATATAGAGTAAATAATAGCATCAAAATAGAGTAAATTCAGCATCAGAATAAGCTCATTTTTGCCCCAGTAGTTTTCTTGTATATATGTACTTACTAGATACGTTGACTCATGTTTTGCTTGTGGGTTTTTTTTGCTCATCAAAAGTGTTCTGCAAGTAAATAAGCATCCGTCTCTTCTTCAAAGCCAAAAAAACTTCAGCAAGTAGAATTCCTTTATGAAAACTGTTTCACTTAATCTTCTCCTTCCTCTTCTAAGAAACTGCTGCAGCAGGTAGCTACGCTGATCTGTGATTTTAAGAGACAGGATAATCTGTCCATTGCAAATCACCTGCCTTTTTATAGATCCTTTCCTTTGATGACCTGAACTTCATCTTAAAAATGGATGTCCACAACCTTACTTTGTAGGATACTTTGAGGGCATTCATTACTCATACTTCATCACTAAAAGAAATCCAAAGCAGTAATGAGCTCATATATCCTCACAACTATCTAGGCATCTTCCTTAAGTCCAAGTACTTTATTTATATGTCTTGGTTCATTTTATATAGATTTTCATAGTATCAGTCAACAACAGATTTGTTCCATTACTTCTAATTTTTCTCATTTTAGAAATCACTTTTATCCTAGAAAGAACAGAAAATCATCAGTAAGGAGACAGATCAAAACCTCCTTCTCTATAACGTGTATTGAACACAGACGTATTTAGAGGCTTGTGATAATTCAGTTCCATCTTCTTCACTGATAACTGCTTCCAGTTCTGAGGCACACGTGCAAGTAGACTCAGCCTCTGCAGTGAATTCCACAGCCTCTCAGTAGACTTTCTTTCATTGAGCTTCATCTGCAAGCCCATGTGTCTAATTAAGTTATTGCCAGTTTGTCTTAGAAGTCTTCTGTTTCTAGCAGAAACCACCGAAGTCATCTCTGGATGTTTACCACGACAGGCAGATTTTCACTCCCTCATCTACGTTATATTTATGCGCTGGCCCATTTGAGGCGATGGGCTCCAAAGTGCAGTCAGTCTCCAACTCCCAGAGCTAAGGAAGAAGTGCAGTTTTTTCAGCAAGCGTAGTAGTGTGCCAGCAGCCAAAATGACTGCTAAAATCTCTGTGTGTTCATCTTCTCAGCCTATGAGCTGTGTTCCTGAAGCAGCGAATAAATCTCAGTTTCCCTCTCAAGAAGATCACATTTGGGTAGCAGTAGTATACATTATTTCAGGTGAGACAATGTGAGCATTCTCCTTCACGTTATTAGAAAAAGAATGTCATTTCAAATGAAAATAATTTTTATCCTCCTTCATGTTCCAAGTGAGTTCAAGGTTAACAGAAACTTGCAACCTATCTCCTCAGAAACTGCATTCACTTCCGCTATTAATACCATATTTTTTTACTCAGATTGAAGCAAGAGGAGGTTTGTAAGCTATTCTCATTAGGGAGATATGTCAGTGACAGACTGAAGTACTTACAAGGTGCAGTGCCTTTTATTTTCATATCATGCATGAGAAAGTTTTGTTCCTTGAGACACAGAATGAATCCAGATCAGAAAAACAACAACAACAAAACCCACCTCTCTTCTTGTAGTTCCGAGTGTCTTTCCAAGAACGACTGTGCATAAAAGGTCTCTCCCTCCTCTCTCCTTCTTAGTTAATGTTTACATTGCTCCTCTGACCATAACTTCTGCATGGGATTTTGTAGTGTTTCTCTATGTTGATGTTTCTGCACACACAATTCTCTCAAACAATATTCTAATCTTTTTATCTGAACCAACAGCATAAATTCCTACACTCCTTGCTTAAATCTCCCTTTAATCACTCTTGTTTAAATTTATTTTCCCTTCTTGTGCCATAGGTGTGGCTGGTATTGTTTCAGCTGCCAGTGATAGAAAAGGGATGAAGTCTGCTTTTATTGTGAATGAAATGTGAGTAAGTTCATTAGCTTCAATAAAATTTCATTCAGAGACCAGCATGACATCACAGTAAGAGAATCAAAGTAACTGTCAGAGATGCACAGCATTCTGAACTCACAAACTGAATAAAAACAATGCTACCAAGTCAGGGCTGGCACAAAGGATGCGGAAAAACACAAAATGCATATTTTCAGAACAAACTCAAGATGAGCTGGTCTAAGTCATCTAATACATTAACATAATTTGAGTCCCGTGCTGGAAACTTTATACAGAGCAGGTTGACTAATCTACTTGAAACCTGAAAGTAAATTATCATTCTCCTACAGATCTCTTAAGAGAGCAGAAGCATGTGAAAACTGTGAACAATGTCAGTATCACAACCACAGAACAGTGGGTAAGAACCTTCAAGAAGAAAAGAGCACTGGATTGACCAAATTTTTAAGTCACATCTGCAAAGCTGAGACAGGCAAATGAAGATCCTGATGAGGTTGTTTTGCCAATTTAAAAGAAGCATCATCTCTTAGGTATGCAATAAGGTGGATTCTTCTAGTGTCATCATTACTAGTGCGAAGATCTTCCAAACAATGTGAGCTTTTATACCGATTTTCAGAAGGTACAGGTACTTCCTTTTTAGGGGATGAAAACTAAAAGAGGGCTGGAATAGAGGGAAGAAATATTCCTGAACATACAGGAAGAGGGAAACTTAGAAAAGGAATGTACAGAATTGTTAATGATTCTTAACACACATTGAGAAAGGAAGGCCGCTGCTGAGACAGTGAGGCCATCCTCATGAGCTACATGTTAACAGCCTTAATGTGAAGAGGGTCTTGGGTTCAACACAGCAACAGTAAAACACTTCTCAACCATGAGGTGGGAGTTCCAAGTTCTAATTTGCTCCTCAAGGAAAAAACAATCTATGCTTTAATTTGATGACTTGATAAGATTTGTTTTTCATAAATCCACAGCAAGGTATTACACTAGTGGACATGTATTTTTGGCTCAATAATAAGCAGATGTTTACACTAGTGCAATTCATGATAATTATTTACTAGAAAAATCTATTTCTTTTAGTGTGCAGTGACTGGTACAGTGGTATTCTTTTGGCAAATAACCTCTGAAAGATGGGAATTCAAAGGATGGAAAGGTAAGATAGCAAAGAAAGAGTCAATTCCAGATATGCATTTCCCTTGAGTGCCTTCGTGAGAGTGAACTGATAGGCATCCCCAGCCTCAAAGCCTCCTCATACCTAATCTGAGGTGTGAAATTAGAGATGGAAGCTAGTATGAAATTTTCTCTCCCAAAAGAACGTTCATTAACTCTGCATTAGTGAACATCAAATGTAAAGAATACTGATAATTTCATAATAATGAAAAATCTTTCCGGAAAGTTCAAGACTGGAAAATGTCTGATTTGTTACAACACGAGAGAAACAATTATCATTGTTTGGGCTGTATTTGGCTCTGGATTGGTGAATTCACATAGGACTTCAGATTCAAGGCAATACAGATAGATGATTTTTTTTTTTTAAACTCTGAAGAAAACTTTTCTTCGTTTGGTACGACATGTTCTTCCTTTTTGTGCTCACCAGTAGGAAGAGCATTCATGATGAAGACGCTGGCAGTACTATTGCTATTTTATATTATTCTACTGGTGACACACTGGAACAGGTTGCCCAAGGAGGTTGTGGATTTGTGGATGCCCCATCACTGGAGGCATTCAAGGCCAAGCTGGATGTGACTCTGGGCAGCCTGGTCTGGTGGTTGGTGATCCTGCACACAGCAGGGGGGTTGAAACTGGATGATCACTGTGATCCTTTTCAATCCAGGCCATTCTATGATTCTGTGATTCTAACTGAAATGAATGGGATGCACATTAAAACTGTTTCTTAACTTAGTAAATTAGTAGCCCCCAGCTTGCTAGCAATAACTGGTAGTTATATGGTTGTTATGTTTTCTTTTCAAATTTGAAGTGTATTTTATATCCAGAGAAGATTCAAACCCTCACAGTGACCATTCTTATGATGCCATGATAATCTCAATACTTATGGAGAGACTCAAGAAGGCACTGGCAGATCAAAATACTGCTTCTGGATATCAGCAATGCCCTGGCATAGAAAAAAATATAGTTACCAATGCAATTAAGCATAGCAAGAAAGAAACCCAGTTCAATCTAAAGCAAATTAGATTAACAGAAACATAACAACAAAAATACATCTCTTATATAGACTGAGCCTCATAAAAATAAAGCTGCAGCACATCAAATCACAGTAATCACTGGGTGTTTACCTGAGGTTAGCAGGGTTAATAAATTCACAGTGCTAGCAGTGGGCCACAAAAAGGCTAAAATGATGGTAAAGCACAGTGAAGAGGTGGTTAATTTAGGCAGGCTTGGGACTTGAAAGTATCTGGAGTTACTATGAGCAAGTAGCAGTACTTTTCAAATACTAAAAATCAGAAAATTGCCAGGATGAGTTAGCAAGTTTTAAATACACGGTGTGTAGGGAAAAATCACACTCTTCTAAGGTTTTCTTAAAAGAAGAAAGCAAGAAAACTACCCCTCCAAATGACCTAACTAAAAAGTGTTTACAATATAAGAATTGGAGAAACAGCGATTAGAGATATGGAGAACAACAAGTGCACACATAAATGATTACAACTACAGCCCAAAGTCATATTTAACCAGCCAGAAGAGTTTCAGGCTCTATATACAAGCAATGAATTACACGATTGCTTTGGGGAAAAAAGACTTCTATAAAAAAGTAACCTCTCAAAAGCATGACCAAGTTGTATCTATTTTGGCAGTGAAAAAATAGCTCAAAGTACCCTAATAACGTGTGAAGCCTCACCCTTCATGTGTCATTAGAGGATTTGGTCACTACGAGCTTTAATTCATAGCAATGCTATGAAGTATGTTGCCTTCAAATGAAAACAATAAATCTGTGCCATTAACACATCTCCATTGTAGAAGAACATAACATAATCTGGCCTTATGAACACACGTAAATTGAAACTATACATGCATAATAATGCCTCTTGCTGGGCCACTGCAATTTTATGACTTTAACCATGAGAAGAATTAGCACAATCAATGCTCAAAATACCTCCATACACATTGTCTGTAAAAAAAATCAAAAATATGAGAGTGAGTAAGGCACACTAACTGTAAGAAATACATCTAAGACCTCATAAAGGTAGTGCTTTAATTAATTTCTTTCACTGAGATTAGACTATTCACTGAGATCACTATTTTACCATGATAGAAGTACACAAAATTAATGGCAAAACTTTAAACCTGAAATTAATCTGTAAGGACATTCATCAAGACCACACTTTCCTTGTAGTTATTGCATCTACAACACTGTTAGCAACACTTACTTGCATTTTTTTCTAAACCTTAAGAGCAAAGACATCATTTGTTTTTTTAATTGAGAATAAATAACACTTCCAAATTCCAAAAGTTCTGTGAGAAATAGAAATAAAGATTTTAGAAAAGAAAAGTAAATGTCCATTACCAGGTTTCAGGACTGACATTTCCCTTGCAGGGCAAGAAGCTGCAGAGATTTTGTTGAATTGCATAATAATGTCAATGACAGACAGTGAAAATGCAAAATTACTGACTAAAATGCTGGGTTACAATGGAAAATGATTTCTTCTCTCATTTATTTTGTGTCAAATGCATTAATCATCTGTAAGATGAGAAAGCCTGTAAGATGAGAACACATTTTGAACATTTGCAAAACATCTGCATAGATGGTAAATGAGCAAATAAAATGAGTACCTGCACAAGTCTTGAAAGTAAAACACTTGCAGCAAAGTTCTTACGTAGCTACCAACCCATAAATATCTACTGGAATACAGTATATTGGGCAACTGGCTTCATACATTAAATTAGTTTTGGTAACACATATATGAATCTCTCCCCCATACACATCAGAGAAAAAGAGGACAAATTTATGCTGTTTTAATCTGGTCATTCTTTTTTTTTACAAGTTTTTCAGAAGATTCATTTTCAGATGACAGTCTCTCTTGGAAAGGCCTCCTCTTGATGCTCGCGAACTGTTATATCTTTGCACACCAGCTAGTTCTTTTGTATGACATCTGAGGACGTAATACTTTGCCTCATTTTAAAAAAAAATTAATAAAATAAATAAATATATATATATGTGCATATATATATATGTATATATATATATTTTTAACCACCATTCTGACAGAACATCGATAGCAAAGCAGCATAAATTTTTTAACATCTTCCTCTGAGGGCTGTGAGAAACCAAATCAGACATCACGTCCTTACTGCATTTATCTGCTGTTACGTTAAACTATGGATAGCACAAGGGTTTGGAAACAAGAAAGTAAACACCACAAACTACCTAATTAATCTTTTCCAAACAAACCTGCATTTTCATAATCCATATATTTTTAATTATTGTTACCATTTAGCAATCAATCTACAGTCACCATTAAAACCAGCATTTTCAGGCCTTGTGTCAGCCTACAGTCAGGCACCTACTTGAATAACAGATACAGGAGCTCAGCAGTATCTGCAGACCAAATAATTAATTTATCTATTTGAATACAGATTTTAATTGATAGGATTCAGGTCCAAAAGTTCAGAAATGCAAAGAAACTTCAAGTAAATATTCAGATTTTAAAAAATCAAAGGAGGGATGAGAAGAATGTCTCCCTTTGCTAACTCCTTGTAACAGGTGCTCCTTATTGACTTTCAGCGTGCTGCCAGAAAACAGGCTGAAATCCAATGGCATTTTTTGCACAGATGTGGTAGATCAGTTCTCAAGTCTTTTACTTTATGAGCTTTCAAAGCTCTAGCAGTACCTCTAGCAGTGAAACAATGCTTGCCAATAGGGTCAAGGATCTGTCTGTAAGTGCCACAGTTTGCTGAGTCTGAATTCACTACTACGACATTAACAGCCCCATTTCAGAGTTCTACCTCCTAAGGGTGGATCTCTCAAAAGACTCCTGAGTTTGTCCTCACTGAAATGTAACTTGAACTCATGGTTCAACATTAGTGCCAGATCTGGATTACACAAAACTACAGACCACATCTCGATCAAGTGCAGACAAAGTACGTGTAACACTATCCAGCGTCACATTCAGTCCAATGTAGGGAACACATCAAACTTTACAGTTTTGCACCAATTGTTGGAGAATGGAAAATACTGGATCTGATATCAAGTGATAATGTTGTTACTTTTTAAAAATTTTTGAATAAAAACCCCCCAGAGAATTCCTTTATATCAAGTCAATGTATTTTGCTTCAGGTGTCTGCAGCGTTTTCAGTATTAGGATCCAGAGATGCTGGAAGCCGGGTACAGCTGAAACATGGCCCTGATTGGAACCTGATTCCTACTAATGCAAAAAGCCATTAAGTCAAGCGTGCATTGGTGTTCTGAACAACTGAAATGGCTGTCAGACATATGGGCACAGCATAATGCAGCAGTGCTTAGCAATCAGTACTTCCAACCAAAAGGCTATTCACACTGTGACCTACATAATAGCTTTAGCCAAGTCAAAGAGAACTCTTTCCATTCTGAGATAAAATAATAATTTAATTCTAATGGTTCACTGGGAATTCAAATACTGATTATCATACTATTTTGTTTAGATAAATGTTGTTAAGAAGAAGCAGGGTTTTGGTTGGTTGGGTTTTTTTTTTTTTTTTTTTTTTTTGAATGACCCTTTACAAAATGGCTATTGTGAGGCAATTCAATTCTTCTCTTTTTTCTTCTCAGCAATAGAGGAAACAAACACATTGAACGCTTGTGATAACTACGAATATCAGAATATGTTACGTAGTGTCTACACAATTAACATCACTTCTAAACACGTAAAAATGACAAAAGAAAAATTTTAAATAGCTAAGCAGAAGTTTCCGAATGTTGGATTCCACAGGGAACTGTGGAAACAGAACTAAATACCCTTTAGAAACTCCCATGAGGATTTCTAAACAAATTAGAATGAAAAGTTTAACAGCGATGTAACATATACACATTGCAACACTTCAAATTAGTAAGAATAGGATAGTTCAAAATACAGTGCTTTCTATTACTGATAGTTTATATTTATTTTAATTTTGAAGAAAAAATAGCATATTATTCCTCTAACAGCTGCAATTATGCAGCTGCAATGAGTATTTCAGTACCTTTTAGTGTTAATTTTTCTGTAGAATTTTTCTGGTTTTCTTCAAAGTTTAAATCATTATCTCTGTCTGGAAGATGTTGCCCATTTTACCATTATCTAATGAAATTTATGTTCCAAAACAACCATTTCTAGTTCAAGTATTTTAAAGCTTTGCTAAACTGTTTTTGTCAGAAAACCATTGTCTTGTAAATGCAGAGAAAAGGCTTCTGAACAAGGCAACATAATAGCACAACTTCTGTTCCTGGTCTATTAGACTGTTCTCAGTTAGCACTGTGAGTACATAAGAATTTAGCTTTAGGGACAGAGAAAACATGTTTTTCTTTCCTTTACATAGCTTTCAACCTATTTAATTGGATTTAAATATTTATTTTACATATCCAGTAGAACAACGCCTGGATGCCTGTAATTAATTTACTAAGAAAATCTTTCTTAAATGAATGCCCCAATGTTTCCAGATTATCTGTAAAACTTAGCTTTTAGTGTCTGTTTATACATAACAAAATATATAACTTCCTGTGGTTCTCTGGAATTTTTGGAAGTTGAGCACTTTTGAAATGGACTAGTTTTTCCTTTCTAAGATTCAGATTTAGACAACTCTAAGCCAAAATTTTTGTATTAATACATTTTAACAGCTGTCACCACTGGTATTCCTGGACACCTGAGAATTTCAAGTAATACCAATACCATTGTATCTACTACCTTCCTATGCAACTGTAGAAGAGGTAACGCTATGTATGTTAGGCATGACTGAGCAAGATTTTGACAGTGTTTCACAGCAGAAAATTCACATTTGAGAACAAAGAGTTCCTATGGAACAGAAAGGGTTAAAATAGAAAGGGTTTAAGAGCACATTACTTCCCTGGTCACAATCATCAACATAGCATGTGTAAATACCTTCAAATAGAAATTAAATCAAATTTAATGTGAAGATACCAGAAATGGTGATTTATTTTCTCAAAGATTCTATACTCACAATCTCATCTCCTGGCAACCAATATCCTTCTTGTTCAATACCAGCCTTTGACCCTTTACACCCCACCGTCAAGGTTTCAACAATAAGACCATCCTTGACTGCTAAACTCAGCTGACGAGTGGTTTCTTTTGGATGCATACCATGGACTCGAGACATATACCTGCACAGAGAGCACAGAAGTGAGTGTTAACGTGAGTGTTAAATTGTAAAATGCATCAACAAATGCATACTCTTTTAAAAGATGCAAAATTACATATACTCTAAGTTTTAGGTTGTTTATAAGTCATCATTACTTATATAATTTTCTCCTTCATTCCAAATGATCTTTACGATGTAGAGCCTTAGAGGAGAAAAGGAACAGTAATCTACAGAGACAATTATCAGACCCAAAAATAACATGCACACTGCTTGGCCTTGTCTTTGCTAAACTTCCCCCTCCATCCAAACCCCTAGAGATACTTCTTGCATCTCTCTAGTATCTCCTACAGGATGCACACTTCAGAATGAGCCTGGAAATGTTCCAGTGAATCTCTGACATGCTCCTGTGTGGAACACATTTATAAAGAACATGAAATTCATGCAACATGTATGAAAACCCAACAGCTAGAGATATAGTAGTAGGTATTTTTTCTCCTTTTCTTGAGATAACTACAATGACCACACCACGATGAATGTCACTGATGTGAGCAAAACATACACAGCCTAAACTGTGTATATATATGAGATCCAGTTGTGAAATGTTGGCCTTAACCCAGTATAATTTGCTGTTTCTAGTCCAACACAAAGTATTTACTTGGAACAAACAATGTAAAATGATCTTCCCTCTAAAAAGGCAACCCTCCTGTTTTAAGATCATTACACTTCATTATTTTTTTTTTTCAGCAGAATTCCAGGAACGTATTTACCAACCACTGAGCACTGAGAAGTGAACTGCAACTGCATGCAATCAGCACATCAATGAACTGACTGGATCTTGACTTGGAATCCATTGGAAATATCTGGAAATATTTTTCTAGCTTTAGCTCTCTTACAGTTACAGGGTTTGCACAATTTCTACCCTAGTTTTGTGTTCTCCAGGTACCCTATCTCCTAGCAAAAAACTTCTGTAATTTCATAGAATCACAAAATATCCCAAGTTAGAAGGGAACCATAAAGATAAGAGCCCAACTCCTGACTGCCCACAGGACCACCCAAAAATCAAACCCTATGTCTGAGAGCATTGTCCAAAAACACCCCCTGAGCTCCAGCACTGGGGCCGTGCCCGCTGCCCTGGGCAGCCCATTTTCCCTGTCCACCGCTCTGGGGCACAGCCTTTCCCTCACCCCCAGCTGCCCTCCCCTGGCAGCTCCATGCTGTTCCCTCAGGCCCTGTCGCTGTCCCCATAGAGCAGAGCTCAGCGCTGCCCCTCCGCTCCCTGTGAGGAGCTGCAGCTTCCGTGATGCCTCCCAGCCTGCTCCTTTGTATACCCAACAAACCCAGGCACCTCAGCCACCCCTCACACATCTTCCCCTCTGGATCCTTCACCATCTTTGCAGCCTCCCTTTGGACACTCCCCAACAGTTTTACGTCCTTTTTGTACTACGGTGCCCAAAACTGCACAGAGCACTCAAGGTGAGGCCATACGAGTGTCCATAATACAGAGCCCTGGGAGTCCTGCTTGTATCCCATCAGCTAATTGCTCACCCACCACCTTCTCTAGCTGTATGCTGGACATTCTGTCCAGAAGGATACCACGAGAAACAGTATCAAAGTCTTACTGAAATCCAAAGACAAAGCTATCAGCTTAGTATACTCTGTTTCATGCTTGATAACAAACTCCAGCAACCACAATTCCTCTGTGACTACCATCACAACCATCTTTACAAAGAGTATAATTACTTAACACAAGAAGCAAATGAAAGGAGAATACTTCTGATTTAAATTATGTTAAAAAAAAAAAAAAAAGAGTTATACCATTCAGATTTTTAGTAACATGGCTGTCAGGAACTATCAATGGTTTAGAAGTTATAACTCACAATAAGAATGAAGTCAGCTCTCTGAACACCTCTTCTCTTTGAGGATGTTTTACTTTCCACCTTGTTGCTGTTTTGGATGCATAAAGATCATTGCTAGGCCTGCATTCTCTTCTAAGCTTCTCCTGAGAACTGGCTTATCCTAATCTAATCTTTGTTTTTCCTTTAAAGGAAACTAAATGCATATAATCATACTGTAAATCTGCAGATTTCTATTTGAGTGCAGTAATTCATACAATAATCAGAGCAACACAGGACATCTGTAAATTGTCGCATGATATCAGAGTCATTTATGTAAATACAGTGGATTGCAGGACACTGAGACTTCATTTTAGGGTAAAACTCCTTAAAAACAGATGCTACCATTTACTGCAGCTTTCACAATGCCTACCACACTGTGGTCCAAGTCTGGCTGGTTTGTATATGCTAATAGTGCACAAAAAGTTACTAAGTAACAATAAATTAACAGAGAAAGAGCAAAACTCAGTCCAAGTCTGTAGTCCATGCTAATATATATGAATCTTGTGCTTGCTACCAGCAAGGATCGAGGCCAAGCGATGACCTAGGAGACAGACATTCTTCTGTGTCGTGCTGGGCAGATGCTCCCTGCTTTTGCTGAAATCAAAATGCAACATAAGAACCTGTTCAAGCAATATTAAACACCACAAATGAGTCTTCCAAGTTCCCCACGTTCCAAGGAGAGCTTCAACAGGCAGAGACTCAAACCTATCACTTCACTTTCAAAAACTGCAAGCAAACATTGCTAGTATGCTGAGTGATATGGAGCTGAAGCTTTAATGCTGCCTGAAATAAGGAGAAAAAACTCGATTGTTTATACTCACGTTCTATGTACAATGTGTGTGTGTGTGCATATGCACACGTATTTATGCAAATGCACACAACCTGATCTTTGAAGTGCAAATTACCTTTGTCAATATTTGCCAACTTTATTGGATTTTAAGCAAATTTCCATTTTAACGTTTTACTAATAACTTCCCTATTTGAGTAACAGCAATTCCTACCCTCTGCAATTTCTACAACTCTGTGATAGTTTTCAAAAACATAGCATTGATACTATGATTGCCACCAAAAATCAAGTTTTAACCGAGTGCCACCCTTTTCTTCAACGCATCTTGCTGAAGAAACCAAGCATTTTGCATAGCATCTTTCGCAAGTGCAGAAACATGCTCCAATAAAATTCTGGAACGTAAGCAATGTGTTTTGTGATATTTGTCATTCACATTTCTGTACAGATAGGCATGTAATGGAAAACAAAAAGCCTTAAACCAACTGTGATGAGCTAAGAGGCTTAATCTGCCTATTCCGGCTGCGGCAGAAGTGAACAGGAGCACAAGGCTCAGAATCTCCCATGTCTCAAATCCAATCTGTTTTCTCAACTGGAGTGAAAGTGCTACCACCAAACAATCATTCTGCCCAATTGCTCCAGCTGTAAGTGGGAAGTGATAAATCCCCAGTGGCTTTTTGTAGAATACTTAGTCAATGCTCAGGCTGTGCAGCCTGCAGATCCAAAAGGGCTGTGCTTTCAATGTTTTTAAATACAGTGCTATCACCTTTCGTGGGAGAGCACAAAGACTGAGAATGTTTTTACTTGGAAGGGTAGAACTGCTGTTAGAAAAGTGCTCCCCATCTCAATTTCTTTTTTTGATTAAGACCTGCATAGTATACATGGAATAGGTATTCACAAAGACTTTAAAACAACATTAGCAGGATCTGCATGAAACTCTCTCTTCTATTTCAGCCAAAAGCCAGCAGCTAAACTAAGAAGCTTTTTAAAGCACAGGGTTTTAATCAGAAGATGTTTCCTTAATAATGAAATGTGAAAAACAGTCATAATGTATGAAACATTGGGTACAAAAACAAAGTTAAACTCTTGCCCAAAGACAGAAAGCACAATGTCAGGAGTTCTAACCACCCCCCACAGACTCACTACTGGATCAGGGAAAAAATACTGAAATCTCTCCATGCAAAGTGGCACTATTAATCCAGTGAATGCATGTTTTTTCCTGGCACTGCATGCACTGAAGCATCTGGCACCAAGAAGTTAAGAAACAAAGAAGAGAGATGAAGTAATCCCTGATTGCTGTTTCCAACAAAAGCTGATTAGCCCTACCTTGGAGGTGGGGAGTCGAAGCAATACTGGTTTATTACCCTCTTGCCCAGTTTTCTACATTAACAGACTGGGAAGTATACTACAGTGTCTACATTCCTGTTATGTAGCCAACCATGAGAAGCAAATCAAAGATGCTTTCAGATGTTTGAGAATACAGCATGGAGAGGAAGTAAAATCCCATAAACAAGCTAACCATCCCTAATCAGCTTGGGGCCTAAAACAACCATTGCAAAATACAACTTAACTGTGCTAATAATCCCCGTGATATAGAAGGAGAGCCTGTTGGATGGAAAGAGGAGGTTTGGCCTGATAATCTTCATATTACATTCCACATTTCACCAAACACTGCAACTGACAAATCTTAAAGCTGCTGCTCAATTTATAGTTCAGTATACACAAATTACAGGTCAGTATTTTCTCCACTTACAAACTGATGGAAGAAGCCTCCTAGAAATTAGCATAGAAGTATCATATTATAATATACAGAATGGCTTATGTTGGAAGGGACTTTAAAGATCACTTATTTACAACCCCTCTGTTGTGAGCAGCAGAAAGTTTTATTAATAATAAGAGCCCCCTGCCTGGTTGTTGTTTGTTACCATCCTTGAAGAAACCTCTACACCATAACACCGCTGAATGCAAATGTAAACATGCTGACCTCCAGAAACAAGCCTCTACCAAAATTAACTGGTTAAATGCAAGTGCATATATAGCTAACACATTTGCCCACCTGTTTGACAGCAAAGAAAAGTTTTAGGGGAGAACATTGGAGGGTAATCATTGGATAGCAAGCAGGTATGTGCAAGTACTCAATTAGTACATGAAATGCCATTCACAAAAATGTGAAACAGCTAATTTTAAACTTAATTGGAACTTCACATAAACAAAAGAGAAATCTTTCTTTCAAAGCTAGCATCAATAAAACACCACTTTCTATCCAACTAGCCAGTCCTCAGCATGTCTTTCCATTCAAAAACTGCATCTAATACATGTGCTTTGTAACACAGCTTAAAACTTAAGAAAAAAAGTCCGTTTTGATCCAAGGGGTGTGGAGGCAGCAGTTCTAAAGCTGGATCACCATGGGAGCAAAATAGATACAGAAGGAGCTGGCACTTGCAGGGATCAGATGGTGAACTTTTCGCCTACAGCTGTCGCACAACTCACAGCTCTTTTGCTTGGTGCTGTATAAGACACAACATGAAGCCAAACAGAGCTTAATATACATGGACACAGAGCAATGCACAGAGCCAACTCAGTCCTTAAAAAGCCCTCTTGGAGGCAGCAGTGGTAGTACATACTGAGACCTGCGACTGGCATCACAGTGCTGTGCTGGTCCGAAAGGTCTGGCAAAAGAAGGAAGGAGGAGGAAAGCTGACACGGGTTTAAAAAAGGAGAAAAGAAAAAAAAAGAAAATCTGATTTTTCTGGACTTGTGAAGAATCGTACTTTCAACCATCTGAACTCATCAAAAGGAAAAAATACTGAAAAAATGCAAGAATCGCTGTCAAAGAATGAAGTAAAATACACACAGAAAATAACTGCCTTATGTAAAACAACACAGTGTGCCAGGTGTAGATAATTTTAGATAAGGTGCTAACTTTAGAGCAAACATCATAATTGTCATCTGATCAATTAGCTCTGTCTCTGGTGGATGCATCTGCCCTGCACTACAGGAAGCTGTGATGCAGATCTCCATCAGATGAGCAACTCGCCCTGGGAAAAATTGGGGTCTGAAGATTTCCATGCACACACACACACAGTGCTTATCTCACAACTGAGATCTGATAAAATATAGCAGATCCCATTCAACTGAAATGAAAAGCTGCCATTAATTCTAAATGTTACCTACAGGTATGTAAAAATGTCCTAGATTCAGAGTCAGACCTTAAGGAATAATGCATAAAATGAAAGGAAATCAGCCCAAAGTCTATTCTGAGTTTTACATTGTGTTCCTATCTCTGCTGATGTGTTTTGCTTTTGATTCAGAAAACTCAGAATAGGATGGTAGTTTTACAGAAGGCTCACACTCATCTTTTAAGACTTATTTTTTAATTTGCAAAGAATAGGTCACTTGGTTACACTGAAATGGAAGGGATGTCTATAGCTTCTTTTAACAAATACAGCTGCATTGTGTAAGAATTTAAAATGCTGAAACCCAAATTTCAGGAATCCAACCAGCTCTCCTTATGGAGGTGAGCTGAAGTTCTCAAGTTCTCAGCTTCAGTTTCTCAAGTATCTCAAGTTCTCAGCTCCACCTAAATGTAGCACTGTGCTACAAACCAACTTCCCCCACACAAACTAAGCACTGTAGGCATTTACGTTTCGAACTAATGCATTTGAAATATATACTGCCTCCTTGCCAGAAACGTGAGAGCTGGTCTGAGAGCTGAAGACAACGTAAACACATATAGAAGTTGAACTGTTTACACTGGAGACACAGCAGCACACTTCTGCCTCCCCCCTCCAATTACTTTTTGATATGCTTACAGTTACTAAAGCTTTGATTGTGGATTAAACACTATGAGATAAGAACAACTGAGCTTAATATTTCTCCTCTGTACATCCACTCCATGGAGACCTGCATGCATGCACTCCCATGTTGCTTGAGCCATGCAGCCATGGACAGGGCTGCTGCTGGTGCAGTGTTTATATTATCTCCATTTTGTGCAGTCTAAGCTTCCATATGGGGGACACACAGAAACTGAACTGTAGAGAAACCACAGTTCATTTATTTATTCTGACATCAGTGTCTACAACATTCATTTTGAAGACACTACTGCTCAAGTAGGACATGCTTTTTAAAAATTGTTTAATTTCTCCTTACTGTTCTAGAAATACAGTACTTGTATGAACACAGAACCTGATTTTTTTTATTTGCGCCTTTTTTGTTTGTTTGTTTTTAATAACAAAGGATGCATAAGCTTGATAGTGAGCTACGAAATAGAGAAATTCAGGAAAATTTAGATCTGCCTGATGCTTTGGCTCTTGCTGCTAAAACAAAGGGAAGGAGAAATCAAATTTGTGCATGCTTTTAGATCCCACTGGCACCGTGCAGTTTCCTACAACTTTATCCTCTGGGTCATTTCTTTCAAAATCACAGTAATTTTAACTCAGGTAATTCCTTGTTTCAATAATTTTAATTCTCATTCACGCAATTTTACTATCCTCTTAATACTGTATAACATACCAATGTGACCACAGAAAGCAAGTAATTAAGGTACTGAACTATTCAACCCTTCAACCCTTATCTACAAAAATCTCCTTTTCAAAACTACTACCATCACCTTCTTAGGGAAGAACTTATCTAAAGGAGAGCTCTACTGCCAGTTTTCCAACCAGAAAGTTGTTCACTACAGGTAATGCTCAAATACCACCAGTCAACAGGAATGCTAATCCTTAAGTGCCATTAAATATGTACAAATACTTGCACATATGCAGAGGTACAGTTCCTCCAGCACTTTGCCACGGACATACTGGAGAGGCAATTAGATAATACATGACACAGTATGCAACACCCTGACTGGTACCTTACAGATGAAATGTTCAGCCAGCTTATATCATATCGAGTGTCTCAAAGCAAAACATGCCTAAAAAACATACATTAGAGTGCTTTGATGATTTAGCTTTTAGAGTTGTCTACCTTATTTTACTTTCATTCTTATCTGACGTAAAAGTAACAGTAGCTTTTTTGTTTGTTGGTTGGTTGGTTGATTGGTCAGATTAGCTTTAGCTTGGCTGAGTTTCAAAGCCATCCCACCGTCACACGTGTGTTGATGTAACTATCAGCTAGGGAAAAGCACAATAGCTGGAGCAGCCATCAGGGCAGTGCTGCTGTTTTGGTTGTATCAAGGGGAATATGAAACCACAGCCTATGAGCAGTGCTCTGGAGATCATTTTCTCTCCACTGATTACAGAGAAAGCCTTGATGAGCACTTTAGACCAGACAGCAACCTGTTAAATTGCCACAATGCACTCACTTTTATCCCTTACCACTAATAGAAAAACACATTTATTTACAACAACAAAAAAAAAAAAAAAAAAAAAAAAATGTTATGATTCGAGCAAAAATCAATACTGCTTGTGAAACAAAAAGGAAATTGGCTTGCTTTTAGTAATCAGAAACAAAGATAGCCCACTGAGTATTCCGTGCAGACTTCAATAGGAATGCTAACAGAAGCATGGGATTCATGCAAATACTCTTTGTAATGAAAATGGAGATGGTGATTTCCAAGTCAGATATATTTCTACTACTTTCCTTCTATACTGGAATTAGCAGTTTGTGTGTACTGCCCATGAAAAGTATTAAAAGTTGAACATTGTGATTTTCATAGTAACACATATGGAAAAAAGAGTTTAAATGAGTTTGCAATCATTAGCAAACATCACAAGAGGTTGTATCACTGTTGTCAATAACCATGGGTTGGAGCTGTTAATCACTGTATTTTCCTGCCATGCTCCTGCTCAGCCCAGAGATGGCTCCTGACCCAATGAAGAGCGTTGATGTTTGAACTAAAAGCAGAAAAACATTTTCGTACCAATACCACCTAAGAGCATTCTTAAGAGGATAGCTATTTATTAGGGAAAATTATCAAGCAAAACTGGTGAAAACATCTCATCAGCATCATCTACTTTTTTTTTTTTTTTTTTTAGAAAAAAAAGGAACAGCATGAACAAGATGTGTTTGTATTAATATTTCCAAACAAGGCAAATACACAGAAAGTTTGGTCTCACTTCAAACTCTAGTGCTTAGGTTTGTAGCCCTCAACAAAACAGCCATACAGATGCAATGAACAGTTACACAGCCAGCCACAGCAACCTTCCCAATCCACATAGCATAAAGCAGCAAAAAAAGGTGGCAAAGCTGGAAGTACACCTGCTAGATGTTAGACCCTTCTGAATGGTTTCCTACTCTGGGCAGTGAATTACTCCTATGTCAGCCAGTAGTGAGATGAAGACTCACTAATTCGTATAGCAATGTTCTTTATCACGTAGTAGGATACTGGCTTATCACCATCTTGAAGGAACAATTATCCCTAATAAATCACAAACTACACTGCTTAAAATATATGAGCTTCTTTTTACATCTTTCCTTAAATACTTAAATAATGTGATTAGATGAAATCACAAGTCAAGAAATGGTCTCTGTCAAGTGAAGAGCTGATGAGAAGCAGAGCAATTAATAATATATATTATAAACTCAAGACGACATTTTAACCAAAGATCCTAATTCAGAAATTTTAATTTTTCTATTATCCAGAGCAAATGCAGTTATGATCTTCACAGCCTTTTTCCAAGAAATGTTCCCCATTTTTTCCTGTCATCACTGCCTCTGCCCTCCTTGGTCAAAAATGCCTAAAAGCAAATCCTAAACAGGAGCAGTATTAAAGCCACATACCCTCCAAAAGAGATAATAATGAGCTCATAAATAAAATTAAGACTAAACCAATAGTAACAAACAGATAAAAATTTAATGACCACTATAGCTATCTATGGGTAACAAGGGTGAAATTATTCCACTGTGAGCCTTCCTCGCGCAACAGTCGACAGGCAGGCATTCCTTCTTAAGAGTCTTACAAAATATGAGTGTTGAGCCTAATTCCTCCCTTTCTTCAATGTTTCTGTGAATCTGGATAATAAAAATTGTTATTAGGTTCCTGAATATTACCTCATAGATCAGTTCTAGGTACAAATCTCCAAGTAAAACAATGCATTAGTTATTGCGCAAAAAATGATAAATTCCTTGTATTTTCTCGTATACATGCACACAATTATTTTGTTACTTCATTTCTACATAATTTGAAAATCTCTGAAAATTTCAAACTGAACATATAATTTAACATCACTGCAAAGACATTAATATACAGCATTAAAATTTTGGTTTGTAACTGATAATAATGCACACAACTCAGAGTTTTTATGTATTATCAAAAAAAAATTTTACTACAAGATTGTTTTTTATTTTATGAATATGATGATTTTTAACCACCCTGACTAAAATTAGACATTTGTTTTTTTCTAGAATGATCAGTGACTAAGGATTTACAACCATTACAACTCTTGATTTGTTGCATTTATGTTAAACCAAGGGAAAAGTGTTACAGAGACAGAAAAAAAAGAAAAAAAAAAACCACAACATGTTTTCTGGTTATAAGAAGCAATGGAAACAGTCTAACAGGGGAAAGAGAGAAGGACAGTAAAATGAAATGAATCGGTGGAGATTGACTTAGTAGAATCAGATAGAAGGAAGCGCCTTGTCTTTGGCTATATCAGAAAACTCATAAAGAAATATCTAAAACGAAGAATTTTCCATGTTGTCATCATCTGGTAATGTGTTTTTGTGTATTCCATAAGAGACAGATTTGTAACCAACCAACCCAATGCACACGGAATTCTGTTTTCTCCGAAGTGAACACTGAAGGGATGCAGCCACTGGAAGCAGCTACGTGGCCTGCTGGGAAGTAGGTCATGCTGCTTCTGGTAGGAACTCACATGCCACACTTTTGCTTACACTTACATAATTAGGAAGTGGAACAACATGGCAATGAGAAAACTTCACTTGACTATTCCTTCTCATCCTTCCCCAGATCGTAAAATGGAGCTTTCTGAGCACCTCCCTCAGCACTGGCTTGTGCCACCACGGTACAACTGGCCACGTTTAATTATCACATACTAGATTGTAAAGAGTTGCTTTTAGTAACACTACTTGATTCATGTGGTCACATTTAAAACATAGAGGGCAATGATGTGAACATGAGCAAAAGGAGCCAGTAATACTGACTAGAAAAGAAATCAAGCAGCCATGCATTTTTACAGCTAACAGGAGGATGCTTTGTTTCAAACAATCGTTTTCAGATAAGCCTATACTGCAGGAAGGAAAAGGCAGATACATTCAGAGGAATGGTTTGACAAAGGATAAGAAACCACCAGAGCAGAAAAACATATCTAAGTTTTCATTTCAGTCCAAGAAATATCAAGTGCTACAAAAATTTTGCTCAGGTAAAGTTAAAAAACAGTATTATCTAGTTCTAAATCCAGAATAATCTGTTCTCTTAATCATTGTCATGACTTACTATTTTTGTTTTTGCATGCCTGTTTATTTGCAACATCCAAAATACTAGTGGGATTTAAATTATCATCAGATGTACTATAAATAGTGACAATTTTTTGTAACAAGTTTCTGAGCTTCAAATAAGCAATACTGTAAGCATCTTAATTTTACATTGTGTTTTTTTCCTTTTGCTTGCCATTGCATTTCATATTCTTATTTATAAGCTTTTGTGATTATTCTCTCTACCTGTTCAAATTGCTCATTCTCATCTTTGCTCTAATCAGTGCTTCCAGAATTTGATTTTTGTTAAATAGACAGCCTAGGAGAACAGCGGGAGAACTAAGGCAACAAAAACAAATTTATGGATGGGAGAGGCCCCTAACTTTAAACATTCTTAGAGATTGACAGGAGAAATTTCACAGAGTAGTGTTTGGAGAAGCAATCCCTCTCCTAGCACCGTCATACACTCAATCTGCTAATGACTCCACCTCAACTATGGGACCACAAAACCCCTTGTCATTTTTAAACTAATTTTTCATTACTGAGTAATTCTTCTCTGGGATGCTCTCCCATCAATGCTGGTTAATGTCAGTCAGCACAAAGCCAACAAGGAACTGGCAGAGCCTGCTCTATGAAGGGTTAGAATCCTCTCGGTTCTCTTAGATGATCTGACTTAGCTGCACTTCTATCAAATCAGAATATAACAAAAAAGTCCACAAAACAAATATGGGAAAACAGTTATACCCATTTAAGCACCTCGTACTTGACCATCCCATCTGAATGCCAATTTAAAAAGATGAGAGTCTGTGCATCTATTTGTGCAAAATACATTTTTGTATCACCAGTGTCGTAAAACAACTTTCTGACTGATGAAACATATTCATTTTTGTGTAGCTTAGCTTAGATTCTCCAATTACAGCATATCAGCTTTATCCCAATTAATGGTCCTTCCATCAGCGTCATCCTGCCCAAGAAGCTGGGACACTTCTACCCTGCAGACTATGGTCACTCTCAGTTTAATTCCAAAGCTAAGTAATTCTCAGGCTCTGCTCTGCAGGAAGCCAACTTGTTCCTCTGGAAAGAAGGGAAAGCATGGCCAAGAGGTAAGTTTGCTCCACATAGAGAATATGGATGTAAACCATTCCAAGACTGGCCCCTTCTGCCCAGGGCACTCCAGCACTGGTCCAGCATGCTATGTGACCTCAGATGCCTTCACGCCATGCCTAGTGGCAAATTAAACAAGCCTCCAGCTTCAAGTTTCAAGAATAGCATGGCTGTGGGCTGTGATATTTTTGGCTCTTAGAACTGAAGAACCACACACACATAGAAAATAAACAAAGAATACGTCAGGGCCAAAGAAACACTCCGTGAGCCAACAGCAATGCAGTGTGGTCACAGTATATCTGCTCCAGAGGTGCCAGGTCATTCCCTGTCACAGCACACAAATACAGTACAGGTAGAGCCTTTATTGGAGACACGGAAAGTAGCCAATCAACTAAATAAATCATATACTACACCAAAGGAAGAGGAAAAACAACACAAGAAAGAAAGGATGAGAGAACAGAACTATGCTTTGGTTCTTCATATTACTGGTTTAGAAACCAGGATTATCTGTTTAAAATGACAAAAGCATGAAAGCTGCCAAAATAGTGGTTCCAGAGCATCATATTTGGCAACTGGGTATTTTGAAAACATCACCTTACTAGATAATGAACTCTGAGCCAATCATAAAGATCATGAAATGTTCATAAAGTGGTAGTGAGGAAATCCAATTCCTAGACAGAGAAAGAATAAAAAATTAATAGTTAATTAAATTTTAGGAGTCCAATTATCTGGAAGGGAATGATGAAGAAAGCACTTTAAAAGGCAGTGGAAGCCTGGAGTAGCCAAAGAAAGAGAACTTTAAAAACATGTCCGTACAGAAATACTTACTAGACTGCTATGCAACAGAATATCAATAATTTATCCTACTTATTTAAATATGTATGCCTTTTTTTTTCCCAGTGTATTTTAATGCATTTTATTCCATAGAATCAATTTTTGCGGTTATCTCAAATCCAAAACAGATGGAAGATAATGAGGAAGAACTGAGAAAGTCGAAGCATAATTATAATTTTTAACACACTTTTAGGATGAGCAATTTGTCAAGCTGCACTCCTGACAGAATTCATGATATACAGAAAGCTTACGGCATAGTTAATCCCAATCATAATCATCTAAATAATAGACATATTAAGGTTAAATTAGCTCAACATCAGGCCTAGACAGTCAAATAGATAAATACCTTTTAGAAATATCATTTTGTTAGTAAGTAATTTGGTAGTTTAGAAATGCCAGACATATCTCTGTTGCTAGACTTTTCAAATGATTATAATTGAATGACTCAAGAAATACTAGGACAAAATAAGAAGGGAGTATTTTTTCTACATATTATTAAAAATAACCAGTACCACCGCCTTCAAATGAGCTTTACCCTTAAATAAAAATGCATTGAACACACTGGAGCCTAGGTACTGACTGAGGAATTTACTTCTATATACATACAAAATTATCTTCCAAAGGCAGTTTGCTCTTCAAGTACTGACTCCTTTAAATTCACTGCATCTATTTCTTGTTGCTATTGGCTTTCAGTCCTTCATTTAGTTTTCAAGCTACTCCATTCAATGGGAAGTAACTTCCCAAGTAAAATGCATCTCCACATGCAGTCACTAAAATTGAGGAATTCCTTTCATTTAATAATTTGGTGACAGTTTTGGAGACAAACCTGTCCCTGTCAATGCTTTTATTTAAGTATTTATCTAATGCTCCAATTCTTAGCCTCTTTTTTTTTTTTCTATTTCTCTGCGTACATTTTTAATTCCTTCATAAATAGATGCCTTTTTGTGTTTCTTACACAACCAGTGAATTTCTCAGTATAATTGCCAAAAATCCAGTAAGCTTAACAGTTAATTGCTTCAAGTCTCCTGCTCATATTTTCAAAATTTTCTAGAGAAAATTCTCCTCAATATAAGTTTTCAATCACATCCTAATCATGCGTTTTTCCATTCTTGCTTTTCCTCATCATCAAATTTAAGAGCAAAGTACACTTGATTTAGTCTGCTTTTAATTAAAGCCCCTCTTTCCCTACAGGTTTTTCTGACAATATCAGAAGTACTTTCTAGTGCTCTTGGCTCCTCCTACACTGTCCTCCTGCAATTATGTTCTCTACAGAAAACGTGTGGCCAGTTTTATTCTTTTTTTTTTTGCATACTTTCAATTATCAGTATCTTCTAAAAATATTTATTTCCCCAGATATTTTTTTGACAATTACATATCAAGTGTAAAAGTTACATACTACGTTATTGTAGTGTGTTATATAAGTTAATCTTTTTATATACTGACTTAAAATAGTTCATTATCTACAAACTATACATCCTCTGGTAATATAAAAATATTATCAACATTTCCACCCTCAATGTAAGAAGTAAACACTCCCTGACATGCGCAATGGCTACTAGCAAGCACCAGAAGGCTAAGCAAACCAAGTAAATGAAATAAACTGGGAATATCAAAGGGACAGAACCATGCTGAGCTTCCAGTTGGAGAAAAAGGCCCACTAACAGATATATTTAAAAGTAGCGAACCATCTCATGAAGAAATCAGCAATACAGATTGTGCTCTAACGGTGTTTGACATAACAAGTCACAAAACACAGAGGACAACCTGTCTCTTGCAACAAATGAAAGCCCAGACAAAAAGCAAATAAAAAAACACTAAAATCATAAATCATCTGTTTAACTTTCCAATCAGTATGTGACACGGTAGGACAACTGCTGTTTACCTCAAACAAGTATTCCCCTCTTTCCCCACCCCCAGAAAAAATCTTGCCTTTTAGGACACTTCCATAAATTCCATCGTTATTACTCCTTGCAAATACTTTTAATGTATTTAATTTTTTTAATACTTTTAAAAAAATACTTTCAATCCCAAGACTTGAAGTAACAACACTTCCAAAATTATCTTAATACAAATATAAGAATCTCCCTCCTATAGCTATAACACGTTTGAAGTACAACCAATATCTTCTGACCACAGTTTTTATCTTACTATTCATACATACACCTATGTACCTAGGCACAGATAAATTGCAATTTTATTTGACTAAATGATCCTTCAGCCCGGAAGAAGACAAGTTTTTTTTCAGTTTTCATCAGAAGAGAAATTCTGACCCCCCTCTGATTTCAGAAGCTTACTTTGAGTATTATATGACATGCATGCTCATTTACTAAGCATTCTGTGTATCTCCATCTAGGCACAGTACTGGAAAGCAACTCAAGGATTTCTCTCTTTTCATTCCTTGTCAAATGTTATCTCCTTGAAAATATCATACAACTGAAACTAGATAACACCTGTCACTGAAGTGCAAGCAGAGCATTTACAATGTCCTAGCACTTTTCAGATTACTCCTTACTGTTAAATCAGTGTATCAAAGAGACAACAAACTATTCCAAGCTTTTCAGTGATCCTCTAAACTTCTGTAATATTCATCTGTCTCAAAGAACTATGGCTGCTCGCATCTCTGTTTAGTCACTTGAGGTATCTTTCTTCTGATTAGAGATGAGTCATACAATTTGGATCTAGACTTTTAAAATAAATCAAACAATCCTTTAGTTACTAAGAGCAGTACCTAATTACTTGTTTTCTCAACCTTGTTTGTAATGATGGGAAATGTCTTCTCTAACTTCACCTAGCTAAATGTTATTCTCACCATCCTAAAATAAGCATCTCTTGTAAGAGTGGGATGAATCCCCCACTAGACATGCTCATCTCTTTTTAATACGGAAAAAAAGAGCATAAATAGCCACCAAACTCAGCTACTACATGCCCTGCAGCTAGTTATCCGAAACATTCAAATGCAAAGTGTATAGCATTAGTTTACCTACTTATCTCCTTAGAGATAAGATACTAACACATAATGCTTTATGGCATTCTAAAATTCAAGTGCAAGCTCAAAAACAAAAATGAAATTCTTAAAATACAAGCTCCCGTTTCAAGCCTGCTTGGAATTGTCATTTGGAAGGTGTTTTTTGGCTTAATGGTGCATTTATTTTAGTTTTAAAAGCCAAGTACACACTTGGGACATCATCTTTTTCTTTTCTCCTGTATATTGTTCACTGTTTGCACAACCTGAGTTGTTACACTTCTACTTATTAAGCCCATTTTGCTGTTCGCTTCCATCCTAGAGATTTCAAACTTTGTCAGTGGACTATGCTATAGTGATCTTCACTTCATTAGTCACCTGCACTGTTTATAACTCTGCCCTTCGTGGTATCTGCCCTCTCTATCAGCTCACACTGGTTCTGGCAACTGAAGAGATGCCAACTGGTTAGTTTTGCTCCTTTAAATTATTCATATTGATTACTTGGCAAATGTGATGTGCACGCTGGCCTTGAAATGCAGACAAAGCAAAGAGGCACAAAACCTCTCTCAGTTTTTATTACTGTGGCTAGTGCAAGTTATTCTAAAAGCTGTTTTAATATTTTAGACGTTTCAAACAGTGCAAGCTCAACAGAATAAACAATATTTATATTTCTCTGCGTATACAGAGCCTAATACATCTTGAAGAATATTTTAATACTAACAACAGTATTAGTCATAGGTGTGATCCTCTCATGTCTTCTTTAATAGCATCCTATGCTCATCTCAGCAAATATGGCTCAGGCAATCAAGGAGATTGATTTCAGACTCATCTTTTTATCTTTGTTTTCCAGAAAAAAATGATCCAATGACTTAGAGCCTTTCCTTAAGGAATTAGATAATTTACACATTTTACAGCCATTTTCTCTAAACTTCTAAACCTACTTCTTCTCTTCTGGCCTATCTAGCAAGTAAGAACAACTCTAACACAATCAACTCAGTTCATGTACTATAAAGACTAAATATTTCCTACAAATGCTTATATCAAGCAAACACAAAATGAATAAAATCTAAACTCAGTAGATTAAATCTCACTATAGGACCTTCAGGTACTCAATTAAAATTAGGTAATTAGTAACTCAGCAGTTGATACAGCTTTTTCACAGTCACTCATAATGTTTAACGTCTCTGTTTCCCAGAGCTTTTCATATCATCAGCCTTCCCCCTCATTAAGATTACTTTGGAATGGATCACTTACTTTGTGATACGGTCAATGTTAGCAATTTGCTTCTGATTCCGGATTATTTCTATTGCTGCCCAAAGATGCTGGATCGCCTTTGTATCTGCCTGCCGTCTCTTCGTTAAGCGTGCCATGACCTGTTTACTTGGTCAGCTGCAACCAATAAATTAAAAATATATATATTAATGACTATGAAATAGAATACACGATCCTCTTGCAATAAGTAAAATTACACAAAAAATCTGTTAAAAATTCTGTTAACCTCTAGCAATCCAATCTGTATACAGCATCATGTCTTCTTCTGCTTAAAGAGCAACAAAACCCCAAAATATACAGCACACACCACATCACAGAAAGACAAAAGGCAACCAGCAAAAACTATCAAATCAATAACAAATAATCTAATATAAAATGGGCTATAAAAAGACACTCAGGTCACATCTCAGTTCCATAACATTTGGTAAAAAGCAGAAGTCACCCTAACCTGGAGCTCACAAATTTCCCCATTTCCAAAACTCCTAAAAAGGGTGAACTTGAAACCACCCTTTGTAAGAATGAATTCTGACATATTGAAAAAGCAGTGGCCACTGTTCAGATTACAATACAGTTCTCAGATTTTTATTTTAAGATTTTTATCACCCAAAACAATTTTAAGAAAATCTATTATACACACAGAAACTAGAAATACATTTTCAGGAATGATAAATATTAAGAAAAAAATACTTTGGAGCAATTCCATTTTTTATAACAGCCTAAAACCCAACAGGACCAAAGTGCTTCTGACGGCATTTAACCATCTAACCAACCCTGAATGGGAACATAATGAGCATCTGGCTTTGTTTACAAATTTTCCAAAAGCTCAAGGCGACGAGTACAGCTAAGCCATAAATGGCCTACAGCTCTACTACAGGCAACGGAATCTCTTTTTAAAAGCTTAACAATGCATTTTGATCACTAAATAACTTTCTTCCAGTGCCACCACTTTCTGAATGAAAAAAACCAAACTGATTTATCACTGTTACCAAAATCTATAACTTATTTGAGAGCTTTGTCCTCTAAATGAACTGTGTGATGCATGTGGATACTTGACATTAGCAGAATATTACCCCTGTTAACCTAAAACAAGACAAAAAATGGAAAATTAAGACACCATCTGTGCAATGTTAACAATGGAAACGTAAGTATTTAAAATTTCCCTCCTCTAAAAATTCACAAAAACTGAACAGATCTGAGTTTCCTATCAGTTGCGGAAATGTAATTTTCAAGTCCATAGGACCAACATGAACATGTCTAAAATTACTAAAATAACCTCCAGTTCTGTTGTTAGCTCAGCAACGCTCACACATTCTACAGTTGTAACGAAATAAAGCACACCACACTATTTTGGGGGGAATAAATGCAGTATTATGTAATTCATTTAAAAAAAAAAAAAAGAAGAAGAAGAAGAAGAAGAAGAAGAAGAAGAAAAAGGTTGATGTGAAGTGATATGTGTATGTCCAGTTGCAATTTTGCATGAGGCACCTCTCTCTCCTGGAGGCACCAGGGAAGAGCTGAAGAGCACAGGGCTCTTGCAGACACAGAGTGATCCCATCGGCCCAACACTTCCACTTCAGAAATCTTTTCCCGCTGGGATTTAAGGCAAGGGCAATGGGATGCATCCCCCAGAAAAGAAAGGCCAGGAATATATTTTTGAGGGAACGATAAAAGAAAATATGACAGAAATGCAGCCAAGAATGACAGCTAGTAGATAGCATCACCTAAGAATGATTCAGAGAAAGTCTCTGTTGGGAATAGCAGAAAAAATCCTGCATCCCTGTGAGCTACTCTGCATTCACATTACAGAATATGAAGACATTATAAGTAAGAAAATCCTCCTTATTTGTAAGAGAATCATACGATTAAGTGTAGAATTTAATTCTTAAGGAAAACAGATCTATAAAATACAAAACGGGATTTGACACTAACAATAAAAAGGACAGTCCTACTATCTCAAAGGAAACATAAAACTGCTTGTTTAAAGCAGAATTAATTAAAAGTGAAACCATTCCTTATATTCCATCCGTCCCCTAAGAATCTGCTTTAAAAGTTGGTAGCCAGGATGGCAAACAGGCCAGCCACTGAGCTCGTACATCATCACAGCCACGTGTGAGAATCAAAGAGGCAACATCCTTCTCAAACAGTGTGAAACAACAGCCCAGTTGACACTCTATTTCGTAACAAATAAGTAGTGCCTTTTACTCCAACCATTTTTGAAGTCACCATTATTTGGTAGCCTGGCACAGGCAGCCCATGTGAGTGCAGCACTGAGTACTGCCCAGAGGCAGAATGCAAGGAGGAGGCTTTTCTCTCCCATCCCTGCGACACACCAGGCTGGGCCCCATCCTCCATGCAGCCTCATGTCAGAGCAAGGCCTGGCCTGTGGGGCCAGGGAACTAGCTCCCACTTGTATCTTCTGGGAGAAGAAACCCATGCCCAAGAGAGAAGGAAAGGATCAATGCAGCTAAGGTTTCTGAGGGTTGCAGAGCTGCACCGAAGACGGCTGAAAGAGGGGA
Source organism: Centrocercus urophasianus (assembly GCF_019232065.1). NCBI lineage: Eukaryota > Metazoa > Chordata > Aves > Galliformes > Phasianidae > Centrocercus > Centrocercus urophasianus. Next base: position 38,192,145 of record NW_024884711.1, read on the forward strand.
AAAAGATGCACTGCAGAGGCCCTATTAGCTCCTTTTGAAGACACTCTATCTTCAGAGAACATACGAGAGCTGCTGTGAAGGTAATGCCTCCTATGTGATGATGTTGGTGCATGATGTCAAGAGGCGCATTTTGGTGCAGAGGCAGCAGAGGTTGAAGCTTCCCACCAATATCCCATTACATGTTGCTGCTGTGTGACAGATGGCAGCAGAGGGGCAGTCTGACAGAATGGTGTCTGACATGGAAGTGCTATGAAGCAAAGGTTAGGAATTGAATTTCTCCACGTGGAAAAAATCATACCCACTGAAACTATCAACATTTGGTGAATGTTTATGGAGACCAAAGAGCGGGTGTGAGCACAGTGAGGTTGTGGGTGGTGGCTTTCAGCAGTGGATCAGGTCCACAGGTACAGACATTGATGAGCGTGCAGGCTCTCATTCATTGCTGGTTAAAATACACAGCTCATGGTGGTGCTTATGTTGAAAAACAGTGCTTCGTACCTGAGAATTTGCTCTTTCAGATAGTGTATCTGTTGTTGTTTCCATGGGAAAAAAAAAAAAAAAAAAAAAAGGAGTCTAGTTTCAGAGTGAGCTACGAACACATTTCATTTGCATAGCTCTGCTTTACTATTTACAGGCACTGTGAAACACAGAGTTGACATTCCACTACTGAAATAATGGTTCTTACAGAACACGCTTACAAAAATATCAAATAAACTTGTTATTTTTTTCCAAAAAATCCTGACTACATTAACATTATTTTCATCTTTGGACTGCATAGTATAAAACAAATATAAAAAGCCTCTTGCATTAAAGAAAAAGATGAATAGATCACGGAATATTTCTTCCTATTCTTTGCATTGTCACTCTTCCCCCATAGTAAAACTAACCACAACAATATTCTTCCTGCAATTCTGAAAATATTTAAGCAGCTTTCTACATTATTACAAAGCCTGAGAAATAACCTGTCAGACTGCTGTTTAGAACTACTTCCAAGCAACAGAAAAGGCTCCCAGGGCTCCAACATACACAACTGCTTCATACAAATGACTTGAACTTAATGGGAGACACATCAGATTCTGAAATCTATATTTATCACCACTGATTACTTGTTTACAAGAGGGTGCACACAAGAGAGCAAGTATCCATTTCCAGTGCATGATTGTGTTCAAATCTGTGCCTTATCTTCACCTTTTGTTACAGCATTTCTTTCAATACTGTTGAAAGAAAAACTAAAAGCTCAAGTAAACATTAATTTTCCAGCAGTGTTTTGAGAGCCAACTGTTTTTTAGCAAGGGAGTTCCCTGTCCATATGTAAACGTGTTTTATACCACTTCTGTAATGTTCTGCTAACAAGCTTACAGTAGCACAGTTTCATAGAAGAAAGCTGAAAAACAAAAGATTGCTAAAAATTTAACAATTGATATCAGCAGGATGTTTCTCAAGTTTTGCAGGCATTCCTGGGATCTGGTGATTATAAGGATTCTCTCTATAAAAGTTTGGTGTGCCTGACATGCCAGCTCACATGCTTAGATCACACACACACAACAGTGCCCGAAGCAAATCATTAATCTTCTCCATTTTCAACTCCCCTGCTGTTTCTCAGTGTAATCTGAGTAAGCTTTTACTATCTTTCAATTCCCATTTGAATGTGCTATTTCAAAAAGTACACCTCTTAATTGTACACAACTTTCCGTAAGAGCTAACTATTACACATTTCTTACTAATCAGGAAGGGTGAGCAGGCAGGCTCAGCAAACTGCTGCTTATCTTGTAGTACACACAGCACTGGTTATCTTCTCAAGCTGTGCAAAGCCCCTAGCAAAGTGTGCATTGCCATGCAGTGGCAATGTTAGAGCAATGGCAAACCAGACTTACTGTCAAAACAGCAGAGCTCCAAGTCATTAGACATGCACTCAGCCAAATCAAATGCTCTACAGCTGTCTGTTGCAGTTTCGATGGATATGGAAACCTGCACTGCAAGTGAAAACAAAATAAACAAAAATCACCTTGCAAATCAAGAGATTTAGCCTAAGGAACCTCCTTGACCTGCAGCTTGTGTTCAATTTAGCAGATACTGCTGGACTCTACGTTTATCTGGAAACTTCCTACAGAGAGAGACAACAGAAAGGTAGGTAGATCTTAAGCTTTAAGCTTTAAGATCTACAATCGCCCAAGCAAAATGTGGCGCCACTGAAAATTTTGACTAATGAATTGGACTTTGCACTAAAGCAGACGGCGCTGCAGTTGGGTGCTGCTGCTCTGATGGGAGCTGCTAATTAGGAGCTGACAAGTAGTAGCTTGTTAAATCTCCTGCTTGTAGCTCACAGCAAGCAAGGCTACCTGTGGCGTTCATCCCCTTCAGTGCAAAGCCAAACAGGTTAAACTTCATCCCTGCTATGAGCTACCATTTGGCTGAGATTTGGTATGCAGATAATTGCAATGGAAAGACAGTTTAAGGAGTTGATCCTTGCCACTGCTCAGCTGCTAGTTTCTGCCTTACAGCATGGCATCCCTGGAGCTTGCTATTATTTCATCCACACTACACAGTGAAAAAAAAACTTCAGGCGTTACAGGAGGAAGAAGCTAGACTCAATCCTAGGTTTTTGTGGCTTTCCTGCTGTGAGACTGGCTGAGTTTGGGCGGTTATGAAACCTAGATGCAGACTTAACTACATATGCACTTTATAATGTGATGGACTCTAGTGTTTCTTAAAGGCTAACTTTTTATAGTAAGTATAAAACCATATGTATCAGTGGTACAAGTAGTTCCAAATGTTTAGTGCTTTGTTCTTGCATTAAATAGGAGTTTCATCTTAAAGTCCAGATCACGAATTTGGAAGCTGATATAGAGCTGGGGGTCACTGGACTTTATACAGATCTCTGTTGTGCTCTGAAGTTCTAAAGTTTTACAGTTTACAATTAAAATACATCTTTCATCACCAGTTTAGTGGGAGGGTAAACATTTCAGTCTTTCCCTCCTAGAACAACTGAGAGCAAAAGTTCATTTTTATTGTATTTCAATATCATTCACTGAGGCTAAGGCATATGATACCTGAATTTTTAAGCTCAGACATTCTGAATCATCAGTGTTCAAATAGTTGAACTCTCTTTTGAAACCAAACGTGGACTTTCTTGTTTACTTAACTCACCCTGCTAAAGGGAACTTGACACAAATGTTGAAGCAGTGAGGCTTCCATCCCACAAAGAGAACTTCTAAGAAAGTACAAGAGCAAGTCAATGTAAACAGAGTATAACAAAACCTGGGGTGAAGCAGCAACAGCTGTTCAAAAAGAGTAATAATCATGCACTCCAACTAAAGGCTGTCAAAGTCATTTTGTTAGCTACCTAATACAAATATATGAACAGGACTAAGATGTAATCCTGCACTGTATTATCCCTTTAGACAACTCCAGCCTGGAATTTTACACACAATAGTGAAGGCTGTCCTAAAAACTGGAAGGAAACGACCCTTTGTTCTCACCTGGCAGAATTCACTGAATAGAAATTTATCTAGCAATATAAGTTTGAACAAGTGAAGAACACAACTGCCAAAAAAAGCAAAGTATTCAAAGCAAAGAGCTCAGGTTCTTACTAGCAATACAGCTATCAACTTTCAGGTGTGCATAGGTAAGCTGAAGCACGTTATATATTTTCTTCTAAATATTTGTCTCAATACAATTTTCATGTGCCCTGGTTCCAAGTTTGTCTTTTAAAATAAACAGTATTGTGCTTTAAGTTTCAGATTTTTGCTATGTATTAAACACATGGTGAGCGATCATTCTTTTTTACAGCTGGTAACAGAAATAACAGTTAAACCGGACTATCAAAACTAGAACAGTGCAAATTATTGTTTGCACAAAAAAAAAAACCACCACTGAAAATGAACGCACTGTTAGTGCACTCAGCAAACTCCTGAATCAATGCAATTTAAGCTAAAAACCAGCATAGTGTGGCAACTTTCTCATGAAAGTAAGCTTTAGCTGCTGCAGTAACAAAGCCCCTGATTTCCAAGATGAGGATACTTGTACCAGTTGTACACTTAAAGGCTGCTCTCCAGAAGACTGCTCATCTTTCTTCACAGAAGTTTTCTATTCAAAAGACAATTGCATCCAACTAACTTCCTCTAGTTATCTATTACCTAGATAATAGATGGTTCATAAAAGGTGATGACGTTTCTTGTCCAGTGTCACGCTTGAAAAATAATGAATATGCTTCAAACTTACTTACTTTGGGAGTAACCAAAATTAACATGTTCTACCACAGACAAAGAGCAAGAAGTGGGTCAGCTACGAAAGCTCAGGTGACACACATGGTGACAGGGTGCGAGCCCACACAGCGTGCTAATATGGGCTTTCTGCAGTTTGACTGCACCCACTATCCCATTCTTCATTTTTCAAAGCAGTCTAGGACTAAAACAGGGAAAACTGCTCCTGAAGAACCCATAGAAAGAGTTAACAATGAGCAGAGCTACTTCCCTGCATACAAGCCCTTGGTAAATAGATACTTCCTGTCCACTCGCCTGACTGTAGCCAGCAGAGATGATTAATGCAGCTATGCATCCTGATAGGCTCTAACATTCACTTGGCTGTAAAACGGGGAAAATCATGGCCAAAGAAGGCTGATGTTGAGGGCTAGAACTTTCTTCTGGATGCTAAAACAGATACCACTTTGATTCTGCAACTGTCTCTACCAAAATTGAGAGGTGGAAGACATATTAGAAAATGCTCAGAAATGTAAATGAGAAGAGCAGCTCTTTCTCCAAAAGCAATCCTTTGATCATCATCTTCCTTTCTGTTCTAAAGGCTAAGGAGCTTGGTTATTCTGTGAGCCTAGGCTGTACTGATGCCACACATTTTCCCTCTCAGTAAATAAGTTAAAATAGATAAGGCATAACAGCATAAATAAATAAGTGATTTTTCCTAGTACATGCCCAGGAGATGGAATTCCACAGAAAGTCAGTTTCACACTAATAAAAGAAGACACACATTTCCCAGGTTAAAGAATTAGCAATGTACAGAGAAGAGCTAAACCATGAGAAAATGTAAATTCATTCCAGATTAAGTAAGATATATGGTAAAACAAAGAGTGGATGTTGTCTTTCTGCAGATGTAATGTTTCAAATAGCTGTTTTTTCTCCCCCTCTCCTCTGAACTACATGTAACTGACATTATCCTTAAAGTGCAAATTGGGATTCTGCTGCTAGCAGCATGACTTAACTCTCAGATGTTTGTAAAAACTATTCCTCCACCAGGCTATATTTTTATTGACAAAAGGTAGCTGAATCAATTTTTGTTGCTCCTTAACAAAATAAAGACTGTCTGAACTTGTTCCTTTCCAAGTTACTCTCTTTGGCCTCTCCCTCTCCATAAATAAAAGCACAAATACACAACTTCTAAAAGCAGAAGTCAGCACATTAGGCAGACACAAGCACTTTCCTCCACAAGTCAGGCCACGAGCAGCACCAAACCAAAGGAAACTCATGTAAATAGTCATCTCAGGGAAAGCTGATACTATATGAAGAAAACAACTGCCATTCAGAACAAACAAGGCTGCCAACAACTTCAAGTCCAAAATGTTTGGGCTCACCAGACCTGGAAGCCTACTGAAATACACTCAGAACTCACAGAGTTAAAGCGCATTGATCTGTAATGCAGGTAAGATGAGCCAAAGATAAACAGTGCCAAAGCTTACAGGCTTTTACAGTTTTAATCAAAAGAAACTTTAAGGCAAGGAGAGGATCAAATTGTAAAATCTGAGTTTTCGATCCTGCTTCTGAAAAATTCAAGGTGAATGTCAGATAGAATGGAACTGAAAGTTTCATGCAGCTGTGGGACAGTTCATCAAAATGAGATCAACAGAAAGAATAATATACTGCAGAACTGGAAGCCTTTTCCCAAGTTCTCGCATCACTTGTTTTCTTCAGTTTTTTTCCTTTGAGTGTATTTTCTCCTTGGACATAAACATCTAGTTTAAAACTATCCTCTGAAGTATATTTACTGAATATGTTCTGTCCTTCATACACAGAACCCAAAGTCTAATTACACTAATCATGCACATTTCAATACAGCCTTTCTCTCATCTTGCCCCAAACCAAGTCTATCATCATTCCTTAGTGAAGCCTTAATCCCTATCCATTTCAAAGACCCATTCTGATTCTTTTTTTCCACTGATGTTCTGTTAAAAAAAAGCAGGTAATTTGTTTTGCATGTATGTACTTACTTCACATAGCCCTCAACTTTTCCCCCCAAACTCTTCATGTCCAGACAAGGACGAAGCTTGCCCTAGGGACAGTTTACAGACATGTGAGAACAAGTCTTCAAGAAACTGATGTACAGCTCCAAATAACAGGATTTGTAAGTAAACAGATCATTAATGGAAAACAGCCAAATATAATCAGGACCCTTTTCTTTTTACGTTCGCTTCAATAGTTGATAAATAAAAAGTGGAAAAATGACCAAAAGGAAATTTTGAAAGAAAAAAGAAACTTAAAAGCCAAGAAATGATTTCAAGAAATAAAGATCTATCAAAGAAATTGGTCAGGTGATGAACATATGTTGAACCCTGGATACTGCCAGTTTCACAGCAAACCCACATAACAGCTGACATCAAGCCAGCTTTGTTCTACCATTACAGGTTAGCATTTCCTTCCTACAAGTTGCTTAAGGGACAGAAAGGAGAGCAGGAGGAATACATCCCTTCATTTTCCAACCAGCTCTTGTTGTGGCTGATGGCACAGGAGATGCTGGCAAGACATTTCTTCTCTAAAAATTTTCCCCCAACACATGCTGTCTTAGACTGCAATTTCATCATTTGTTGAGCAGTTTCCCTCAAAGTTAGTTACTACATTGGGAGTACTAAAGTGGTCTCCTTTGATACATTTTTGACTACCTATGACTTTCAGATGCTTCCAACACATATTTCTCATCTTCTCTTACCTGACGCCAACTTACAACATATGTCTTTATTTTTTAATATAGAGAATTCTTCTCAAAGTTCTTCCAGGACCAGCTGGAGGTGAATTAAATTATGCACTTTTTTGTTACAGAAAATCCATTTCACTTCATCATGATTCTTGCATTTTATATCTTTTCCACATTACTTGCACAGGAAACTTATTACTTTGACCAATAGTTTGCTGTTCTATTCAGAAGCAATTCCATAGCATATGCTGAAGCTAGAAGTCAGAGAGACTGGAGCGCTCTGCAGGATTAGGATACCTCTCACCGTGACATTACAATCGGTATCTCTTCTTGCAAGTGCATCTGAAACCCATTTCTTCAAGCACTGATGATGATGGCAATGATACAGAGAAGATTACAAAGGCCCTTTAGGGAAGAAATTACTTCCTGAACACTTAAGAGCTCTTCCTGCTATACCATTATGCAGGACTGAGGTATATTAAAGGCAACAGGACCATACTCTTCTCTTCCACTTCCCTCAGGCACAGAAATATAGGATTAATAATTTTGTTGGCAGAAGCAGGGCTTCATTTTCAGATTATTTCAGTGCCAACATCTGGTTGGTCTATGACTTTAGTCCTTTAACCTCAGTGCAGAGGAATAAGCCAAAGCTCTGGCACAGAAACGTAGTATAGTGATGGAAACTGAGGAAAGCACAGGGAAAGACTGAAAAGCGTGCCACACTTGAGTCTACCAACCCAAGGAAAAGCCCAGAAAAATTAATTAATTGTACCATTGATCTAACAGAAAATATAATTTATGAAGTATAGCTCCTACCCTGATTTCTGTGAAAATCTTTTCACAGATAATACAAAGGAAAAATTGCAAGAGTATTACAATGTTCCAGTGTTACAATGCAGGGCAAGTCTTCCAATCAGCACCTTCTCTTTACACTCAAACAGAAGACACAGAGCCTGCTGTGCTGCCAGAGCACTGGCCCAACACCGCCCCAGCCGTGATGCTTTAAGCTGAAAGAGGTACTTAGCTCTGTCCACTTTGCAAGCACTGCAGGTCATGGTCTGACATTTTGTGACCCTCCTCAGCTACTCCCTGTTCTACAGAACCAAGCACACGGTGGAAGGAAGGCTAGTTTGTTCACAGGTGAGTTTTTGAACTGGATTACCAGATTGCTTTACTGCAGACGGTTGCTCCTTAGTTACATCCTTGCAGGGACATCATGTTCATTCTCACTGAAGTCAAATCCGTTAATAAAGAAAACAAAATATAACTTTGGGCAGACTTCACAGTAACAGTGATTTCCTTACAGATTTACATATGCATTTCTTTTAATGTGTTCACCTGCTAAGATTAATTCTGAAGTTTAGAGTGTGCTCAGCCCCTATTTCAACTTCATTTGTTCTTTTGCTTCTAAAGGCTTAATTGAATTGCTCATTCTGCTTGGTTTATAATGACATGACTTAAAGCATGAGGGCTTATTTTACTGTAGGAGCCAAGTTTAACTGTTTAGTGATAACAGAGCCCCAACAGGTGCCCATCATCTAAGTGACCACTGCATTCTATCGTATACCACGAAATCTGAGAAGTTTCCCACTGCTTCCACCTTCATCAACAGAGACAAAGTGCACTGCTTTAAGTGATGACATGCTGAAAGAAGAAGAGAATCTTGCACTGGCATTTGTAAGTGAAGAAAGAGTTAAATGTTTCTAATGGTTATAGGCCTATTCTTTTCAGGTGGAGAGGTTCTGACTTTGACCAGCTTTTTTCTGTTTAAGACTGTCTGTTATTCTATCCTAAGACACGAAATTTCTTACCAAAACTGACTGTGGGTTTAAAATCTCAACAACAGAAAGATCTCCTTTTGGGGCAGACTGCAGGCCGCTGCCCACAACTCGTCTCCCTCTGTACAAAGCACCGGTTTGAACTGACCACAGCTGACCTCCCTGCGAGTCTAACAGCGGGCTGCCGCAGGGACACCTTCCTGTCTTCGTTAGAGCTCGTGCTATTTCTGCAGCCTTCGGGTGTAACTGTTTGTGTGCTAAAAATCCACCAATATTCACGTTGGTGTCTCGACTGCAGCTTCTGAGTTTATGACAGATGGGAGACCAACAGAGGAGTTAAAATCCTGCGAGTCCACACACAGCTTACAGCCAGTAGCCATCTGGCTGGGGATCTACATAATACCACAAGAAGATGACAAAAAAAAAAAAAAGAAAAAAGAAAGAAAGAAAAGAAAAAAGGCAGTTACATTTGCACTTCCATTTCTCTTCCCCTTCTTTGTGCTTCCTGTTTTGAATAGATTTTAATGACTGCATTACAAACAGTCTTTCATCCACTTCCCATAGATTAAATAGCTAGAATGCTTTCTCACTAGCACTTTCCACATAGAAATATAAATTCAGTATTAAGCAAGAAGTCCAGCACATCACATGTCTATTCTAGGTAACAGTCAACCAGGTAGCATTTACAAAAGCAGAAGGGTCTGAGGAGAGAGCGCCAAATGGAAAGCACCAAAAATCCTCACTCAGCAGCGCTGCCAATTGTTCTATAAAAACAGTTTGAGGCAGAAGTTGAAATGCAGGGCCCCAAAGTATAATTGCTTAGGAAAAAACGTGGCCAGCAAAAGTTACCAAACCTGTTCAGAGAAGAAAGCTGTGATTTATCCCCAAACGTGCTGGGAAAGCTGAAAATCTGGTTTTCAAAGGTAAAAGCATAAACTTCAGTAAAGCTCACTTTTGCACTTCAGCATCTCCTTCTATAAAGACAGCAAATACTGCAATACACAGAAAACAGAACAAAAGACAGACACTTTCTCCCCTCAGTTTGCCAGAGTGCTCAGAGAGGTGTTTGCAGCCCGCAATTACCTGCTTGCTGGGGTAACCGCTCCCTGAAAACAGCAGTTTTCTGATGGAAAGAAAGACCAAGAATTCTTTTCTCTGTGTTCTCTGTTGCAAAAGCGAGCACATATTAAGCAACTCGAGAACAGGAAATAACACTGACAAACAAACCGATACTTTTTCCATAGCTTGATCGCTCAGAGGAGCACATTTGAAACTTCATCTCCCTAAAGCAAGAAATGTTTATTCGACTTCTGACAAGGCTGCTGAATGCTTGTGCATTGCTCCCAATCCAAACGTTTTACAACTCTTCCAGTGAAGCTGATGGTGACTTTAGAATAGAGAAGAACACTGAAAGGACGTGATTTTTATTACAGCTCTCTCCCTAGAAAAATGCTGCTGTACTGGTAGCAAAACGATGTGTGGAAACGCACCGGCCCTATCTGACACGTGCGCTGGAATCACTCCCATATCTCTTCACCTGACCTGGGAGTCTCCAGCACGATAGGGGTGCCGAAGGACAACTACACAGACACTGCCAATCTGTCTTTCAACCTACAGCAAATCCATTATTTCATTATTGTAACCTCCAACATAAGGGATGAAAAAAAAAAAAAAAGGATTAAGTGCAGACATCTATGTGTGAGCTAATCACTTCACACTCCCTTCACCCTTGACACGATCTACCCAGTGCAACAATCCATCTTGGTGCAGAGCAGACACTGCATATAGGTCAGATGAATTAAGTCCTAAAATTAACCATTTCTCTCCATAGAAGATAAAGTGAGATTAGGATGAGTAATGCATACATTTGAGTTAAATTACATAGCCTCACTCAGAAAGGCCCCCCTTTCTCATCAGTGCTTGAGCTCACCTAGCTTAAAGCCCTGGAAACGGAATTTCTCACAGCTAAGGGCTGCAGCCACCAGATTATGGTTTGTGGTGTTTTACTTTGCCTTTTTTGGAAGAAAAATTTCATCGATATGCTTCCATATGGACATCTTTGAATAACTGAAGATGTCTTATTTACCCCATCTGTTTAAAGTCAAGAAAAATGCAGTTGTGTTTCTCATTCAGGAAGGCTTAAGTAACTGTATTTGTTATTTCTGAGGAAAAATATAACGGATAAATTTCAATTATAGCCTTAGTAATACTGTTACCATTGTAGAAAAAGGCAACTGATTAATAGCAATGTCTGATACATACATTATTCAAATTGAAAATCAGAATATGTTTTGAATTAATAATTTCTTCACAGATCAAGTTTTTAATTAAGAAAAAATTGAAGCACAGTAGAGTTTTTCATTTTTCTTACAAGAAAGGTAATTTTTATAAATGCAGCTCTCCAGCCAGGCAAAATGAAACTGCAAAAAGCGGAGCTACAGAACTTTCTCCAGCGTTTTACAGGAATACCTGGATCAAGTGGAAACTGAGCCAAGAAAGGAGTATCTGTGCTGACTTTAGGGGGCCCCTTCTCTAACTCTGTGGACTTTGACCCAAACGCTGCAGCACTGCTGGATGTGCACTCACCCTCGTGACTATCCCAGCACGCAGCCCATCATATTGATTCAGCCAGTCCTGAATTTTATATGCACTTCCTGTGACTACTTCCAAACAGTTTAAGGAGTGCAATAAAAAGAAGTTGTGATCATATACGTAATGGAAAACTTTAATACTGATGTCTCTGTCTTGAACAATTTGAATAACTCCCATTATTCACAAGGGTTCCTTCAGTTTGACCTTGATTTTTATGGAGCTCACAGAAATGCACAAAATGTAAAATAGATCAGAAAAAAGCTGAAAGTGCAGGTACCAGCTCTCTTCCATAGAAGTGGGTGAGCAGCCCAGCAAGGAGACCCAGCCCTGGCACAGACCCATTCCCTCCATGGACTCCCCTTTAGAGAGGGCACTGGGAAAGCACTTTGAGTTGCTTAGGATCAATCCGACACTGTGATTCAAACCTTCAACCTGGAAGCTTTCTTTGTCTCTTTGATTTATTTAGAGGAAATATTAGGTGGTTCTATCTGTTAAAACATGTTACTTTCCCAACATCCTGAAGGAAGAGAAACAGTGTCTGAATTCCTACCTGTAGGTTTCACTCACACAGGAGGAGTGCAAGTTCCAAACAACTCTGCAAGAACTCCTCATAGGTTCTGCTGCATGGAAATACAGGGCTTGTTTTTTTTTTTTTCCACCAACTACAACCAATTTACAAAATATGGAGTTGAACTAAATCCCAAAGCAGCACGTGAAACTAATTCAAGATCTCTTCGATTTGAGGGCGGATGGAGCAGTTTGGTGCTCCCACGGCTCTTCTGTCACCAGGCTCTTTTGTTTGAGAGCAGGCTGGTGTCACTCAGCAGCACGGCCAAGCAAAGCCGGGCAGCGCTGCGCAGCAGCGCTTGATATATGGTGAAATACAAAGGCTGTATCTTCTCCCTAACGATTGTTGGTAGTAATGTTTCAAATAAACTAGACGCTACGAATGCCCACAGTGAACCTTGCTAATTGCAGAAGCCTTTGCAGGTGACAGAGAGAAATGAGGGCTTTCAGATGTTCTCAGGTGATGTGCTTATGTCTTAAATCATGAGATTTGATTACCTGTCTCTAAGCATGCTTTGCTGCCACTGTTATTAGCTTTTATATTATGAAGCCCTTTTTGAAAATTGAACCGCTACATTTAACCACATGACCTCCACAGCAAAGTCTACAGGCCAAATGTACGCTGTCTGAAAACAGTATTTATATCTCATAAAATTACACGCGATTCTTAAAATATCTGATTTCTTGATCTTGTTTGATAAAGCTGGAAAGGGAGGAGAAGAACACAACCTGATTGCTGTGCCTGGTATTTCACATTACTATGTATCTCACAGTATTAAAAAAATAAAAAGAAGCAAAGATGAAAACATCCCAACCATGTGACAGTGAGGATCTGTTCACAGAATTACAGAATCATCAGAAAAGGCCACTAAGATCACCTACTTCAACCACCCCTATGCTATCTGGTAGTCCTACATTTTATACAACTTCAACATCTTCAAAGTTTAGATTTTTAAAGGCCTAAGCCGTCATCTCTTTGTCTTTGCTTCAGTTCCTGTGCTGTCCTGTGCCTGCCAGCTGCAGCCAGACTTCCTGACCCACTGCTTTAATCCAAGCCCTGTCACCAAGACTGTGCAGGAATGAAAAGCAGTTCCAGAGATCCTTTTCCCTTTAGCTATCCTCTTAAAGAGTTATGGATTTTTCCTTACTCTTTGGAGACATCTGTGTGAAATTACCCACACTACAGTAATCCTAACAGAAACCAAGGTTTATTAAAACAAAGAGAAGCTGGAATTAAAACAAAATAAATTGTTTGCTTAACATAGCTGATTTTACAATTCTCATAAGTTAAATTAGATAAGGCATAAATCAGATAAGCTCAACTTCAGATAAAAAAGAAGAAAAAAAAACCAGAATCCTGTATTTTATCCTTTGAAATTAAATATCTTCTCTGACCACAGCAGCCAGCCTGTCAGTGGTGCCTGAGACCAACAATTCCCCCTTTTTGTCTCCCACAGATACGCCTAATAAGTCCCAGTTCAGGTTTCCTAAACGCCACTCCGAAGACAAAAAATGGCTTTGGTAAACAGTTACAGTCTCCATCTCTGAAGAGTTACACCACCAAGGAAATGCACACCCTTAATTGTGATCTATGGCTGCCTTTCCAAGGTTTATGGCCCAGCTCAAACATTACCTTTCACTAACCAGCGCTGCTGGCTGTCGAGGATTTGGCCCCATGGGCAAAGGGGTTGACCCATGGGCAAACCCCAGGCACAGCAGCTCCTTTCCTTTCCACTTGTCACGGACTGTGAATTACAGACAAGGGATAAGGCTTTCTGTCTCAATAAGCTATGTCTCAAAACAAGTGCAGTGGACATTTGAAAAATAAAACCAGTCTTGTCTGATGTCTCAACTGACAGATTGCTCTTTCTTGCTGCCTTTACAGGGTTTACGTCTTGTATAGACATAGTTTTTGCCTCAGTACTCTGTGTCATTGAGTGGGTATTTCCCAGAAAGGAGACGAGCACTGCACTTGGAAAGCTGCAACAAGAACTGGTTTGCAATAGAAACTTTCACCACTTCATAAGTATAATGGAAATAGCAAGCTTGTTCCTTCTTGCATGTAAACACACATGCAAGAGCACTAGCCAAAAAAAAAAAAAAAAAAAAAAAAAAGGCTTAAATAAGCAGGGCTTCTGTCTACTCAGCAAATAAAATAAAGGTGAACTAAGGCAGTCTCACTGGACAGCCCCATGTTGGGACAAACACACAGGTGTACAGGAAGAACGAGGAGAGCTGATCACAGCAGCATCCTGCACAGTTAACCCAGCAAAGCTCTCCTGATCAGCCTTTATTCTTCATCCTCCCAATGAGTTTGGAAAAAAAATATCTAGACAGTGGCAAGAAAGTGATGGAGCTATTGTCGAAGATCTACTAACAACATCCGCATAGGCTTGTCTGATGTGATGCAGTCCAGTGCTAAGCCAGGAGTACAGTATGCAGGTAAGGAAAAGCAACAGCCATAACTCAAAAGGACATCTGTACAGGAGACAGACTGTGACTCGGAGCAGTAACGATGTCACTTGTCATTTTTTGCTCTAAAAGGATGCCTGAAAAAATACTGCAGCAGCACAAATACGGGGTGCGGCAACACTTCAGTTCCCTAAAGCCAAAAGCAAACGAACTGTGATCTGAGATCTGCTCAACAGAATGTTACAGGCACATTTTTGGTTATGAAATCCACATAGGACAGTCTTTCCAAGTTCCAGATCAAGTTAACAGAATTCATTACAGCAGCACACAGAGTTACTCAAACATTCAATTAAAATAATCTTGCAGAACTGCATTTAAGTTGTACCATCACCCTGATGAACTCCAAAGCAAAACGTAAAATAAAGGTCAAACTGCAGAGAACACTACGGAGCAAGTTAATACCCATGAAAAACGAGTACAAGAAAAACAAAACTATTCCCCAGTGAAAAATGGTACCAGCAGACATTAGAAGGGATGCCATTTCTCTCCTCTACTGCTGCTCATCAAATAAGAGAAAAGTCAGAAGAGGAACCATGTTGGTATGGGTAATTTTACCTTTTTTAGCTTGATTGACATTTTCTTATGAAAAAATCATTTTGTAATTGAGAAGGGAAAAATGAAAAAAAAAAAAAATCTTAATGTCTTAATACTTTAGTCCATTCTATATCATTGAAAAGACTTCAGAAAACAATCCAAAGATAATTATTGAAAGTCAGCTAATTTACAAAGTTTTCCTTAAAAGAATAATTTACTCAAAGATTCTTTCAGAATTATTTCAGATGCATGTATTGATAATATCAATACAAGTTAACAAATCTGACCTAAAGATCTCTAGTGTATTCCTGTCAAAGTTTCCTTAATTCTGTAGAATTCCTGCACACATTTGAGAAGGGTCCAAGACTCTACCTATGCTTTCTATTATTTTTGAAGGTACGAATGTTTAGAAGGCATGCCTCTACCTGTGAGAAGAAGGGAACGGGTTCTCATTATTTTTACAGAGAAAAAATGTAATACATTAGCCATAAACCAGTGTGGTGCCTTGAGTAGTATCCATGAAAAAAATCAACCTTCATACAAAATTTGAATTATTCAGAAATACATTAATTTTAGTGTCTGACCTTCTGGCTACCAATGCAGCGGAATACAATACATACAGCCCTCTGCTGCATGATACATGAAATGATACAAGGGAATCCTTTGAAGTACTGCACAATAATGAAACATTGGAAAATAGTATCTGCCATGTTTGCACACAAATACTCAGCAAAGCTGAGCTAAGAACAGCACCAGTACAGATTTCCTCTACAGGTGGTAAATTTGAACAAAATTTATTTTCCCTACATTAAGAAAAAAAAAACAAAAAACAAAAAACAACAGAATAGCAATAGTCTGTTAACAAGGTGATTTTTATAATCAAAATTCGACTTCAGTGAAGACACTCATTAAAATGCTGAAGTTACAGAAATAGATAAACCTTCCATAGCCATTTACAGCTTGAGGTGAATCCTGGTGCAGTGGGAGCTGAGGTCACATTTCAGGGCCTTGGAGATCTGAACCAACACTTCTAAACATACTGAGATTTTAAAAAATAATTCAATGACTCAATCAACTGATTGCCAAATATGCAACACAAAGTGACTAACACTTGTTTATGTGCATCTATGGCTTCTACAAGTATTTATGGATTGCTGTAAGGTGACCAACAGATGTACACCTTAAAACAAGAACCAACAGAGTCTCTGACTTAGTGTATACAATTATTTACCTGAATTAAAAAAGAGCCTATCAATATTGGTGTTATAGAGGTGGATAAAGAATTGGTTGGGTGGTCACAGCCAGAGGGCTGTCATCAGCAGCTCTATGTCCAGGTGGAGGCAACTGAAGAGTGGCATCCTATACAGGTCAGTCTTGGGATTGGTGATCTTTATCACTGATGTAGACAGTGTGATTGAGTGTACCCTCAGCAAGTTTGCTGATGACACTAAGCTAAATGGTGCAGCTGGCAAAATGAAAGGACTGCCATCCAAAAAAGGACTGGAACACGCTTGAAAATTGGGCCCATGTGAAGCTAAGGAGGTCCAGTATGGCCAAGTTGTATCTTAAATGGCTGTACTCTCCCAAAGTTAGAAACCTGTTGTATGCATTCCTCATTTGTCCACGAAATGAAAAAGATTACTAGGTAAGAGAATCAAACTCCTATATACTTTATAGAAGCTGCTTTGCAAATACATTCATCACTGCGCAACTGTCCATTGGTTTGCATCTGGCATTTGATTTCTCCTCATAACTGAGTAAATGACTCAGTACATACTAATTCCGTAAGAAAACACTATCCAGCGCCACTCTATCAGGCACCTCACGTCTACAAGTCAATTCCACCACAAAATCCCACAATTCAAACCATAATTGGACATATTTGGCCAAATACTCTGTACTAGACTTGTATAGGATGCAGAGTAAACTCAGTTACAAGGCATTATCCAAACCCCAGAGTAACACAACTTCTGAAATTCATAGATAACCTTTTGCGAAGAGCTACTAAGACTCAATGACCAAGTAAACTGTTTCTTCTAGCCTGGTTTTCAGTATCCTAAAGAAGTTGGAAATTTTGTTAGATGACCTGAAGAACTCTCTAACACTGGACACATATCAAGCCCATAATGTAAAGCAGGGGAACTTAAGCCTTTGAGATGGTAAGAGGCTTGCCTGAGATCAGAGCAGAGAAAAATCTCTCAGCTCCATCTTTCTTCCTTTGCTTCACTGCAAAGGATCACATGCAATCCTGCATCAGAGCTTTATCCAAACCGCAGAAACAGAAATTATTTTAAAAGACCGCACAAGGGAAAACAATAAATAAATCACAAGTTCTGGAATGAATTCTAAATGATTTGATTTTAAGAAAAGTACAGTTTTGTTTCCATCTTCAGCTCCTGTTACACGCTCTCTTCTAAAAATTCAGAAACTCATTTTAAAACAACAAAGATGAACAGATACTATTTTCAGAACAGGAACAAATTGGGTGGATGGATATACCAGAAAAAGGTGTTGGACGTTCCACATTTCATCACAGTCAACACTCCTTAAGGCTGCATTGTGACCATGAACAGCCCCTGTGAATAAGCATGTTCTGTGAGCTGGGCACTGGACACACAGACAGATAAGATAGCAAAGGAATATGTACCATCAAGAATCCATTTACTGCAGGTACCAGCTGAGGTGCCTGCTGTAATGTTTATGAAGACAAGAAAAAAGATAAAAAAGAAAGCTATTAAAGTAGTTTGCTTCTATTATTTGTTACAAGATCTTGGGTCAGTAAACATAAATCAAATATAAATGTTCAGCACTGACAAGAAAAGAAATTTGGTATCTATACATGAATATATTCTGGTAAACCAGGCTAAGGAACAAATCCAGTCATAATTCAGCTCAGAATTGCACAAAACCACACTATTACATTTGTACACTATGTGAAGAACAAAATGAGTTTAAGGAATACCAGTTCTTCAAATGATATCAAAAGCAAAATCATTGCAAAATCCTACAACATTACTAATTTATCATTGTTACAGCTTCAGAATGCAGCCACATCACGTCAGTTGCTTCTCCCTCATTTAATATCTTTGAATTGCCCAATCTGAAAAAAGTATCCAAAGTGCCTAATAAAGAGTCTTCGTACTTAATAGCAGAGGTGGCAGTAGATAATGAAACAATAACCACTGTGACGTAAAGGATTATATGTATTTTACTCTGGACTTACTTGTATGATAAATGCACAACTGTACAGAAAAAAACTGAGGCACTTAGTTTTTTCTCGAGGGAAAAAAAATCTGTTTGGTATCAGGTAACTAGTTGGAAGATTGTGGGTTTTTTTAGTAATTCTGAAACGGACTGGAGCAGACTGTAACAGCTACAATTTAACTCCTGGTATGAAATGCCTTCCTAACATGACTGTGATGCTACCAGTGCATTTATGTCAGATAAAGACATTCAGAATCTTCCACAACAACCACGTTATCACTATGAAAATCCGCATACGAAATTCAGCTTTCCCTTACCTACACTTTGTCCTACAGAGGATTATTGGACATGAATCATTTTTTCCTCTTGGAATTAAAAATAAAAGTTAGATTTCTCCATTACTCAATTAGGTATTTTTTCTAGAAATCTTTATTTAAAAACAAAAACAAACAAACAAAAAAAAAAGCATAGGAAATACCATTTAATTTTCTTCAGATCATTTCTCACATGGAGGCAATTTCTGTATCCTTTCCCACATTATGCCTGTAACTGCTCACTGCTGCCCTACTTGCTCACACTTCTGTGTACTTATCTGGTGACTTCAGCTACTGCAGTCCCTTTCCCACACCAAGTGTCCCTTCAGCTGCCCAAATGATTTGCTGTACATCTTCAAGGCTTATAGGCCACCTCTCTGACATCCTCCCCTTTCCTCTCCGAATCTGTTTCCTGCAATCGTGGGAAAGGGACACAGTTTTTCATCTGATGTTCTTGGTGGTCCTCATTTCCTCTTATTTTTGTGTTTGATATACAAGGAATAGGGATACAGGGAAATGTAAGAAAAGTCCTTCCTCAAACAGCAGCAACTTAAGCTCCATTTGTCAGTATCTGAAAGAGGCCAAAGTTTTTCTCAGTATCAATGAACACATTAAAAACATTGCATTTTTAAATCCCCCAAAAACTGTTCTGTATGTTTTAGTGCACACAGTGAACATGAAAACACTAATTACAAGAAATGAAAAATAAACTGACTTGTGCTTTCAGCTGCTCACAGTCAGCAGCCAGAAAAGAGAAAGCAACAGAAGTACATATTAGAAAACGAATCTGATTATTTAAAACCGCTATTATCCGGTGATTTAGTTGCTGTTTTGTATATGCTTCGTGAGGAAATAAGAAAAATAATAATATTGTCCCCATATTATCATAGAATCATAAAATGGCTTGGGTCGGATGGGACCTCACAGATCAGCAAGCTCCAACCCCCATGCCACAGGAAGGGCCACCAACCTCCATATCTAATACCAGAGCAGGCTGCCCAGAGCCCCATCCAACCTGGCACTGAACACCACCAGGGATGGGGCATCCACAGCTCTCTGGGCAGCTGTTCCAGCACCTCACTGCTCTCTTGGTAAAGAACTTCCCACTGATATCCAACCCAAATCTTCCCTCATTCAACTTAAAGCCATCTTCCCTTGTCCTGCCGTTATCTAACCTTGTAAAGAATTGGTTCCCCTGTTGTTTATAGGCTCTCTTCAGGTACCAGAAGGCTGCAATGAGGTCACCTTGCCGCCCTCTCTTCAGGTGATTTTACCAATTTATTTAAAAAAAATAAAAAATAAAAAAATCACTATTTTTAGAAATTCACAATCTTCAACAAATGATTTTGGTGGTTTTTTTCCCCTTTAGATCTACCTTATTGTTTTTCTGCAGAAAAGGAAGAGACTGTAAAATGCATACTATTTTCTAAGAAAGAATTAAAGGCTGCTTGACCTGATAAACACTAGAAGAATCAGCTAGAAATCCAAGCAATAGTAAAGCTGATCTGTAGAAAGACTGCGCATGCTATTTTGGTACTAAGCCTCCTGCCCCTCATGCCAATCCACCTGTTTTAAGCAGAAACAACAGTGCATGGCTGGCTGCTGACAGCCAGCTTAAACAGCACAGCAAATACAGTTGCTGAAGAAGGCCTTTCCAGCAGGTATGTCAAAGCTGAGTTCTTGGCAGCACTACAGACCTACTGCGACACCAGGAAGGTGTCCTAACCTCACTTTTAAAAAGTTATCATAGCTGCATTTTTAGCAGTTTGTAAGTTGTCTTCATCTTCTAAGATGAGAAAAAAAACCCAACACCATTTCTTGAGATGATAATAGTCATTCTTGAACGATGGGTATTCAGACTTTACGAGTGAAAACTGAAGAAGGCATTCCCGGTTAACATCACTTACGTTTCGTATCACTCAAGAAAGAAAAACAAGAGGGTGTTCCCAACGTGTGGATCCTGTTTTATAGGACAAGTCCCCTCTGTGCTGACATTTGACAGCTGGATTTGACAGCTGGCCTGTAAAAAAAGCAATATTCAGTTCTCTAAAAAGCTATTAGCACAATTCCAGAAGTTAATGTAGTAAATGCCTCAGCTCACTGATGACAACAGAATTTCTGATGCCATGGCAAATAGTAAAGAATGGACTGTAGGCAAACATAAACTGAAATACACTTCAGTATTGCCAGCGATGACTTACAGGTTTACCCTGAACGAAGAAACTGTAGAGTGCTGGTAGGGGAATTGCTAGCAAAGCCTTTTTTGTCTACTACTGAAAATTTCAAGGAAGATTTCTCTCTCCAGGAAGACGATGTTACTTCTTTACCAAGTTACTACAAGTTTCTCAACTGCAAAATAACATTCACCCAGTTACTAAGTACAAAATTTGCTACCTTTATTATAAAACATTTTTAAAAGTAATCCAAAAGTCACAGTAGCAAGTGTTTTCCACCTTTTCTATGGCTTAAGTACAATCTCATTTCCTGCTACTTCAAGGGTATCATCAACTTGAAGTTCCAGCCATGGTTAGAGAGCCATTAAACAATTTATTGCACTAAATCTGCTTACTTATTACTCTACACTCATTTTTATTAAAACCACATTATTTCTGCCCACTGCATTAAAAAAAAAAAAAGCACACATTATTTCTTACTTCCAATTTTTTATTACTCTAGTGTTACAAGTATCAGCATTTTACCTTCAGCTAAGGCTTCTGGCCTTACAAACAAACATGCCCCAATAATAAATAGAAGCATTTGCCTTAGCAGTTCAAGCAATTTCGCCCTACTAATTTATACCCTGAACGCCTCACAACATAGTGAAGTGCTGATACTGCTGCTGGACAGGAGGAAATTGTGCCAAAGAGAACCACACTCAGGTAAGTGAGACAGCATGACTGGCAAATATTTCAGAAAACCCAGTGAGCTATTCTTGCTCAACTCAAGCTGCCCCAGCCGTGCTTCTTGCATGGCTTGTGAGCCACTCCTGCCTCAAACTCTTCAAGTGCAGCCTGTGAGACTCTGGCCATAAAACTCAGCAGGACCACACTGGTGCAGCAGTGCTTGAATAAAGCCAAATTGTTGGATTTGGAAGAAATTAATCATTAAGGCTTGCTGAATCAAACATCAACCCAGCATTCAGTGCTGAGTCCAAACCTGCACTTCAGGAGTCCTCTGCTCTCCAAACCACACGGTGTGGTGGTTTTGGCTCTTGTAGAGGAATTTTAGTGTGAAATCCATACGGTGAGCAAGTTTGGTCATGCTTGCCCTATACAGTGAACACTGAAAAACAGGCATGATATGGCATACCTCTAATGCAGCCATGACAAGCTTTTCCATCTCAAATGCTAATGATCAGAAACTACAACCTAACTCCCAGTCTGCATTTCTTTATTCAGCTTGTACTGCCATCCTCATATCCATATTTTTCTGTGGCTTAAGTGGCTTTTTTACTTTTTTTCACTTCTTTCCAGACATATTTATACAGAGATCACACAGATTCACAGCAATTGATTGAAGATACGTTCACCGAGTTCCCTGAGTACAACATGCAGCTATCCAAAGAAATGGGATGAGCTAAGAAAAGAGAAGGCACCAAAATTAACAACAGTTTCAGCCTATCTGTTGGAACACTTCTGAAACGTCAACGTCTAATTCACAACCCTGGCTAATATAAACAGACTGCAAATAAAAGTGACAAAGATCAGATATTTGTACTGACTCTGCAGGAAGACATTCAAGTTTCAACCAGCTGCTCTCCCAGCTAACAGACCTACATGGCCCCCAGATATCGATTCTTTCTCTAAATCAAGCCCTGACTAGGAGGACTCAGTGTGCTGTGAGGAGTTTTGAGAATCTTACTTTGAATACAAGATGAAGAATCCCATGTTTTCTCTGGGAGCATTTTGGTTGTGCCCAAATGAAGGAATCCTAGCACTCTAGGAGGAAATGTATCCTAAGTTTGGGGGTTCGGAGGGAAAGTGTTGGCCAACTGATCCTTGGAGGAACCATCCGCTAACCACTGGGACCAGGAGCAAACCTCAGCCCCAGTGAAATCAAAACAATGACATCCAACAGTTAGAGCTACTCTGCTGCAAAGAGTCTTGGGCACCTCCAGTTAGCTTACAGCTCAATTCATTATTTTGGTGTCTTTATCCAAAACAGAAATAGTCTCCATCACGAACTTTTAATATAGAT
Source organism: Centrocercus urophasianus (assembly GCF_019232065.1). Lineage (NCBI taxonomy): Eukaryota > Metazoa > Chordata > Aves > Galliformes > Phasianidae > Centrocercus > Centrocercus urophasianus. The sequence goes on from NW_024884711.1 coordinate 38,214,721, forward strand.
AAAAATAACATAAGCACATTAAGCTCTTTTCGCTTGTCACCCCTGATGAACTTCATATGGCAACCAGACCAAAAGCCCCCGCTGAGCCCCTGAAGCTGAATGCAAAACGGAAATATCACAAACACTGCCAGCATCCCAGAACATGACTCATCTGCTTAAGCACCAAACCATTACATTTAGAAGATTGTGGTCTGGGTATTTTTCAGGGATAGATCAAGCACTCAAAAGCTGCAGTTGCTGAAGAAGAGCTCCAAACTTGGTACCACTTCCTCATGTGCTGCTAACTGTGGGCAAGTCACTGCACATCTCCGCACTGCCATTTCCAAACGCAAAGCTAATTACACTAATCCTTGTGTAGCACTTAAACATTTATGGTTGGAAAGAATTATTCTAAGAACTACTTATGCTGTTTTAGAAAAGAACTACAATACTATGTGAAAAGACAAGGCCAAGTCTCTTCTGTCAGTCTATGTCTCTTGACAGAGATGAACTGAAGGTGCAGGAATGATGACAAAATCCTCTTCAGGATTGATGGACCTTCCCAAGCAGAGTAAAAGAGGAACTGACCAGGAAGAAACAGTCAAACAATACAGGAAACTCTGTTAGCTGTCCTAAGGGCCAGATTTTCAAAGATGTCCAAAGACAGAGGTCAGGTCCATACGTGGTAGGATTTTCAGAACAAATATTTATTGAATATACTGAACTCCCACTAAGACCAATGGCTGCTAAGTAGTGTAGCCTGTGCAGACAATTTCTGCAATTTTAATGACTTTAAACACCACTGAAAAATGGTAAACAGACTAAGGAGATGCTTTTTAATGTTCCCTCTATGACTACTGTGGAAAAAAATTTTAGATGGAAATGTGACTTCTAAATTGCAGTTTAGCAATCTATAAATGCAAATGAAATCCCCTGCTGCCTGCCCTGTGATAATTTTTTCCTATTAAAAGCTTGTTCTTTTTTCAATCTAATAAGCACATTATTATTCCAAGCACATTCACTGTTCAGACAAAGTTTAAATTCACATTTAAAATAAAAAGAGAGGAATTCTTTAAAATATAAATTCTTGAGGTGCATTCAAGCCAATGAGCTTTATGCATGTTCTTCCACTTCAAACCAGTCTTACATGGAGGAGGAAAAAGACAGTAAAGAAAGCATGAACGTGAACTATACACACTAAATCATGTTTTTTCCCTCTTTTTGTATGGTGCACAAGCATAGCTTAGAGCACAGTTGACTTAAACAACTACACCTGCAGCATCAACCACTCTAGCACTGCTTTAGCAACACACAGCGAGTGTTACAGCATATGGTGAAGGTAAGGATGGAGTTTCAGACAGCATCTTCTCCAACATCTCAGCTGTTCTCAGCAATACCCCTAATGTGTGCTCTGTCTGGAGAATTACACTCCTGCAACAACAGCAGGAGGTGCATCTTAGCAGTCCGACAGCAAACCCTGACGCAGCCTCCAATCAACTCTGACAGTCCATGTGGAAATGGCTGAACTGCTAAACCCTTCAGAAACATGTGTGAATAGCCTGCCATGTTTGAATGTGTGAATAGAGAAGTAGATATACTCACCTGACATAAAAGTGTAGAAATCAAGTTCTGCTTCAGAGGCAGAAGACCAGAAATAAAACCTCTAGAATAAATAAAATCTGCTGATTAAAAAGTATAATTCCACCATCATTTTAGGCAGAAAAATGAAAGTCACTCATAAGAACACATCTATCACTTGCAAAAGCCTCGGAAAAAGTCACCTTGATAAAAGCAGAAGTAGTAAACACCACATGCAAGGCCTTCATGGGGCGAAGTCAGAGTCCACACTCTTCTAGCCTCAAGCAGATTATTTCCTAACAACTTTAATAAATTAATAAATAAAGGAAAAAATATTAAGAAACCACACAGATCTTATTCCCAATATAGGCAGCATGAGGGTTCTGGCAGCATGAGGGTTCTGGATGGCTTTCCTCACTGAAGTACTTCTGCCTATCTCAATAAAAAAGGGTGGCAGAAAAACCCAACTAGGCATACGCTGCTGAATTGGTGAGATCTGTCTGCCCTACGGGCAGGGCTGAGAGACCTGGTCTTCAAACGTGACAGAAACTGGCTGCTGTTACAAAGGCTCATGATGGAATTCTCAGTAGGCTTGGTCCATGATAAATAGGTAAAATTATTTAAGCTAGGTTATCTATATTGCTAGATAACAGATTAAAAGCTCAATACTATTATGTATGACTGGAAGTGGAAAATTTTTTTATTGAAATTCTAAACCAATGCCAAGCTAGATATTCCAAAAAACGTCAACAAGCTTAGAATAAAAATAACCGTAACTTTCAAAAGTGCATGCACCACCCCATCGTCTTGCTTTTGTACAAATGCCCTCAAACAGTACATTATGTGCTACTTTTATTAGCAATTGAAGTCACATAAAAACAATCACTAACAATGAGAAACATCAATGTTACTATGCAAATTCCAAGATATTTCCAAAACATTCCCAAACCATTTTTTTTCCATTTCTCAAAACAAAAAGAACAACAAAAAACAAAACTCTCCTTCTGTAGACAATTTAATCAAGATGAGTACAATTCACTCGCAAGTACTATTCAGAAAGATGCTTCTTGCCTTTTCCAAATGAAAATTGTTTATAACTTTCTTCCACGCACTCCTAATGTCTGTGTCAGATGGGGTAAATCTGGGCTGTGCGTGACACGTCACTAGAGCAGATGTAAGTATTTTTGCAAAAACACTGGAAGAGTTCTTGTAAATATTAGTCTGATATGGTTATGCTACACAGTTTAATACTGGATTGCTTTCAACTCTGGAAATCCATTCCAGGTTAAAATGGATTACTAATACTGATCATTTTTTAAAATTCTGCTTGCACCTTTAGTGCTTCAGAGCTCTGTGAGTTCGTATTTCTACAGAACAACTCCCCACAACAGGATGTGGCTTGGGCTCTTTTTTCCACTTACCTGTTACCCTGCAGCAAGTTGTCCCTACTATAATCTAAGCAGAATTCTGAGACATAGGGTGGTAAATAATAAAACGTGCCTTTGTAGGTGGAACATGCCATGTGCAGGTCTGTGACTGACCAAATCCCAGCCCTGGGCACACACTGCCATGTAAACTGACTCCCTCTCCCTTGCTGATACCCATGCAAGATGTGCTCCCAAGTCATGCTGTAAAGCTGTGGATCAAACTGCTATCTTTAAGTGAACTGCAAGCTGGGCAGAATGCCAGTATCTGCTGTTTTGAATCTTAATTTTCTTAGAATAACCTTGTAAAAAAATATACAGCTTTAACCACAATACAGAGGGGCATTACTTCCTTAACCACTGAATTATGTCCATTTCTGCTGCACAATAGATCAAACATTTAACAGCATGCACTACTTAGCAACTTAACTCACGGTGTACCAACTTTTTGAGAGAAGCATCTTCTAACAAAGCATTCTCAAGCTATAACTCATCTCATGTTCCTCTTCTTGGCCCCTCCAGATCAACGCAGTTTTCACTTCTCTCATTTTTTTCCAATCAGCCTTTTGCTCTCTTCTTTTACACTTGCACCTTATGGATTTTATTCTGTAAACTCTGAGAACCCACCTCTCCTATCAATGATATGTCTGAAAGTGCTACTTCGTATTTCCTCCGTACCCCATCACGCCTCACTATGTTCATTCATGCACAAACAGTGAACTAGAAGTGGGCATTTTCTCACTTGTTCAGCCTCTGCTGCTAGCTTCTAAACTGCCAAGTAAATATGTGTTACTACGTAAAAAAACCACTATAGGAAACTCCAGATGAAACTGGACAGAAATGCGGGTAGTTAGAATGCAACTATACAAAACTGGGCCAGGACAAGAGGCATCCTAACTCTTGTGAAAAGAGCCAAGGAATCACTGAGCTAATTTCATGAGTTAAAACCATGGCAACAGAAACATATACTTCCAACGAAATTTCAAAGCAGCACAGTATAAGCTATTACCTTCCCATCACCATGTGTAGCTGCCAAGGGTGCAGGAGCCTCACGAACAAACACCTGCACTGCAGGTCAGTAGAGCAAGATGCAGGGAATGAAGGTCATCATTGGAATGCAAGGCAAACTACGGCAATGCAGAGCATGGTGCTGGAGGTGTGGGTACCTGCAACCACGGTTACAGGCTGCTCTCCACAACTAATTTCATTAATTCAAACGAATTCTGAAGTAAAGCTCAAACACAGGGCTGTAATTTCAAACTGTCAAGAGCTCTTGTGCTTCCTAAGTTCAGTGATGTAGACAAGAACAAGTTTGAGACCGCTGCAACCTTGCATTTCACTGTATTGATCCGAGTGATGACTACCTGGCTATCACATCCCCAGAAAGGTGACCTGGGCTGCCATCTCACTGCCACTCTTGCTGAGTTACCCTTCCATGACCAAAGTCCCTCCCAACAAGCAAAGAACACGCAGTATGGGCACAGCATGTTCATCTGAATTTGCCGCCTATGTAACACTCTCTTGAAAGCAAGTACAAACATCACATCCTCATTTAAACTGCCTCACTACACTTGGCTAGGGGACAGCACTCATAAAAACCTTTAAATTCTTCCTCTACTGTCAGATTCTTCACGTGCACAAATTGTGTAACACTTGAAGAAAGGAATCACAACCTGCATAGCTCAGATGAAAGCAGGACAAGAAGTTGTACCAGAATTGTCATAACTTGGTGTAATGAAGCAGGCCAGCTATTAAAATTGAGCGCTAAACCACTGAACGTTTTGCTTAGTAAGAGCACACGACAAAGATGAGCAATTGACACACACTCCCATTTAGAATATCTCTGCTGAAGGTACAGTAACAGAGATATTTACATGACCATACCCACTCCTCCAATTCAGCTTTGAGCATGCATCAGGCATACACAAGGAAACACCAAGGGATGCAGATGGAAGGAATGAGCATCTCTGGACTCTAAGCTTTCATTTAAGAAGCTGAAGCGCAGTTCCCAGCACTGTGTGGAGAAGCCCATCTCTGTCTGAAACTTTACTTCTTTCTTGTTCCACTTGCATTACGGCAAACTATAACAACACCTCAGAAGATCATGAACTCTTCATTTCTGTAGGGAATTAGCTGACAAGTGCAAGGATGGCCCTTTATAAACCACTGTTGCCAAGCACACTACTGTCAATACATCTACCATCTCTTTTTATACAATATGCTTGCCTATTGCATATCAAGAAGAGGTTTATTTCATTGGGAGTAGCTCCCTCTGAAAACACCAGACACTTGAGAGCATCACGTCTCTGTTGTCGTCTTTCCACTGCCACACACTACTTGTTGCCGCATTTCTTCTCTTGTTATGTATCTAGATCATTGTGCTTCTACTACAGCACAATAGCAGCACTTACAGTCTAAGAAATTAGTTTCCTACTGTTGCTGAATACATAAAATAGGCTTTTCTTTTTTTCTTTTTTTTTTTTTTTTTTTGAACGATCGTATTTAAAATTAAAGAATAAGTCGTCCTTAGAGGTGTTTTTAGTTTTAGAAAGTTACTTACGGTAATCATTTTCAAATGTGGATTTTGTTTCCATGCTCGCACACCATGTTATAAAAATACGTAACAGCAAGCTGATGCCTACCTAATTACACAACTTAATGCTGCAGAACTCTGCATCTTAAAGCCAAACTGCCAAGGAAGATCAAAATAATTTTTCTTTCTGTTTGCTGCTGTGAGCAATTTTTTTTCCTATTTAGATCATGTACAGAAAAAAAAAATTGCATGATAAGACTATGAATTCAATTGTGTTTTCTTTTTATACTGTTATAAGTTAAAAGAAATATTTCAGTGCTCTTTTTTCCTTCTTTTTCTGCAGAAGTGCCATTTAGAAGCCAATAACCCAATGATATTACAGAACTCTTCAACGCTGCCCAACAGCCAGATGACCGAGCTGCAATGTGATTAAATAATCTGATAGATCAATGAATGCAGCATGAATTAAAATGGCTGCAAGCTTCTTGAAGCATGAGATCAGAGATCCAAGGAAAGGTTTATCTTACTTGTTATATTTCAAAGAAATGCAGCAATTTATTTGAAAAAAAAAAACAAAACAAAAAAACACACATCCTTAAGAGAAATAATGCAGTATTACTCTAACACATGATGACTAAACAACACGTTTTTATTGTCAAAAAACAGCCTACATTTTGCAGTTCTTATACTGACTGAATAACCTCATTCGAGGAAAATGCAATCTCTGCTCAAGATACATCACAGTGCTAGGATCTGGTCCAAAGTGAACTGTTATCTCACGCATGAAGATAATGAATGTTAATTTGAAATAATGTTCTTTCAACTCCAGTTTTTTTTCATACAATCAATCAGGCCTGAAAATGCGTGCATGCGCTCTCCCTCTCGCACGCTCTCTGCCTGTCACTCATACATAAACACTTCATTATATATTCTCATTCCCAGACAGGCGGGAGAAAATTTTCTGCAGGTGAAACCAATACTGCACCACTGAAGTCGGTGGTACTGCACCATGTTATTTTAACAAAGTAACCTCATTGTGCCGTGTATACCTGCACTTCCATTTAATGCACATCTCACCCAAATTCTCTTTCCTCCTTTCATACATGCACTTCTCAGCTCATGCTTGTACTCAGCAGACACCCACTAGGTGCATTAACTCACCCCTCAAGGTCTCTTATCTCCATCAAATGCAGCACGAGCAGGCAGGTACACGTGGCTCTTTCCTGCAACTGAGGAAGGAGCTCTGGATAAATACCAGAGAAAGAGCTGCAGAGGAAGGCTGGGAAGCATTCAGAGGACAGAACAGGCTTGACCCAAAAAGGAGCAGGCTTTAATGTCATTACAGCAAACGTTCAGCTATTATATGAAAAAGAATTCAAAATACTCAAAATGAGTTTTGGAATAAACACAATTTTTGCTGCGTAATGCAGAAACCAAGATCTAATTATTGTTGGGGAACAAAGTTCTCTATAACTTCCTCCTACATCATAAAATTGGTGATTTTTGTCTCCTTTCTAGGAGGCATGTGAGATTCACCTCCAGCCACTGCCAGACTCCATATAATAGAAGATCCCAGTTTGATCAAGAAAGGCAATTGTGAAAGAGAAGCCAAGTGGAAATTTGGACACCATTCCTTCTCACTGACCCAGGAAATACTGTGACTGCCTACCCACCAACCTGGCAGAGCATATGCTGCTCTGTTCCTGAGCACACCTGGACTCAGAGCATCTGTGCCTCTGGTTACCTTCAGCTGGTGACTGTCACCATTTTCTGTGCCAATTAAGGGACAGAAACCTTCTCATTTGATTGAAAGCCACACCTCTTTAGAAGTTAGAGATTCAAGTTAGGCCTACGTTTGGACAATCTGTAAGCAAGTTATTCTTACGAATCTTTCTTCAGAACTACTGAGATAAAGAATGCCAATGCGGACCGGAAAATCTAATAGGACTGGCAGCGAGAGGTACCTGACTAATAATCTGTATTGCCCAAAAAGCACAAACTGAACAAGAAGAGAAGCTCTCATGTCTGGAATAAGAAAGAAGCCAAGGGTATGCTTCCAAATAATGAGATCTTATCAAGAATCCTTCTGGGAGCCAGTAAGTGGAAAATGCACAGGAAAAAGAAGAATCTTTCCTATGAGTATTTCCTGTAAGTTTATTTACAACAGGTCAATGCAAGAAGTGATGACAGCAAAGCTACAAAACGGAAAGATGCAATTACTGGACTGATAGCAGCCAGGCTTCTTCCTTTACAGCAGTCAGTCTGAAATGCTCCCTAGTATGCATCAGCACCAACCCAACTGCAAACTCTCCTTCAACAAGACATGTCAGGGAAATAAAACAATCTTTAAGAAACAAAATTAAAAAAAAAAAAAAAAATTAATATTTACAACAGCTTTTAATTAACCTGACATAATGTTCTAGCCAAACTAAGAGGTCAATGGAAATTTCTGCTGACTGAGTGTACAACTCCTCTTACCCACAACCACACTGAGCTAAGAAAAGTTTTCAGAAAGCCATGTTGATTGATGAAATTAAAGTTCTTATTACTCAGAAAATGTTAGTATCAATGCCTTACTATTCAGAGTGCTGTGTAATATTCAAATATCAGCATGCACAAGAAAGACAACTGACACTGGAACTCCACTTCCCAAGGAAAGTTTCCTGCAGTTGGTTCTCAGGAATGTCCTAAAGCCTCAACTGTGTTTACATGAAGCTAAAAATGGTGCCGGACTGGTTCCTGTGAAAATGGCTGATAATGATCACATTTCCTCTTTTACCTGTTTCTTTTACTTATAATTAAGTCTTAATACCTTGCAGCCTGCATGTTACAGAAAAACATTATCCGTATTTCCTCTGTTTTGCTTGTGGATACTGTAAATTCCTTCAAGGATTAGCATGTACATAGGGAACTGCCTTACCTTCAATGGGAACAATCAGCAATGTAAAATTCAGCATGTACCAAAAAAAAAAAAAAAAAAAAAACCTTTGCAAAATAACAGTATTCATACAGCTGATATTCAATAGGCATGAAAAACGCCAACATGACCCTGAGTGTTCCAGTGAAGTATCCAAAACAGAATATTATTCAAAATTATATAGACAAAATGAACTGCAACTGCGGCCTTCCTTTAATATAGGAGTTCTATGTAAAAATTTAATTTAAAAAGATATGAAAAATAAACTTGATTCATCAGTATGCTCCAAGGCTGATGCATCCTTATGTCTGTCTGAAACAAATGCTTATATGACCAAGGTCTCCGTCAGCATATTAATATTAATCTCCCAGTAACGATGAATTTTCTGCAGCGAACATCATCAATTTTCATCAGTGAACAATCAGTGGCCTATCATTACATTTTATGAAATAGCAATTCTTTTGTTTGGATTCTGTACATTTTTGAACCTGAATCTTAAGCAATAGGCTGGGGAGAAGGGACTGGGCAGGGACTCCGTGCAGCTCACCCAACAGCCAATGGCAGCTCAGAAGGGACTGATCTCAAGATTAACAAATGACCCAAAAGGAAAATCTGAGAAACAAAACCTTATAATTTTGAGGTAAATTTTCCACTTGTTTTATATGTGAATGTGTGCACTGTGATGTTACGCTGCAAGGCACGAAGTTTTCTCTTTGGAAGTTTTCCTTTACTAGCAACACCAAGAAATAGTAAAAAGGTATAAATAGTCATGGCAAACGTGGCTGCTACTTGGTTTCTGACTGCAGAAACATCTGTAATTTCAAACAGCTATTTGTAGACGAAAGGATCTCTTACTGAATACTGAACATTGTCTGAGACTTAACAGAAAACAATAGCATTCTAACAAAGATATAGCTCTCTTGTCTCTCAGATCTTTGTGAAGATTTACTGAGCAACAAACATATCTTACACCCTTCTAATTTATTTTTCTTTGTGTATTACTTGTAGCTACTTTGGGATTCCTCTAATTGTTTTCCTGCAACGCCATTTTGCCTCACTTCATTGCTGCTCCAGAAGTTTCCAATAAAAAGTAACTTTGTAAGATAAGAATCACTAACAAAATTAGGGAACTAAGCACACTATCCGAACCTGCTACTCCCATCCATCTACAATGAATGGATCAGATAATAACGTCATGCTGTAAGTGCAAAGCATCGAAATACAAATACCCACTTTCCAAAATACCACTTCTGGGTCCCACATCTACAGCAGTCTCCTGCAGTCCGTAAGCAAAACATGAGTTAAATTAGCTGCTTGAAAGTCCTACATTTAAGTATAAAGGCAAGTTGGTTTCATGCTTATTTTTAACTTGCTAACAAAGGAAAAGGAAACAAAATGGGAGAACTGAGAGGTAAACAGCAATATATTTAGCTTAAAAAAAAAAAAAAAAATGATTAGAACTCAAATTGGTTGTATGGCATTAGGGACAAAAATGGACTAACAGTGAGATCAATTCTTCACGCGCAGAAATGCAACTCCCACAGGAAAGGTGAAGGAGAAGTTATTGGTATTTTGGCAGGTATGCTCAACTTTAGTTTTTTTGCCAACAAGTTTCACAATCTCTGGGGCAAAAAGTATTTATTAATAATTTCCTTTAAATGATATTGCAATTGAGGGTTGGTACGAAGAGTCCTAATCACTGATTTACAATGTTTATTCTACAATTATATTACCTGGAACATAATACTGCATATAGTAGAAAGGTATATTCAAAGCGATTCTGACAGCTGGGGCACTAGTAACAATCCTTGCAATTTTTGATATTTTTGTAATTTTGAAATATTGCCATTGTAACCAATAACATATTTTCAACTCAACTTATATGTCTCTATGCTTATCTCACAGCACAAACTGCATTTCACTCACTGACGTGGAAAATGGGATATTAGAATTAAAAAAAAATCAAAAAGTGTTTCTGTATACAAAACTCTCAGTAACAACAGTCTGGATTTATCTGTGTAGTGGAGCTATAGAATCAGTCTTTGACAGGATATTACCAAAGCTGCATGGCCTAAATTAGATGACATGAGCGTTAACTTGGATTCATGGTCATGTCACAGTGCCTCACCACTGTGCCTGCTGCCATCTGCCCACGAGACTAAAAGGTCCTGTTTGTTCCAAAGGGAAAGAAAACAAACTTGAGACACACAAAAATATGAATGAAACTTCCTTGAGACAGAAGGAATATTAGCCCTTATCTCTGTATAGTTTTGTATCTTAAATCGGTTCACCTTTAGTATCTTGTATATTTTAAGAAATTGATTGCAGCCATTTTATATAGATGCATACCAAACTGAAAAAAAAAATTGGTCTTCCACAGCCCTGGTCTCCCAGAGCGAGGCATCCAGACAGGATGAATGAGTTCTGGGTGCCACATGGACACACACACTCAGGTAGAGGCATGCAGTATATCACACCATATACACCATACACAGCTACTCCAATATCTACCGCTCCACGCTCGGTTACCTACACTACACCCAGGATCAAAGTTCTTTGGAGAAACATTTCTCCCACTATCTAAAGAGAAATTAAAGCTGTATTTAATAATTAAAAAAAAATAAAAAATACCAGACTGAATCCTTACAATGCGCTGAAAAATACTTACATTTTTTTTTAGGAATGCAAGGGTTAACTTTTAAAGAAATTTCTGCAAAACAGAATCATTACCTCATCATATAAACTACCTATTTTGCAGGCTGTACTCTCCCAACTGGCAGATTAAACCTTAGAACAATAACCCAATTATGAGCTAAATTTACATTCAACTGATCAAAAATCATCTAAAACCTGACAAGAACAATCTTTGCTCACAACACTTAGCACAACCAACTCTGACAGACTAAAATATATGAGCTATATAAAAGATGACATATGTTGCATCGCCCAACTACCAAGGGCACCACGCTCCAAGTACCATGGGAGTGTTCACCACATCCTGAAACTTACTTTAAAAAAAAAACAAAAAAACATCTTTTACACATATGGCCAGTGATTTTGAACAGCTCAGCATTTTATGAACCTAGTTTATCACTGGTATGTGAGCCACACATACTTTGGATAGCTGTTTTTTTTTTTTTTTTTAAATAGTTCTACTTAGTATTTGCAACAACCTACAATACAGATAAAAGCCTTATTTTTACTGACATGCCACTCTTAAGCTAGCTAAAAACACTTCAATCAATGTAAGAAGAAAATAAGAAGTTTCCTTTAGCCATCTGCTGTAAGGAACTCTTGTTCCTCTTTCAGATCTTTTATCCTGAAGGGATTCACTGTCTGAAGCTCTTAAAAACTTCCAGAGCTAAATGCACTGTAGAATTGCGGAGAGCAGTTAATATTGAAAGCTAGTTGCACATCTTGTCCAAGATTTGTAAACTCAACTGATGGAAGACAGACAGCCAATTCTAAAGTAAATCTGATTCCAAAATTCTCTCTGATTTTCAAATTGTGCGAACCAAGACATTTTTCTAACAGACTAGACAAGGTAGACATTTACACAGAGGGTCAGAGACACAAAATTAAGAGAACATCTTCAAATGCTGTCTTTTATCTTTCTGAATTATTGCATCCTAATTCAGAGGTGGTAGCTAGCACAGTTCAGAGGTTCCCATGCTGCAGCTCACAACAGCCTAGATGTAGTCTGAGCCACTTCAACGTGACTTTAAAGACGTATTTACTGTCCATCCACCTCCTTGTCTTCTCTTCCAGGAGCACCATGTCACAAACAGCAACAGGCTGTACTGTCAACAAAAGGAAAACGCTGACCACACTTCACGGCCTTTCACTATTCACTATTTCACTATTATTTTCACATTTGCACTTGATATAATGTTAGGCTGAAAAGATGGTCCAGGCCTTCTCCTTGTCAAAGCCTCAAGTCTCCCCCAGAAGTTCCTCCTCTCTGCTATATGAGCAGGTGGACACTGCTCATATGCTGACTGCATGCAGACTATCCAGTGCCTTCAACACAATGGGCACAGGACAGGCTACAACAAACAGCCTGACACTTACATACACTGTGGGCACAGTGATTACAGACAGGAAATTCATGTTGCTCCAGTAGCATCCCATTTTTTCTAAAAAGTTCAGAAATACTCCTTCGGCCCACATTACATAAGGGCCAAGGCAAACTACCAGTAATACTGCTCACAGTGACAAAACCTTCTAAAATTTATTTGTGTTTTAAAATAACATCTGTGTTTAGATTAAAAAATAATAATAATAAAGCAGTTATAGCACTGTGGAGGACACTTCTAGCCTCTTGCGCTTTTCACAGCAAAGGCATGGGAGTGAGCACACTGCAACCCACCACTCTTCATCTAGCAAGCAGAAATAAGTGAAGGTGGAGAAACTTCACCAGTCACAATGTTGTAAGCAGAGCTAAACTCTTATGTTTGGATAAATAAAAAACATCCATACATTGAAACGAATGCACCAATTTAAATTAGTTTACTAACACTTGGAAAAATATTATGGACAGAATTATTCCGATCCTTTTCACTTCTCCACAGAAAACACTTCTCTGTCAAAATAGTAAAACTTGAAAGATGAGCGTCCTCCTAGCACACCACCGAAGTCTAAATAGTCTCACCAACACCTGCACACTCAGAACTCCAGTTACAGCTGAGTTTATCATGAGTTAGTTTTCATCATGCAATCCAGCTCACAAGAAGTCATTTTTCTTCAGGTAAAGAAGTGTTCCGGAAGACTCTCTCTTCTTGGGTGCTGCCTCTGACACCACACTGCAGGTGCCTCTCCATGACTGCACAAACCACAGCACAGCCAACAAACAGCCATCCATACAGTAACCTTCTACCCCATTTGTACAACCAAACTCACAATCAGAAAGATGAAGTGCTTTCTGCTGTACTGCCTACCCCATCCTGTTCCCCACTGCATACCTGCACAACAGGGAATGTTTGTTTAGACACAAAAAAGCTGGCAGTAACCAACAATCCACACGGGCTATTATTTTGAGGGTACTTTCACTTTTGTATAAAACAGCAGTCAATCGGCAAATAGCTGACTTCCCTAAAGGCGTTCTGTAGCATGCTCTGAGCGGTTGACAAGATTCAGAAAAAAAAAAAAAAAAAAATTGAAAAAAAGGAAAAAAAGAAAAAGGTGTGAAAAGATGCCAGGTCCTTCCCATTGAAGGATGAGCCTAGAACAGCCCAAAGGACTACAGCCTGAACCGCAAGCCGGCACTTCCACTCCCACCCTAACCCCAAACCCCAACACCTGTCCCAATGCTCACCCTAGGTCAATTCAGCAATTTCCTACTACAAATTGCAACAAAAGTGCCAGAAAACAAAACAAAACAAAACAAATCATCACTGAGACAAGAAAGCATTTTCTACCTTCGGCCCTCTTCACTGCAGCAAGATCTTACAAAACTTCTTCACAACAAATAGTAATACTCCTGTAATACAAAGATTGTGGTAGACAATTCAAGGACATTAAATACCAAATTATGCAATCATAAAACCAACCAGCACCAAATTAAAGGGTTTTTTCTTAATCCCTTTTCCTCTCCTTCAGCCACCCCTCGCTGCAGCACCTGAGCTTGCCACATGTGCAGACAACAAAAAATAAACTCGCAATTTTAACTTGCTGCTTTCAGGATAAGCCCAAAAAAGAGGCACAAAGTTTTCCAAGTCCTTAATATTTTACAGGAGGACTCCTCTCTGGCACGCAGGGAAGGTCAGGAAAGCACACGGAGGCTCCCAGTCATCCCTGCCATTGGAAACCCCACACACACACGCTTTCATCTTTTCCTCATAAAAGAAAGGCGACGGATAGGCCTCCGGACAATCCCTGCGGCTGGGGATGGAGGACAACGCCTGGGAAAGTGAACGGAGAGGAGTTACGCAGAGACAAGGCTTAGGGGGGCGGAGGGGGGGCGCGAGTAACAAACAAAAAAATACAAAAATGCCGCCAAAAGCAAGCCCAGGTTTTCCTTCAACCCGACCGCCGAGGCCCGCGGGGCCCTATCGCACCGAGGGAACTATTTCTGGAGGGAGGGGGAAGGCAACACACGGCCCTCATCCGCGGGAGTGGGGGGACATAGCGCAGAAACGGGCCGCTCGCCCTTATACCGGGGCGGATTTACGGCCTCGGGGCCGCGCTGGAGGCCAGGCGGTTCGGACCGTGCAGCCGAGCCCCCACCTGTGTCCTCGGCTCCACCGCCGTTCTCGCCGCGGGGCCAGCACAGTCCGCCCGGAGGCTGAGGGTCGGGGCTCCGAGTTCACCCTTGTTCTCGTCCCTTTCTCCTCCCCACCCCCGCTGGGAAGGGGAGCCGCGGTCCCGCTCCCGGCCTGCGAGGAGCCGCCGTCTCTCTCGGCGCTGTCGAGCAGCTGCCATTACTCGGGCCGAGACCCGTCCTCCGAAAAGGCATCCCCCATCTCAGCGAGGGAACGCGGGGGTCGTGGGGTAGAAGTGAGGGGAAGGGAGAAACGAGGGGAGAGCGGGGAGCCGAGCGGGCGCCACGCGTGGGGGAGCGGAGCTGAGGGGCGGCGGGGCCGAGGCCGGGCTGCGCCACACCCCGCCCGGCCTCCCCTCTCACGCGAGTCCCCGGCTCCTCCGCGCCCTGCAGGCCCGCGCGGAGCGCCGCGGAGCGTTTCTGTGTGTGTCCCTCTCCCCACCCATCGTCTGCCGGCTCTGCACGGCCCGATCCGGGCGGGCTGCAACTCGGCGAAACCGCCGGCTTTTGGCGGCCGAAATCCGAGCGGGGAAGGTGTAGGGACAAAAATAATCGCCGTTAATAATCACACGCGCTCTGCCGCCGTCCCCTTCTCCTCGATTTCCAAACGGACTGCGATAATCCTTCCCACTCCGAAAAAATATTATATATATACATACATACATATATAATCCCGCCTTCCATCCCCCCACCCCCGCGGCCCCACACATTTTATTATTAAGTATAATTGCTCCCCTCTCCCCATATGCTCCCCCACGGGGCAGGATTGCCCCCTCCCCTCGTGCCCAGCCCTTCCCCTGTCCCCTCTCCCCCATCTCCTTGGAACAGTGTGTACATGATTTTGTAGTTTTTTTTAAGGCGCCATGTTTATAATCCTCCATCATATTAAAAAAAAATCCACCCAGCGTGAGACGCGGTGCCACGAGCACCCCAAAGCCAGGGAGGCAGACACAGAAATATCCACGGGGCTGTAAATTCAACCCCCCCTCCCGCACACACACCCCTCCTTCCCAGACTTAAAAGTCTCTCTCACCTTGTGCTGCTGCCGCTGCTTCTGCTGCTGCAGGGGGGGCGAAGTTAAGCCAGGGGAAACTTTTCAATCCCTTCCCCAGGCCGCTGCTGCCTCCTCCTTCCACATATTTTTCCCCTCAGAGTTTTATTGTGTCTGAATTTTCTCTCTCTCTCTCCTCTTCTGTCTGTCCACAGTTCAGGTTTCTGGGGTAAACAGGGTTTAGGATGGTGCTAGGGATATTTGGGAGAAGGAGAACTCTAGTGGTGTCTACTGGAGTTGCTGTTTGTTTCTTTTTTTTTTTTTTAATACATGTGAAACAGATCTTTAACTATTTATTATAAATGTATTCTATCACATTGTTATGTCTGGATCCTATCTTACTGCAAGGGAAAAACGCACCAGTTATCTGACTCTGCTGCATGCCAGTTCCTCTTATCATGAAGTCCAGCTTGGAGAAATACTGGAGAACATTTTCAGAAGTGGATATTCACCTTGAACAACAGAAACTAAAGCTCACAAAGTCATTGTTCTCTCCCAGAACTTGCTGGCTGTATGTTCAAAGCTATGGATCTATGCTTTCACTGCAAGATTAGGAGTTCTGCAGTACTGTGAAATTTACAACTACATAGGCATGTATATATGTAGCATGAAAGCATGTACATTTTTTGCTGTTTTTCCATAAACTATTTGTTAATAGCATATTTTGTAATTAATGAATCTTGACCCGCAATGTGGCATATTTTATAACAGTGCCCCATAAGTTTGATTCTGTGAAAATTTATGCATGCAAATAATTTCATTTACATGAGTCGTCATCAGCATTATTACAGTAGCTTTGGACTATTAAGAATTAAAAAGATGCATCCGTTCTGCCTATTCAGTCAAAGTTTCAACATAATTTATACACCGAATAGGTGAACTTTCTCCGATGTGTTTAGTAAATAAAATTTTTAGTGTTGTCTAAAACCACACTTGTTTGAGACTGCTACATCAGAGCTATTCTTTTAAGAACTAAAATGCAAATAAGGGTTTGTTGCACAGTAGCGATAAAGGTTTACTTCTACTGTGTATTTAAATATGAAGGAACATTTTACGTTATCTAAAATAAATAAATAGGAATAAAAGTGCTGGTAGTCGGCTTTCAAAGATACCTGAGGGGTTGGGCAGTTACCAGACAGTGATAATGTAGTTTAACTTCATATTGTTTTTAATAACAAATAGTGAATGAAATTTACAGGTTTTTTTGTTTTTGTTTAAAGTAAGAAGGGTACTCAGGAAGAGATTTGCTGCCAGGATAATAACAAAAAGGCTACCTTATGTTAAGCATTCAGTTGTGATGCTTGGCTCTGATTTTGTTCATACTTGTAATTAAAAAAAAAAAAAAAAAAAAAAAGACACTGATTGAAATATATGCCAAGTTTCCATGGAATATTGGTGGCTTAGGTTTTTCTGAAACCTCTCTACAAATTGCATCTAAGCTATATTTATATAAGTAAAAATGTTTGGGTCCTTATCATTTCTACTGTTTCGACTATTCATTCAAGCTAACAGGTCTGTGCAAGTGGGTGTGTTTAAGGCATACCATTTTTTGCACCCAGAAGCAAACAGGAAAGCAGTGTAGCTAGCAGCAAACATAGCTGCCTTTAATTCTTCAGCTGGAACAGCCAGCTACCCAGTACCACTGGGTTGGCTTGGGGGATTCTTTGGCATAAATTCAAAACAAAGCTCTACTTCCACTCTGGTTCTTTAGTGAGAAGATTTATTACTCTGACACGGTGCCTTTGCCTTACCTATCTAAATATTTACTTAAGGCAGAAGTTCAGCTATCTTCGGTAAAAAAGGTTTTAGCCCTTTATCTCTCAGGACCCATAGAGAACTGTCAAATAAATATTTAGGCCGTGGTCTCACAAATGCAGGACTGAATCTTCATGGTGTGTCTTACAGTTTTTACCTGGAATCTACTCCTTGCCAACAATTTGTTGTACTTAACATATTTTAAAGGCTGGTTTGGACCAACTCCAAATGTTTGTTTCAGGATACAAATATTTGATTTTGGAAAGAACAAGGTATTCTAAAGCAAACATTTAGGGAGTGTCTACAGCCATAACTGCTTTACCTTGCCTGAGCTGATGGGCAGTGAATTAAATCAACTGTGGAAAAACAAGCAAACAGTTTACATACGAGTGTTCATGAGTCTTGTAGTGTTTAGACCCATGAGATCCCCTGGGTGACCACCTGCACTGTATCACCTTCAGAATATGTACTGAAGGAAAAAATAATGCATTTTTGGTTGTTCTGAATTAATTTTAACTGTGTTGGAAAGACTTTTTTATGCTTATTAAGATACAGATTTGAAGCTGTACTAGCTAGTCTTGGTTAGCCTCAGTTCTTGAATTTACCAGCATTTTGTTTGATCTCCAATATACGTGCTTTACAGACCTCTTTTGGCCATTAACTTTCCAACAGGAAAAAGAACCCAGAGCTCGAAACAGTTAATGCAGAACTCTGCTCCGAAGCTGTGCGGGCTGAGCCAGGCAGACAATAGGAAGGAAATCCCACCCTCCCTGAGCGCTGGGCAGCAGCATGTTTCCTCATAGGCAGTGAGAAATGTTTGTTAAAACAAACGCTGGGTTGGGGCTGCCTCCAGCCCTCCCTCCCCCCCCCCCATCCCCAGGGCGAGGATTGGCTGCCGAGGCAGGCGAGAAGCGAGGAGGGGCCGGGGGAAATTCAGGCATTTCCTCCGTCTTCGGCCTCGAAGGTCCCTGGAAAGACGGACGAACGTGGAGCTGGGTGTCTGCAGCAAGATGAGTATGTCTCAGGCTGAAGTCGTTCAGTTTGCAAAGAGTTTACTGATCAAAACCTAGCAGTTCATGCTGTAATCGTAAGGGTCCCAAACATCTGTTTTCTTACTCAGTTGTGGAAGAAAAAAAATGCACCACAAATGCGGTGTTAGAAAGCAAACACAATAAAGTCACTTCATTTTGAACAGAAAGTACATACAATAGAAATGCATCAGGCTACACACGTGCTTTGGACTTTTGCCGGTCTTGCTGTGCTGGTCAGGTCTATTGTAAATTGTGCCATTATCCATGTTTCATATGAAAGCAGTCTGGAGGGGAGGAGAAACTGTTTGAAGCGGGAGCACGATGTTGAATGCGTTGCATCCAGACCAAGAATGTAATTTGCTGCCTTGAGTTAAATTGTCTTTAAACAAGTTCAAGGAAAATTGATCCATTGCAGGTTGGATCTAAGCAAGCCACGCGGTGTGGGAGGTCCCTAAGCTGAAAGCATCTGGAGGCTGGGACACTAGCAAGCACAAACACCATGTATGTCTGGCTGGCGCTCCGTGTCCTGTTAGCCCACTACTCTTCCTGGACATGAAGAAGCTTCTGCTGCCTACTCTTTCCTTTTAAATTATGCTACTCCTTCCCAAGAGATTGTTTTGCTCTGAATTCCAGCACTGATTAATGCTGTCACATATGGACAGGACTTTTTGTTCTTACCATACTGTTTTGCCATGCTCTTGGTTCAGAAGTACAACATACGTGAGTCTGGCTGGTTCCAGATAATGGACTCAGGACTAGGAAAGCATCATTTGAATGCTGCTCTTATTACTGCCTGTGCTAGGCTAATGAATGAGCCCAGCATTCTCCTCTGGGACTTTCCACCATCCTCCTCACTGATCCAAGCCTACCCCACAGCTCAAGCTCACCCTACAGCTCAAGTCTGTATCTGTAGGAGAGGTTGGTGCCAACACACTTCAGTGTGTGCTCGGCTCCCAGCCATGCTGAAAGAAACACAACTTAAATGTGTTTCCTGAGAGGTGGCTCATCTGTATTGTGATCGGAAAAATATTAATGCAGCAAATTGATGTTAATTTTTCATCAGAACAAAGCTTTGCAACATGTTTTTCTTTCCAGGAAAAATCTCAGCAATGCATTTAGTTTAGGAAGTTAAGGGGAAGGGAACAAAATGATAATAAAAACAGAATATGGAAATCCACCAAGCTGGGAACAGTTGGAGGATGGGAGACTCATAGGAAGAAGCTTGAGAAGTTCCTTTTGTTCCCCAGGCATCAAAAAGAAAATAGCAGGCTGTGGAAGGGGACACAAGGCAGAGGAACCTCAAAGTCTGCTGTTCGCTGAAGCTGTCCAAGGAAGGAATGCATGCTACCCCAAGGTGTGTCCTGGCAGACAAGGATATGTTGAAGGATGAAGTGGCACCCACAGCAGCCAGGATCCTCCCTTTTCAACTTCCTTCTGGCTTTGCCCCTGCCCATGAAGTCTGGCCAACCAGTGTTGGCTAGGCTCAACTCTCAGAGGAGCTCAATGAGGGATCCTGTGACTTGGTAGGATGAATGTAAACAAAAAGTGGGAGGGAAAGTACAGACAAATAAAAAATAATTGGGGAGAGTCAGAACTGAGGGTATTTGTTGATGACAGTACACTGGGGAGTGCTGGACCTCTGTGTCTGGTCTTTTGTTGGCATGAGTATCTTACGGTTATTATAACTGATGATAACTCAGATAGAAAAGACTGCCAAGTATGGATGCAGATTGAGATTAAAAAATGCTTTTTTTTCTTCACTGCGTTCTCTCCTTAGATTTCCATGTGCAGCTGGGAATAGGGGTTTATCCTTAAAAGTTTACCTGTGAGTAAACTGACATATGTTTATGACATATGACATGATACGTGTTTATGCCAGCGTTATGTTTCATGAAAACTGTATGCCTGATTCAGCATACAGTCTGCCAAAGGAAACTTAGCTCAATATTTTTTCACTAGTTTAAAACAACAGCGTGAAATTGTGTCAGCTTCATATTTTGTGTCATCTGGCTATTGTAATTTAGATTCAGGAGCAAATGCTGTAAAATGAGAGATGAAAAAAATCATTGATGTATACCTCCAAATGGTATACTGAATTTGTCTCACGCAGGTTTGTATAGTCTTTGTGTAATACCTAAAATAATTTGTTTCTTTGCGAAACAAATATGCGGAATTCAGATTTGTTGTTGGATTGAAAAGGAATCAAATGTGGTCTATTGTTATTTTTTACGAGGATGCAATGACTGGAGATACAACATTGGCCAGAAAAAAACAGCTATTTATATGAGGAAATAAATGGTGTATTTTGTTATTGAAAATAATTATAAATTAGAGTTTTTATGCAAGAAGACATTATGAATGTCACAATTGCAGGGAAATTTTAATTACATTATGCATCATATTAAATGCCAGCATAACCAATAATAGAAAAAGATTATGTTCTGTGTAAATGGGATTTCTCATTCGCAGACAGTGGAAAAGCATGGGTAAAGAAGCTATCACAGCATGCATTAGGGGCATTCAGAGACTTCCAAGTGCCTTCGCACTGAGTGAGTTCATGACAAGCCAGGCTTGATTGGGTTTGGTCCAGCAGTGGCTTTGAGCTAATTATTGCAGAGTTACTTTGTCTCTACCCTGCGCTTCAAAGCCTTCTGTGTTCAAAGTTGGCTTGTTAGTCGGCTCAGAGCTGGACCCAAGCTGGTTCATGCTTTCATGTGGCACTTCTCCGGGACTAACAAGCCTTCCTTGTAAACAGAATTATTTCGTGTACAGAGTGGAGACATCCAAATGTTTCTGAAAGAGATAATAGGTTATCACTAGTACTGAACTGAAGCTAATAAGCCTTGCTGGACTCAGACTGATGATATGCAGAACTATCCAGCTGTGGCTCTGTACAGCTTTTTTCCAAGCTCCAATTTCCAGGAGCAGTGTTTTGTGTGGCATTAGCTCCAGTCTCACATAGTTTATTGTGCCAATTGTGATGCTACGCGGAAGAGGCAAAATTGATTCTGGAACAGAATCTCAAATCAAACACATTGCCTGAGCTAAAGATCCCTAGCAGACTGAAGCTGGCCTGGCATGAAGCCATCTTGATATGCATGCAGCTTTGATGTATCCTGATGTCATCTGCAGCTTGAATAAACCTCCTAGAAATATCACTGATTGGCTGTAAAGGATAGCCATAATTAACAACAACATTTGTGTCAGTTTTGAACCATTATGGTCAAGATGAAAGCTAATGAAGGAACAAAAAAAAAAAAAACCCAAAAACCGAAAAACCCTGCATCTGCCATTCTGTGGTTCTGCTCCTTATTTGAAAGTATCTTCTTTTATTCAGAGCTTAAGGTAATACAGTGGATAAAATAAATTAGTTCTAAACCAGTATCCCCTGCTCAAAACCAATTGTAATATTCAAGTTTAATTTTCCTGTTACTAACAACCATCTATCACTGGCAGAACTGAAAGACGATATCCCGACAAGCAATGAAAGTGGAACTTAAACTGAGGCATTTTGAAAAGATGGCATCTGAGAAGAGTACTGGGGGAAATAGATCATAGATTGTTTCATCTTACGTGTAATGCAGGGTATGTAATAAGTGCAATTCATAAGTAATAGATAATATTTATATATTTTTCTATATCTCACAGTAGTTGCTCTACATTCAGCAGATGGCAATGCAGTGACTTAAAAGATTTCTTATGAAAATAGGAGTTTATTAACATTCCATTAACAATAATGTGGGGTTTTTTATCATATATCCTACGTTAATCAGGAATACTATTCAAAAATAATAGCTAGCTATTAGCAGGGTAACTAAAGAATTATTGCCATTGAAACAGGAACCTTAAATATCCCAAATTAATTTTAGAAGTTCCTTTGAATTTTCCCTATCTTGAAAACAGGTATTTAAAAAATTCAGATTTTGATACGCTGAATTCTATGTTTGTCATCTGGCAATCTTGATAATACATTTTGCGTTCTCTACCTGCATTTACTAAGTTTTTCACATTGAGAAATAAACTCACATATTTTATTTCCAATATTTCCTGCCTTTTAGCCTCTCCTTACTGCTGCGCTGTTGCTAATTTTGTTAATTTGTTAACATAAAAGGACAGATTTATCCTTTCCATATTATGGTTCTTCTCTGTAGGTCAAAATTCGTTTCAGTTCTTTATGTGAATGACATAGATGGCAACTTTTAGATGACAATAACTATTACATTTATGTAGGAAAGAATGTTGTGTTTGAGGAGTTTAGCACGGCATCAAGATGTTGGCACAGATACCAGGTTTCCCTTCTTTCTCCACAAATCTAATGAATTCTGCTAAAGTGTAAGTTAAATGTGTTTCTTTAACTTTTTCCTTACACTTCAAGTAGTTAGGGAATATGCAGAATATTTCTCTGAAGACTGTGGCTCAAAATAAGAGTACTGAGTCAAATATGTATGTCTCACAGAATAATGGAATTGCAAGGGTTGGAAGGGACCTCATGAGATCATTGAATCCAACCCTCCAGTCTCCTTGGACTATCACAGTTATTTAATATTTCCCTCAGCTAATGTGGATGAATGAAGGCTCGGTATTGTTCTAAAGAAACAAGGTACAACCACGAATCTTGCAAGCACTCTTTCATGCTTGTAATACGAAAATATTAGGTTTCTCTTGTGTCTCTCATTCATCTTCATTGTATCTCCACTGTATGAGATGTATTCGCACAGACCTTAGTTCAGCTCCTCAAATGGATGTATCAGCTCTGCTTTGGGATGATCAAGCTAAATATGAAGTGTCTGAACATTTTAGAGTCTAAGCAAATTTTTGTACTTTTTAATTTAAGATAAAACATTGATGACAGAAAATTTAAAACTGTGGAATGCCAAAAATGGAATTGTACTTGGAAACCAAAATGGCAGATATCGAGATAGTTATATTTTTCTTATATTTACAATATCTTTTCTAATATTATTCAGGAAAAGTTACAGAATAACACAATTCTGCCAGTAAAAACTCAGGAAGCTTCAAGAAGTTTTCAGGAAAGTTCAGGGAGTATCCTTCAAGAAACATGAAGACGCAAAGCATTGTAAAATTTGTGGTATCACTTGGAAAAGTGATTGATTTGCCAAAAGAATTATTTGTTTGACAATTGATGCAGTTCCCCTGGTCCTTTTATTAATATTTAATATTTAATATTCTATGTTTTAGAATTAAATTTGTAGTGGTTGATAATATAAGAAGAGGGCAGAGCTACTCACAAAAATGTCTATGGTTGAATTATTTTCCTGGAGTAATTCATTCTTCGTGTCAGTAGGAAAATTTTGTAAAGGTTTCAGACAAAACATGGTATCAACTATATCAATTAATTTCCTTAGCAAGTGACCACTTATGCATGAAGATGTATTTATTTCCTAGTAGTGAAGTCCAACAGCTGATCAAAAGTATTAAGAGAAGGGGGAAAAAGTCAACACCTTAAAGATTCTAAGGTGGAGACAAAAACTTTCTCACAGACAGCCAGAAGGCTCAGATTAAGCCATTCCCAAATACTTTGTACAGAGGTAGGGATAAATGGAGGAAAATACTAACCCTTTCTGTCAAGATGGAAGTATTGTCCAATGTGTATAAATATCATAATCAAGAGTTATAAAAATAAAATCTTTCCCAAGAGAGTGATCTCAAAATACTTTTGTGATAGTGATATGGCTGCTGTGTGCCTTAACCTATGTGAATTCTGAGATCAAGTGTAGTAAGCCCACCCAGATGACAGGTGACGTTAATGCTAGCAGCGAACTCTTGTTTTTTACTGCAGTATCGAAGGCCTCCTGATGGTAACAAAGATAAAATGTAACAGATCTCTGCACATTGATCTGAAATGTGAAGTCTACGGAAAAGGCAGATACAATCTACAGAACTCTTGCAGAATACGAATTGTATTGTTAAATTGTATTGTAAAAGCATTTTCATTCAATCCCATCTAAATTTTAGAACTCTCAGGCTCAAGGAAGCAAGGAGGCATGAGCTATTTGTAAGCAGTGACCTTGCCAGGAAGCAGTGGTGGCAGTTTGTCTGAATGCCTTCAGAGAAACAAAATATGTTACGAAGATATACCTCCTGAGGTTTGAAGTTTTGATTATCTTTGTTGCAGCTACTGGATTTACATGACACAATACAGATTGAAAATTTCTGTTGAATTCTAACTTTGTGTTACTGGGAGTGTAAAAGTCAAACCTGAGCTCAATATGTATTGTAATTTTAATCACTGTAATTTTACTATCCTTATGGGAATATCTGATCAAGTTTCATACTGAAAATTATAACAAGTTCTTTCAAAATGAGGAATCTCATGAGTTTGCCAAGAGTATTGTAAAAAGATGCTTCCAGCGTTTCAGACAAGTGACCCCATCTTTAATGAAAATACATCATTCTGTCCTCCAGAATCAGGGAACACAGGTCACAGTGATAAGACTGGAAAATGTGTGTTGTGGTTCAGTAGTTTCATACCTTTGAAAGGAACTGGTTGCTGTGCAGGATAACCAGTGGAATACCAGCTTGTGTAGTTAATGAAAGGAGGATATTATTGCAATGAATAAAGCAAAGAGGGTTAGAAGAGTATGAATTTGAAGGCTGAATTAGAAATAAAATCTATTATTTACTGTGCTTGAACCAGTAAGTCTACAGAAAAACAGCTAAGCCATTGATTTAAGGTTTAGATAGTTTACATAGGTACTGCTTAGAGGCTATGAGAATCTGTTGTGGCTAAGGCTTCAGAAACAGTGGTTAGTTTGGGTTAATATTTTGTCAAAAACAGTGGTTAGTTTGGGTCAATATTTTGATCATAACAACAACTGTATGTCTATATTAGTAAATAAAATGTCCCTAATCTGAAATGAGCTGACACAGCATGGCTTACATTCAGATGGCTGAAGTCTGTCACCTCCAAAATATGATGTTCTCATCTGAGTAGCCCATTGGAAACAGTGTTTGGCTTGTACTGACCCAGCGGCCTCCTTGGCTTTTTCTTTTTTCTTTTTTTCTTCAGAATCCATGTTAATTATTTAACAAAATTGGTGACTGTGTTCTAGTGCCTGTACTTGGACCTTAGCACTTGGTTTATCATTATAGACATTGTTTTTTATTTGTACAGGCTGCATGTTCTGATTTATTGTGAACTCAATTTTATGTGCATCTACACATTCTTAATTCAGAATAAATTTAGAACCCTGAAATCAAGCAGATTTCCTGTAACCATTACTTTAAAGAACTAAGCTTGTTACTGCTAACGTGAGCAAACTACAAAGCAACTACAAGTCTAGCAAGCAATGAGAAGTTGATTTGAATGTAGTAGTAGCAGCTACTTCTTAAACAGCTTTTTTTTAGCTTGTCAAGACATGTTTAATTTGGCAAGCACAATAGTATTTGAATATTTATTTAACCGTGCTTATACAGCCTTCCTTCATTAACAGTGAAGATGTTAAATGTATAAAAATGTGTTTTATAAGTGAGAAAAGCTAATAAAACCCTATGCTCTTTATATCCTGTTTTTTAGAACACAATAGGAAAAAAAAATGAAAAATAAATGATAGGGTCTGTAGTAATAGCAACAGCTGTCACCTGCATTTTTTGTCTCTGTTGGATATTAAAAATGTCTAAATAGAATTGATTAGAGTTTTCTTTAGAACTGTTCTGGAAAGGAAGCAGGTATGACATATTTCATCCAACAAATAACAGATTTTAAACTTTGAGGCCACAATTATATGTGGTTCCTCCTGTGGTCCTATGAAATAGAAAGGGGATAGTGAAACTTTGTTAGTGCCATATTGGAGCTGTATAAGCTACCCATGCTCACTGAAAGATTACTGTTCAGCATGCATGTGGCTTACAGGGGCATATTTGTGAATTTTTTAGTTTAACGGTAGAAGAGAGAACACACAGATTATTTCTGCACACAGAAATATTATCAGTCTTCTCCTATTCCATAGCATCTTTTTGGAAAACAGTGTTTTTGACATAGTCTAAATGGTCAGTTGGAAGGTGCAAGAAGTCTTCATATTACTGAAATTCAAGATAGGAGCAGTGGAAAAAAAGGGAAAAAGATGTTGTCCTGCACATATCAAACAAGTATATATCCACTAGTCATTTATGTACATAGAGAGTGCTTCTTAGATGTCTAAAGAGTTGTAACAATTTAAGATGCAGGAATCGCATAAAACTTTTTGGCCATTAACTGTGATGTCAAATTACTAAGCAAGACATACGTGCAGACAGAGCAAGCAAATTGAAGTCATAATGAGTGTTTTAAAATGCTTTCTATTAACTGAAGAGAACCATTTGTAAAAGTTTATCATTTTTAATACTCTTCGAAAAATACAGTTAGTGTCCCTGCAATGCCAAAATTTTTAAGTGTGACTGACAGTCAAAAGAATGAATCACGTATGATGCCTTATGCTTTCCTATTCCCATTGCATCTGTACTGTTGGACCCTCTGTGACACTGCACTCTACAGCTCTGAATTCAGAGGGACTTTGAAGCCTCTTTGAACTTAAGGAAATGTAGCTTGAGTGAGGCCGTCAGAAAGCTGCTCCATTTCTTCTGTTTGCATTGAAAGCTAGAAAAATCCTGTCATAGTTCTGCAGGTTGTTTTTGTAGGCAGGCATGCAAAAGAAAAATAGAAGCCCATTTTTAATATTTTACAGAAGTGATTTAGCAAGTCAGAACAGGAAAGTCCTTTCTTTCCTTCTTGCAAAGTCAATAAATCAGTCCAGTTCTCCTAAGTCCCAAAGTTTGCTGAATTTCTGAGTTGTAAATGAGCTGGGGCCTGCTTCTTACCTTCAGAAACTTTTGTAAATGCTTGAATGAGTGTGAGAAGCAATAAACCATTCTGTGCTATGGTAAAACCCAGTCTGATTCCAGTGAAACTATGGAAAGAGTCGTGTGATTCTCACAGGGGAGATCACAAGGCATACACATCACTTAACCCATGTGGCATGAGAACAGGAGAGCGAGTTCAAAGAAGAAAACATTCATATGCCTGCTTTTGGAGATACTACATACTATTCATTTTCTACCTGCCGTGGAATGACGCAGATGATCTTAAAGAGCACCTCAAGGGAAGCGGGAGGGCAGTGGAGACTCAAACCTTCCCACTAAGTGGACGTAGCTTAGGAGGGATCTATGTAATGATGTTGTTGCCTTGAGAGTATCAACAGCTTCAAACATTAAAAACATTTGCCTGCAGTGGGGTCAGTATTATGTTTTCTAGGATTTATTTCTAATGTTTTGCAAATTATCAGAATGTTGGGGGGATCTAAGTTTTTGCACCAAGTACTGTATGTTTGTGGAAAATGTAAAATACATGCCTCACAGGCAAACATAGAGTACATATTGCCACAGTAATCAGGTGATTGCTTTCAAACCATTGCTTTCTACTTCATTGCACATAAATATGATTCTCCAAGCGTCTTTGCATGAATTTGACAGGAAGAAAATCACAAGTCTTTCATGCAAGAACAGCTAAAAGCGAACTAGTAAAGAGTATCTTGGAGAAATAGTACAGATAGGGCTCACTGCCATAGCAATGTGCCTTAAAGCATGGGGTGTTCCCTGTGAATGCATACAGCCTGAGATACCATTCTCCTAGCTGGCTCGCAAATATGAATAGCTGTCACCAGGTCTGCATTTGAAACAACTGTTTGCATGTCTTAGTGGGGCACTGAAGATAGAAAGCTGACCTTATTATGCTGTCTGTAAATGGTTGCATACTTTTCTATCATAGTGAGTAGTTTTATCATTTTGAGATGCTGTGGGTTAACCCCACCTGAGCTTCACAGTGCCAACACCAGTGGGATGGGAGAGAGAACCTGAAAAGGTAGAAGAGAGAAAACTCTTGGGCTGAGATAAAGACAGCTTAGCAGGTAAAGCAAAACTGCACCCACAGGCAAAGCAAAACAAGGAATGCATTGACTTCTTCCCATCAGCAACAGATGTTCAGCCATTTCCAGTAAAACAGGGTCCATTGTGTGTAATGGTTACTTGGGAAGACAAATACCATCACTCCAAATGTTGTACCCTTTCTCCATCTTTCCTCCCAGGTTTTATTGCTCATCACAGTGTCCCGTAGTGTGGGATATCTCTTCTATTATTTGGGATCAGCCGTCCTGCTTCTGTCCCCATCCAGCTTTACGTGCACCCCCAGTTCCTCGCTGGTGCACCAGTATGAGAAACAGAGAAGTCCTTGGGCTCTATAACTGAAGGTCTTGGCACTGTTCAGTAATAACTAAAACATCCCATTGTTATCAATGCTATTTTGCATCACAAATCCAAAACACAGCTCTGCACAAGCTACCATGAAAAACAATTATCTCAGCCAAAGGCAGTACTAGAGATTGTGCTGTTTATAATTCACCATACGGCTCAAATCCATTAGCAGGTGGTGTCTGTGGCACCCTCTTTAAAAGTTTTTGCAGTAAGGATCAGACACCAGTGACTTCTCTGGTCTCTGTGGTAACAACCAGCATGTTGGTTCCTCCACCTGCACAGCTGTTTAGTCTGGGACTAGTATGCTAACCAAGGAAAACAGCTCCTGGTAACGACCTCTGTGCAAAGACCTTCTGAATGCAATCTTTTTAAAAAAATGTGGAAACACGTCTTTAAATATTGGTAAAACTTGTTGCCGCCAGGAGCATTTTCAACATTTTCGTTTTCAGCCACCATTCGCATGAAGATGAGAACAATATGGTTTAATTTTGCTGGTTGGAGATTTAAATATTGAAGAAAAATTTTACTCCTCTAGTTTTAAAATAGCTTCAACCAATGACAATACATTCATTTGGAAGTGGATTTCTTTTTAAATGTTCTTATGTGAGGTATTTTTTCCTAAATTATTTCAGAAGCATAGCAGGACAAAAAACCAACACAAATTTGTATTTTGGGAAGATTAAAGCTTTCAGTAAGAACACTCATACAAAAGCTGTACTACAACGAGGGGCTGCAGGAGGGGATGAAGGGAGACTTTAGGAGAAGATAAGGAAGGATATACTGATTTTGCAGTTATGAAAGCTTTGTAATAGAGAAGGACTTCAGAGCCGGTATATATTGAAGGCAGAAACAGCAAGTAAAGTTTTAAAGCAGGCTGAGACATTGCTGAATGTGTACACCATCTACTTTAGTAGGCATATCTAAATGTAAATGAGAAGGAAATCAAATTTTGATATGGATTCTGACATCTGCATATGAGGATATATGAGCTTGCCACCTATGAACATATCACTTAATGCTAAAAAAACTAGCTGCACCTTAATTGCATGAGCATCTTGGGGAACTGTATTTTTCCTGCCAAGGAAAACTGCGGTTATGAAAATGAGGCATGAAAACCCATTTGCTGTGTGGTTTGAAGATTTGCTTCTGATCTCTTGTGGGGATGTTGGCATAGTCTTGCCAGATTCCTTTTCCTTTTAATAGAAGTTAAAGACTATCTGAAATTCCTTCTCAGGCCTATCAACTACTTATCCTGCAAGCTACTAACAGCAACAGCAGTATTACTTTACCCCATCTTGAAAATGTGACATGTTTTTCTTCTGTTACTTCCAGATGCTGTACCAGCTCAGCAGTTGACAGCGCAGATGAGAGTGTAGTAATCAAGGTCAGCCAGAGTAAAACAGCAGTGATGCTGAGAACGTGAAAGCACTTATTGAATTTGCCAGCATGGCTTACAGAGTCAGAATCATCCAAATCTGTAGATGCGAAAGATGGATGCTCATCTTGCATTCCAGCATGGCACTCACTCCTGTCTGCCTTGCTGGAGCAGCATTACACCTCTCAAAAAAGAATTCAGATCTCTCTCAGCAGAGGTTTCCTGCCCCTGCAGCCTGCTTGCTGCTGTCTGAGTGAAAAGTGGAATTTTTGAGAGCCCCTATGTTGCAATGTGAGAATTTATTGGCATTCCACTGTTTGAAGAGAGAATGAGAGTTCATTTGATTAATTTATTTGCAGATGATGATTGTTCAATTATTTAGGCTCCCATATGCCCAACAATGGGCATACTAATATACTCCAAAGTGATGGTTTGTTTTTTTTTTTGTTTTGTTTTTGGTGTTTTGTGATTCAGAAGAATTCAAGAAATAAGAGAAGCAGGGTACAAAAATAGATAAATGATTCACACACTGTGTTTTCCAGTTTGAGATAAACATCTGATAACAAACCGAGGCCTAAAGCATATATGTTGGCAATCAATTCTCCTGCACAGCCAGACGTTCATAAATATGATTTATTTCAATTATGCGCTTTTCAACAAATGTCTGCATTTTTGTTTGTAACTCTTGACTTACCAAAATGTTTTGCTAAGAATTTAGAGGATGAGGATATATGATAAGAACTACTTTCACAATCTGTTGAAGGAGAAAACTTGACATCTTTTGAAAGAACTATGCATATTTTCTTCTGAAAAAAAAATATTGTGAGAGGCTTCTCTTGGCAGAAGGAACCTAAGATGTGCTTTAACCTATGCCCTGTACAGGAGAGTAGTTGAAACAATTATTTTAATACCATAACAGGGTTGTAGAGTGGTAACAATGATTTTCAGTAATCTTTCGCTACCTTTGTGCTTAGACAAATGTCACAGTTGGAATTTCATTTCTTACCATAGTAGTTAGGTCTGCGAAAGCAGGCTGGTTTGTGCCCAGTGGAGAAATGCCATCTCAGAAGTTTATGGAAAAAAAATAATGGAAGTTACTTTGTGTTAAGCAAATATAAACAAGCAGGAACATGAAATTTTGGCACGTATTAGCAAGTTGATCTCCAAGAAACTCGCCAATTTCTATTCAGAGCAGTCTCCATAAATATTCTTGGCTTTTCTTTGGCTTCAGCTTACTTCACTACAGCTAAGAGTTGTGTTATTTTAACTCTCCAAAGCCATAAAGGGATTGGGCCCACATTACAATAAACTGTGCAAGGATATATAGAA
Source organism: Centrocercus urophasianus (assembly GCF_019232065.1). Classification (NCBI taxonomy): domain Eukaryota; kingdom Metazoa; phylum Chordata; class Aves; order Galliformes; family Phasianidae; genus Centrocercus; species Centrocercus urophasianus. Next base: position 38,246,197 of record NW_024884711.1, read on the forward strand.
TATGCTGTTGTTCCCTGAAGATGTCGCTTGGTTGTTGTCACAGTTAGAGGTAGAAAAGATGAAGAGAAAAGATACGGTATGTGCATAGAAATAGTTATTTAGCAACTTCAGTTTTGGATTTTACTGAACTGTAATTAAACTATTCTTACAATTCCATTATTTTTTATGCAGTGCTCTCCTTCCCAAGTGTTTTTTGGGTACTGCATGCTCCCTTTATTCTTATACACCCTTACAAAAACTGAATCCCTACATTAATTTTTGCGTTTTTTTCCTAAGTAGACTAGATATGATCATGTCTTGTGTAAGAGGCAAAGAGCAGGAAAACATTGTTACAAATTGTGTGAAAGCACATGATTGGGTAGAGGAGCATCTGCAGACCCCTACATTAAACAATCTGGAACAATGTTCTTACAAAAAACCACAGGAAACAGCTCCCCTATGCATCAAACTGCTTGTGTGTATTGAAAAATTTCTACTCTTATGGCACTTTGTATCAGCATATATTATGTATTTGCAGTTTTAGTGATCACTCACACATCTATCTGGATATTTAGAGACACAGCTTCCTACCTACAGAAGGAGGAGCTGCTGCGTGCTTAATCTTTTTACCTACTTCCCTGTCTACCTTGAAATTCAGAACACTGCTTCCCTTAGCAAACCCCATCCTTCAACAAGAGGTTAATCACAAATGAAGGATGAAGAAGAACATTAGCTGATAAATATTATTCATTGAATGTCACCAGGAGTGGCAAATTATCCACCTCATCACATGCAATCCAAATAGTTTTAACAGGCATATTGTCATATGAGAATGCACAGAGGCATTCAAGGCCAGGTTGGATGTGGCACTGTGCAGCCTGGTCTGGTGCTGCACGTAGCAAAATGGTTAAAACTAAGCGATCATTGCGGTCCTTTTCAACCCAGGCATACAACTGACAAATGTACAGTTAGAAGAGTGGTGTGGTTAGGTTTTTACAGGTTTATAGTTAGAAAGATTATAGCGGTGGAAAGAGACAATCAAAAATGAAATGCTTACCCATGTCCAAGGCTCACAGTAGAAAATCCCAAAAGGAGGGATCTCTAGAAAGAGAAGCTTCCTCAGCTGGCAGTCAGCCCTTAAATGGGGTCTAGGAGAGGTGCAGCCAGGCTCAACCCCTTCTGGTCACACAGGTGAATTGCCTTCACCTGTGCTCCTATGGCTGACTCAGTGCTTGCCTCAGGTGGTCAATCAGTGGTTCAGGCTGTGATTCAGTAGTGTCCATACACCAGACCATTCTATGATTCTATGATATTGAATTGTGATTGTATGCAGGCAGATACGTATTACACTTTCATGTGTCACCTTTGATCATTCATTTTGTTCTGTTTATAGAAGTGAAAACATAACGGAAGAGCAATAAATCAGAATGCTGATGTAAACGGAGCACAGAAATCTGACATCTTTCTTCCTGAGAAAATACAATACCTAGACAATCACAGCAGCCAGCTCCTTTGGCATGGTCAGAATATGAAGTGCTTCTGTTTCAAAGAACGTCTGGTAGCGATCAGTTTTCACTTAGCCTCTGCTCAAGGCCAGGATGGATGGGGCTGTGAGCAACCTGGTCTGGAGGAAAGTGTCCTTGCCTGCAGCAGGGGGTGTGAACTAGACGATTGTGAAGGTCCTTTGCAACCCAAACCATTCTATGATTCTATGATTCTGTATACTGGATGCACACAGTCACTGTTTTGCTGGTAGGTTAGATGGCCTCTTCTTTACAGTGATTTCACATAATGGTGCCTTGAGATTTTATTTGCAAAACTTGGGAATCCTCTGAATGTTAAATCCCTTCAGAGTGTCATAAAAGGAATATCTGCTAACTGGAATACCCCTCTAAGTGTGCATCTTTTTAAAATATGGGTTCTAAAATAATTTAGAGGTTGCTCGGTTTAAAAACTGCTTTGGTTCCTCTTTAAATAAATGCTACAAATCTTACTGAGTTGAATAGGAACAAAACCAGATTCTTGATTATTTTTCATTTGAGATTTGTAAGCTGTTTTGCTCATGCAGCACTCTGAGCTGTGCTCTACTTGAGTTATGCTCAAAGGAGTTAATTTTTCAAATATAAGGAAATACAAAATCCAGAGCTTTCTTTCAAGTCTTAGTCTACGTATTCCTAGGGATTTAAAAGCTGTCTTTTTTTAAGCAGGTTACACGTATAAATTTGTAAGGAATTTAACATTAAAAAGGTCAGGAGCTAGATATATATTTATATGTTGTCTAACAAGACACAGCAATGCATGTGTAGAAAATAGAGTCATACTGTTATTTATTTGTTATTTACAATTTTAGTCTTATAAGTAATTTTTCAGAGGAGGCTCATTATTTCTTTGAAAAAAGGCTCAGCTGGCATTGAAAGTCTGTTGGATATCAGGATTAGGAATAAAATTAGAATAGTGAATCCTCTTATAATAGGGCCAGATCCTCAGAAAGTGTAAATCACAACAGCTCAATGTAAGCTAAGCAAGCTATGGCAATTTATATCAGTTTAGGATTTGACCTTCTCCCCAGAAAATTATTTCTCTGAAGATCATACTTCCTATATTTGTCTTACTTTGTGCCTGGCAGAGAATTAATTAACACGTAATTGCTTTGGTGAACTCTGGATAAAACTTCTCTGTTCAAGAACTCCATTCATTTACTGATTAACTTGCTTCATGGCTGAGTTAGTTCTGCAGGGTCATGCTGTACTAATGACCAGAGCACAGGAACACAGTCAAACCAATGAGAAGGAGGTAGGTTTGGCAGCTCTCCAGGTTCTGTTCAATTAATCACTGAAATTTCAGGAGCTTTGGGGACAGAGTTGAAAAGTAAGTGGAAGAGAAAATACATGAAGAATTAGATTTATATCCCAGACGGACGGAGTGGGAGGGAGACCTTACCAGATGAAACTGAAAGAAAGAGGAATCAAGTGGAAATGTGGGAAAATTAGAATTTAAAAAAAATGCATAAAATGTGCTACTGATAATTTTTCACAGGATTGTGATTTTTTGTTTGTTTACAGTCGTTTGATTTTATTCTTTTTCTTTTCTAACATCACCTGCTTGTGCAGTCTTCTTGTCTGTGTGATTACTTGCAAACATACAGACCACTCATGCATAAAGTTTTGTGGGATCCAGGTTTAAAAATATCCACTGTTTAAAAGAATTCCACTGTCTTTTCCACACATCAGGTTTTCTGCCACAAGATGCTGTTGCATGCAACCTAAAAATTGCTCTTTAATATATAAAACTTGGTAGTTCCCAGTAAGGTCAATGAGAATTGCTGATGCTTAATTTCTCATAGAGAAGTATATCAAAGAAGGGCATTTTCTCTGTGTTCCTAAATCCCATTAGTATTACTGAGATAATGGCGTGTGCACTGGAAGGAAAATAGTTGGCTCAAAGATGAGAGGAGACCACACTTTTACGTAATCAGCAGTTCAATTATTGTTTTTTTTTTAAAGTAAGGCTGCAACTGAAACCTTTCAGCAGGTGCTGTAACACAGAGCTTAAGGCAGAAGCTGAATCTCAGGAAATCAGATGAAATCTTCCATATTCTATCTTACATTTCCAGCTGACCGTTTATAGACTGCGAAGCATGGTTTCAAGCCATTTGAACCTGAATTGCAGATAGTGAACATATCACAAATGTCATTTTTTAAACAACTCTGGCTGCTATTTTGTCAGGAAAAAAAAAATTTTTAAAGATTTTAGCTTCAGCTAGTTGAGTCAACTCAAAAGCAATTAAATTCTGCAGAGAGCTAAACTCCATTCTTAGCGTTCACATCAATTAGTAGATCAAATTAAAGCTGTATCTAGGAGCTTATTTTGATCTGCAAACTCATGTCAAGGCTGCAGACTGTCTGGACTTGAGCGTTTCTTTGTGTTATTTGACTTCATAACTCAAAATGAAAACTTAAGCTTTATTCTTGCAAAAACAAGGGACTATTGTTGCTGATTTCAGCCTCTAGAATCTGGTTAGTGTTTCCATTTAATTTTGAAAGTGTGAAGTGAAACTAAATTTGTTATGTTTGCTCAGTTTTCAGAGTGCTGGTCAAAAGGTTCTACAGCAAAAAATCAATGAAGGTAGGTGTTGTTAATAAACTGAAATTCAGCACTGAATATCTATACATATCTATGAAGGCAGTAAATTGCTATTGCTGTTTGAGGGAAGGGAAGGGAAGGGAAGGGAAGGGAAGGGA